>NC_091019.1:54751597-55114931 GCF_041296385.1 Aphelocoma coerulescens | reverse complement strand
CACAAGCCTACACTTACAGTTAATATGTGTCCAAAGGCCAGTGCCACCTTTTCAGCCCTGGTTTTACTCGTGGTGCACACTAGAAAATGCTTTATTTTTTGTTCTCGTCAGACCTTTCGAGCTGAAAGCATCAGGCTGTGCTCTGTGTAAGGGCTCAGTTTTGTTCAGGTTCACACACGGGTGTGCACTGTGCCATTCTTATCATGAATTGGGAGCTGCAATTTGGCACAAACACTGCTGCTTCTTGGGAGGAACTCAGGATTAATCTCTATGGAAATGCAGTTTAGTTGCAGGTCAAATAGAGATAATATGTTGTGCCACATAAAATTTAGGAGAGATAAATTTAGGGATGTTTGTGTCTTTTGTGGGGGGGGAAGAAAGAGATTGTTTTGGAGTAAAGGGTTAATTTGTCCGACTAATGTATGAGCTCTTAGAAAAGTAAAAGGAAATGATAAAACAGTATAGTGAGCTTGTTTGCCTTTGCTACAGGCCTTTTTATAAATAAAGGAATTTGGCTGCAAATGATTTGAAGTAATATTTTAGCACAAGACTTAAACCACACACTATTATTATCCATTCCCATGATTTTCTCTCTATGTATCTAAAGATATTTTTTCTGTCCTTGCTGTTGTGGAAACACATTCCTTCTCACAACTTTGTCCTATATAAGTTACTAGAATTTGAAAATCTAAATTTGACTTATGGTCCTCTCTGATTCTTTAATAGCTGCTTCTGCTCTGCAGTTTGCTACTGAAAATCCAGAATGACTGGGAAGGAAAGATAAATAAATATAAAAAAAATTATTTTCTTTAAATGTGTGAAGTGTTCCAATAATTTTAAACAGTTTAATTTAAATTTTAAACTGCAAATCTTCAACCTCTAATCACTTCTAAACTGAAGTGGTTTTAACCAAATGTGAAGTGCTTTAGAGTTTGAAATGATTATGCCTGGAGTAGATGGCTGGAAACTTTGGAGAGGGATGAAAACTATCTTTTTAAAATTTTTTTCTAAACATGCACTTGTGCCGCGTTGAACCATTCCTGCTGAAGAAGATGAGGGGCTGAGAGGGAATCTCTGTTAATTTGCAAGGCCAATATAGTGAAAGCATCAGAGCATTTGAAATTTTCAGAGGTAAAGTGTCTCGATGCCAGTCTGAGGCATCCTTAGAAAGCCCTTCCCAGCCCCAGAGCCCCAGCCGGGCCAGGCGTGTGCCGGGCTGTGGGTGCACGGCAGGGAGGGTGCGCAGCGTCTGCTGCCTCTGGTGCCCAGCGTTAAGGAAAGGCAGACCTCAGAGGGGCTCTGTGGAGAGGAAGGTATGTGTGCAGCAGGGGGATGGTTAACACTTCCAAATTTGCAGCTATGTTTTTAGGACTCTTTCCAGCATTAGTTTCTCTTCAACATTTTTATTTTAGGGCTTTCAGTCTTTGCATTATGTGTTTTTCCTGTTTGAGAGAGAGAGTAAGAAACTTAAACTAGAATTCAGAAGCTGGTCCAGGACTCGGCTCCAGCTGGAAAAACACATGTGCTGGCATTCAGCTCTTGTAAGCTCCTTTCTGACTATTTTGAATGCTGGCATTGTTACAATAGGCAGGGGAACAGCCATGATAGCCCAGGGTGACAAATTGCTCAGCCTTGTGCATATATGTTTTTGCCTGGCTGGTTTTTATTAGCATGTAAGCATCATCTGTGGACTGCGCATTCTTTCCCTTTCATTTTCATGACTCTGTCCAGTTCAGATGACTGACAGATTCACTACGTGATTTCCAGCTTTTGATGATTAATTTTTTGACAGCGGTCCTTATCTTTTATTTAATATTGTTATGATGATTATAACAAAGGGCTGCATGTTGGGTAGTGTGGCAATCAGACTGGGTGCTGCCTCCTTAACTTATCCACTGATAACTTTGTGTTGATTTAGCAACAAAACAGACCATAACTTTATAGATTAAATGAGGAAAAAAGGGTGACAACTGCTGAATCTGATTGTTTGGGTTATTGTAAGAGGTAATTATTTTATCTCAATAAGTAGATATATTATGCCCTGCTCCTTCAAGGACTTTGCTACTTATTTAACTTTTCTCAGGCAAGTAATCCCATTGATTTAAGTGGGGCTATACATATGTGTGTGAGGGCCAGGTTCTTATAATGCAGAGAGGATGTAAATAAACATCAACTTTTTCCCCTTTGGTTAAAAGGAGACTCTTGTAAATGAATGAAACCAAATGAACAAACAGAAAACAGATGAAAGGGAAAACATCCCTTCTTCCTGAAAGAAAAATGTTACATGCATCACTTCAGATTTGGCAGGCTCTTGTCTCTTACAGTCTCTGTTTTGTTTGCTTAGAGATGGCTGAATTACTATTTTTGATACCACTTAGGACCATGTGCAAGCAAAGGGTTCTCGTCAAAGCCTCCCAGTGGGTCTGGACAAGATCTCTCAAGCATACTGCGTGCTCTCCAGCAGGGATGACAGGGAACAGGGGCGAGGGGTAATTTTTGCTGTGAAGCCCCTCTTTTGCATAAGAATTTGCATGAAAGATATAAACACACTTTATGTTTGCAAATCAGGAATAGCTACTTGTTGAGCATTTACAAAGGAGAAAGGCTCTGACTTCAAGCTTGCTTTCACTGCTGGTTCAAGAGCTTAAATCTCTCATCTTCCAAATGGTTATTAAATTATCCATGTCTATTGCTCTAGGTGATTTTTGCAACATTTTGCTCTCCTTGGTGAAAGTAGAGGCTTGTAGAGGGACACTAGATGCAGAAGACTGATTTCTTTTCTACTCCAAGATTCACTTGGTAGGAGACTGATTCTTGAATTTCCTGGCTGTCCTTTCCCTGTGAGTTAGATGTTGCTTTGTTGCTGTGATTTGAAACAGCTGCTAAGGGAATCTTTGCCACTGAGGTTTGGGGACAAAATGGAGATTATATCCTCAGACACCCTCCAAGACATGTCTCCTTCCTTCCCTGCCTTGCAGGGAAGGAAGTGAATCTGGCATTAGGAAATGCCTTTGGGAGTTTTATGTCAGTAGAAAATATTCCTTAGCTTTGAGAATCCAGTACTGGCAATCAATGGAGGCATGATATCCCCCTTCTCAATGCTGAAATGTAGTGAAGGGATTGAGTCAGGGCAGAATCCTGTATCCCTGTTTAGCAGATGTTCCTCTTTCATGCCTTGAGATTTTCCAATCAGTACATGTCATGGTTGGACTCAAGCATTACAAGATAAAATCAGTCCTTTCAGTGGGTGGAAAAGCAGTCATGAATGTGTGAAAACTGTCTGGGAACATCCACGCTCTTCATTAAGGTCTTTCTGTATATTGAGGCTTATGGAAAATCTCCTGCCATCTCCTCTGAACTTTGGATCAGGCTTATAGATGGATTTCTGAGATCAGCAGAGGTCTTGTTACAGGTTGCTATCTTGGCTAAATGCTGGAGGCTGACCTATAATAATACAAGGTGTGAGCTGAGGCACCATAAGTTAAGAAGATGAGCTTTTATTTTTCTGGCTAAAGCAGACTCTCATATTCTATAGATGAGCGCTGAGGAAGACATTTAGCAGACTGTGCTCTTCTGTGAATCTGGTCAAAGCTTTTGTGCTGAAACATTTATTCTGTTAAAAACACGCTTGTTTGCTGGCACCCAGTCATTTCAAAAGAACAGACCTATTCTAACACATCTTCCAAATGATTTCAAAACTGGACAGCAAAACAGATTTCCATCAAAACCAGCCTGGTTCCTCATTGCTCCCTCTCTACTGTCCACCCTTTGGGCTGTCTGCGCTGGGTGGTCCTGGACCTCCTCCCTGCTGCTGTTGGGACCCTCCTGTGGCCCACCAGTGCCCTATAGCTGCCAGGGCCAGGCAGCTACCTTGGAGGCAGCAGGTTTTGGGGCTCCCAGGCACTCTGGCCTGTTTATGGGGTCATAGCTGAGCTGGAGGTTTCTGTGCTTGGGCTTCCTTTCATTCAGTACTTCTAGCCAAAGTATTTAAATAATTTACAGTGGTTTGTATTTTCATTTCCACACCCTGCTTTGAAACTTCCACTCTTCACTCCCATGTGTTGTTTTGATTCTTTCAAAACTGCAAAGTTTTGCTCAGAAAGATCACCCTGGAAGCCAGCTCTGGTCATGGTATGCACCTGGTTAACATGGCCTAAGAAGATGAAGTGAGAAATATGTGTGAGGACGTGGACTGGCAAATCAAGCGGGGAATTTTCTTGTGTCAGAAAATAGGTAAGTAGTACCTCACTCGGCAAACACTTACTGTGAAGTGCTTATTTTAGGGGCAGTATAAACACCTAAGTGAGTCTGTGCCCTGGGAATAAATGTATAACTTTGGACCATCCCTTTGTATAAGTCAATATTGCTCCCTCTGGGTAAACAGAGTAATGAACTTCACTTGTGGTGGAGCTGGCTCTCTGTTTTGTGGGAGGCTTTTGCAGACCTTGACTTTCAGTGAGGTTTCACCCCTTCTCTAGGGGCTGCACTGGCAGTGCATCATCTCCTCCTGGACTCTGCTGGGCCATAACATCTGACATTCCTATCTCTGGGGCTGAGGAAGCTGGTGTTGGATAGGCACCGTGGGCAGGAACAGCTCTTGGAAGCGTGGTGAAGGCACTTTCCATTGCTGTGCTTTTCTGACAGGGAGATTGAGTTTAATTTGCTGGCTAATCTCTGACGGTGAAATTCATTTCTGGTCTGTCTGTTTAGATTGCTGTGACACCCACCCGTGCAGGCATCTGTGGCACCCTTTGGCTGCCAGGGCACTGGGTGGATTGGAGCAAGCAGGAGTGCTGGCTGCTAAGAGCTGCTCCCCTCCACAATGGCCCTGGTGTGATGTAAAGGGACCGGTCTGCTCAGACACACAGGCTTCCTGTGCAGAGCCCTAGTAAACTCATCACAGTGTCTGTAACTTTGGAGTCTAAGATTGCCTGAGTTTCATCCTTCCCTTCACAGATTTTAGCACATAAATCAATGTGGTTGTCCCAGCTCCTCTCCTTTGTTGTTTTAGTTTTCATCTTAAGTTTTCTCACATCAGGGACAAGGATACAAACAGAAGAACTGGAGGGAAAAGGTGAACACTTTCTAGTCCTGCTCACATAGGACAACATTTCACACGTTCTATATCTTCCTCAGTATTTTGGCTTTGGTTTTATTAACTTTTAGTCACTTTCCTCGTTAACCTGATTGTTCATTTCTCAATATGCTCCTTTAACTACATACATACCTCACAAAAAATAGTGCAGAGAAGGCAAACTAATTTATTAGACAAGCAGAAGCACATGGCATTCCATATTGGGCAGATTTGTGATGAGCAATTAATATTTCTATTTTCTTCCTTCCCAGTTTAAATACAGTTTAAGTTGTTGATGTTAATATTATCAAACCAACATTTTTATATCATTTGCCAGGCTTGACAGAATTAAGTGGATTTCTTTGAGTGATAATAGACATAATTAATTTTGTGTATAAGTTGCTTCACTGCCTTTGAAGTTAAGTAAAAAATGAGATGTTAAGACTGAATTAGTGATATTTAATTGGAACCGATTATAAAAAATAAACGAGATACATGGTAGTTTCATGAAATAGAAAAGAGTGTGTGTATAACTGCAGAAATTAACAATTTGTGGTTGAATGTTTTGCTTTAATAACTGTGAGGGTGGCAGCAGTGATCATGAGCACAATGGAGAGAGGGAAGAGTGACACAGAAAGGGCAGGGCTGAGCTATTTGAACATGATTGACAAGAATAGTTACGTGGAATTTCTTTATAGGTCATGCAAACAGAGCAAATGAAACCATTGCTCTTGGAGATAGTGCAAGTGTTTCATTTTACTTATTTCATCTTTTTTAGTCCTGTAATAAATGGTGGTAATATGCAATGTTAATATTTTGCAAAGTATGTTAGGTTCAGTCATGTACCTCTGCACCTGGCTTAGTAGATATTTGGAAGATAGAAGAAGGTGGTAATATGTTTAATGGTTTTTAACATACAGCACTGCTTATCAGGAACCCATTCTGAAAAAGGACATGCCAGAGACCTGGCATCCTCCTGTGCATCAACTGGACAGCCTGGAAAATCTAGTCTGTGATACCACTATTATAAATTAGATATTGCTCTCAGATGTAATCAACTGATTATCATCTCAGTCCTGTGTAGAGTAAAATTTGGCTGTTTATTAAAATGACTAGGTTTCTGTCCCATCTTTTCTCTCAGAAATAGCCCAAATTAAGACTTCAGCTGTTAGAATAAAGTTCTATTTTCCCATAAGTCCACAGGTTAAAACAGCTGCATCAGGAGTATATATGGAAGGAGAGAAGAAAGGATGAAGTTGATTTTCCTAAAGTGGAATAGACCAGCCCAGTGAAACCAGTAATTCCCCCCAGTAACAGGGGCTTAGGCAAGGTAAAAAATGGGTGATAGATATATTCCTATACCACTGTGGTGAACTGGATGCTCTAGTTTTTATTGGATGCCAGCTACGTAAAGTCAGCTGTGTAACTGAAGAGTTTACAGTGATGCCTACAAAAGGATGAAAATGAAAGCATTTATTCCACCTGAATTTGTCAGGAAATAGTGTGCATTATAACACTGAGATTCCCTTTTCCCCCTCCTACACCTTTGTTGACAGTGAAGACACACACCAGGTTCATCCTTGGTCAAGTATGTGCCCACAGACCTCTCCAATCTGGGCGGAAAAAAGATGTGGTACTGTTGAGGAGTAAACAGAAGATGCCTGTGGTCACCTTTAAATTACTGTTATGGTGAAAGGTGCAAATAGCTGCCATCAAGTGAGCCTTTGATCCAAAGATAATAATAGATCTCATTAAAATCAGTGGGTTTGTGAGCTCTGAAGAAGAACCAACTGAGCCTCTTTAAACAGAAGAGACAATGGAGGGATTTCAGACAGCACATGCCAGGTCAGACCTGAGCATGTAGGCAGGGGGATTTCCTTGGTAGTACACAAGCAATGGGATATTGGGTTTGCAGTTGCTGAGCAAAGCCATTCAAAGCCCATGGGAGCAGCAGTGAGCAGGGCTGGGGCGGCAGGAGCAGTACCAAGGGTCTGGAGCCCAGAGAAAAGTGGTGCTGGATAATGGATTCTGGGTACAGAATATGGATACACAAAATGCCTCCATGGTCAGGGAAAGACCCTCTGGTTTGTCAAAAAACCCCCAAATAAACAAAAAACCCATGGCCTAGAGAATACTGTTGAACTGTGTCACTCTTTATGCAACTGGGGCAGTCCTGAGGGAACTGAGTCCTGTCTAACTGCTAAGTCCAAAGGAGCAACAGTGATGCACTTGAAAACCAGTGAAGTCTGGGGAAGACTCCTTTTGCCTTTTGTGAGCTCTGGATCAGGTCAGGGTTGCCAAGAGTTTGATACTGCTAAGATGATTATCTCAAGGGGATGTTTCTGAAGGAGCTATGCAGTGGGGGAGACAATACTTGCTTTGCCTGGTTTTGACAGCACGTCACATTCGATGGATGCTCTCTTCACTCTCCAGCTTTTGACAGGCCATAAAGGCTAATTAAACAAAACTACTAAATTCACATGCTTCCCTCAAAGGAGCACACATTTATCCTTCAAACAGTTAATACTTACTATCATGGGTCTGTAACTAGTCAGTATGATATAACACATATTGCAGAGCCTACTGAAGGCAGATATTGCCAATTAACACATGGTATTACCAATCAGCACTCATGCCATTTATAGAACACTCTGCGTTGCTGCTACTGGAGCTTCAAGACCCACAACAGTTTGAATGCATTTTTGAAGTAGGATTTTGTGTCAGAGAGGGAGTAAAGCTCTGCATTGTTGAAGAAATGGAAGAGCAATGAAGGGCTGAGCTGCAGGGAGAGGAGCAGCACCTCACAAACACACAAAAAAGGCAAGGTCTCTGCCTGGCGGGGCTTACAGTCTCAGGCCAACAAAATTCTGTTTATGAGACATCAGAGGAGGGCAGTGGGAGGGAGGAGGGAGGGGGAAAAAGGTGGTGTGATAAAGCACAGGTGTGTACCCTGGAGAACAGCTTTTTTGTATTGTGCTTTGTCAGCAGATTGCAGAGGTAGAGGAGGTTTCCATCTTATGGGCAGCATAGACAGGAAGCAGCAAGAAAGAGAGCAGAGGAACATAGTTTGAAAGAGATATTTAAGACAAGACAATGAATGAATAAAAGACCACTTTCTGCTTCCTCAGTTTTGGGCTGCCTGAGGAAAATTTGATGCATGAGGCCCAGAAAATACTCTAATACGGGCTCTTTTCATTCCTCCCCACTCAAGAAAAGGCTGTATCCTTATCATTCCTTCCTGTCCCTTGGCTACTGTAGCTGTCTGCAAAATCTTCCATGGAGTCTTATCACAATGCTGGAGTTAGAGTTCGATGGTTTCTTCTGTCCCCAAGCTGCACTCAGCAGCAGAGGTTCCTGTGTTTGAGGGACTGGGAATAACAGCTCAGGGCTTAATGAGAGAGAGGAATAGGCTCATCCACAAGGACACATAGGAGAGAAATACATATATATATATGCACACACACATATACACATACTCATGTATATGTAGATATGTGTATATAAAACAGCTAGAAAATAAAGACACTTACAGAGAAAGAATACTTCCTGAAAGTGGTTTGACATAGAATTTCTCATGAGCCATTAATATATGCTGCCTCTAGTGATGAAGATTTCATGCCTAAGGAGTAAAAACATGGCAACACCTTCCTTTTCTTTGAAGAAGAGTTTTTGGGACCTCCTGCTTCAGTCCAGATATTGGTATAAGCTAGTATTAGTATCTCATGAGGAATGTATTTTTTAATGTGGATTTTTTTTTTTCTTCAGCTGAGGTGCTGTAGTATTAGGTTTTGTATTCTCCTGATACTAAATAATCACTTTGTTCTCACTCAGCTTGTCAGGAGGTTGCACTGGAGCCTCTGAGGTGACTGGACCTGGAAAGTTGCTAAAAAGCAAGATAGGTGAATAATTGCTAAGGGTATTTTAGAGGTGTTTCCGCCTCTTCTGTAATTAAGAAAGCACAGCTTGGGGTTTATATAGATGTTCGCAGAATTTTTTTCTCATCTCATTTATTTTTTAGAAGAGAAATCTGAGTAGTTCTCCCTTCCTTCATCTTCTTATGTAAATGCTACGGAAAAAAATGAAACAGAATGGAATAATAAAGTCATTTCTTAAAATGTGCCTCTCCCCTCAATCCAAACACAGGAGGTAACTAGAACCCTGTTCCCAATGAGTTCTAGATTCAAGAAGGAAGTGAGGGGCAAATGGATGGTTTGTAGTGCAGTTATCTTATCTTCTGAATCCTGGTTTTCAGTAGGCACTTCAGCCTTGAATGTTTTATATTAAATACTGTTTTACTGTTCAATTACCTAATGTAATTCTTGTATAAGATTCCTCTGGTCTCCAACTTCTCGTCTTTCAAATCATCACTAGGAATTTGCAAGAACTGTTCAACTTTTTCAATAATTATTTTCCATTTCTTGAGGCAAAACACTGTGTTTCCTCTTCATGGCCACAATGGAAATTGACAGGGGATTTCTATGAGTCAAGGCAGATTCCAAGGATGGCTTCAGTAAGATGATTTCTTCACAACACCATTCTTGGAAAAATTATACAACACAATGTACAACTCAGACTGTTTTTTCCTTTCAGTAGTACTGACTTAAAAAAATAAAACAAACCCATTAAAAAATCTTTACCAAATTATATAGTACTGTAGTAGAACGTCACTTTTTTTTTTACTGCTGGTGAATGTAAATACTGAGCTAACACCATGTAAAAATTTGATATGGAAATACAGAGAAAAACATGGAAATTTTATTTTCAGGTACTTTCTTTTTAAGAGAAGAATCAGAACTGCAAGGCACCTTGCCTTTCTAGGTTTTACATGTATTCTGATTAAAATGAGTAGCTCGTTTAAAATATAAAGCTGTTTGCTTTCAGCAAAATTCACAAAAGCAGCAATTTTGTTTTAGCCTATGACAACAGAGGAAATTTTGAAAATCACAATTGTCCCTAAGCCTAAATAGCTGGGGAAAAATGATAGACATTTGGTTAGCTTTACTGAGCACATAATGTGCTGTTTGGCCTTCAGTACAATGTTTCAAAGCACTTGGATCCAAAATACCTCTCTGAGTCACGCTGAATGTTTTATCTTCAGTGCAGCGGCCCCATTTACGGGAGTGGGAGCTGTGATATTGATCATTAGAAGTTGCATATTGCTAACATTTTAGCCATAAACTTATTATAACCCTTAAAAAAGAAAAAATATTGTCCCTGGAGTGGATTGAAATGCCTATTTTACAGATGCTGGATGAAATTTCTAAGTTGCATGAAGTTTCTTTTTAATCTTGAATAAAAAGGTTCTTTCTGTGTTAATTTAGGAACTGTTTTACTTTCCTTTGTGCCTGCCATTTAAAGGCTGATGTGCACCTTTGTTTTTCTTCCACAAACCCTCCCAAAGTGCAGAAATCCAGTCAATCACTTTCACACATCCACAAAAAATAATGGCTTGACCTGCTCGTGGCCAGATCTGACATGCCCTGCTGTGGTGGGAAAATTAATTCACCTCACTACACTGCAGTCACCCTCAGCTGAGTCCTTCAATTATTTCATTATGATCTAACTAAGGCTGATAACAGATTTCATTTGATACCGCGGATGGCTGGGGGGGCAGCATGGGGGTGGGAAGTGGATGCCCTCACATGTCAAGCCCTTGCATCTAACCAACCGAGCTTTGTGAGGCTTTCTTGCCTGATGGAAAGGGGGGTGATTAAAGACATGTTGTGCCCGTCTGTGTAGCTTCCACATGATTTTTTCTCCCTTAGATGATGTTCTGTGCATTTAGCATATTTGAAAACCTAGGGGCTTTTCATCTTCTCCAGGGGAAGGGAGGGATGTTTTTGATGGACTGGCTGGAGGACCACACTCAGAGTCCATTGTTTTCTGGAGAAAGCATCCATTATCATCTTTGCTTTTTCCTTTTTTTTTTTTTTTTTTTCACCTGTGCAGTGACAGATGGATGAAGGAAGCCCTGGAAAAGTGTTAATTGCTCTTTTTTTTTCATTCAAGTGGTTTGGAGGTTCAGGAGACCCTCTAATTAAAGAATCTGTGAGTGAGCTGGGCATCTGGCCTCTGCCATTTTAATCAACTTTGTAATATGAGGAGAGGGCAGTAGTTGTCTAATTACTTGACAGCTTGAAGAGGTATAGGTAGTAAGCAAATAGACTTGCTCAGAAGATGCCAAATTTTCATAACAATAAAATGCCTGCTATCCATTTTGTGTTTATAATTTTTTTTTTAAAATGGGTAGATGTACCCCATCTTCATCCACTGAGTGGATCTGTGTGGGTTATAGGACTCTTCTGCATGATTTTGAATCTGCAGCACAATTGGTATGAAGAAGTTTTGTGATACATGCAAGCATCATGATACTGAGTCAGATAAGAGTTTCTCTGATATGGCAAAACTACTGAACTGAGGTTCTTTATTTCTGAGTCTGCTATGAAATATCTAGTTTCACCCATTTGCCTATGGAGAGTTGAGTAAAGAACATAGCTACTTTTTCCTCCATTTTTCAAAGGATAGAAATCCTAGCTCACACACCTGGAATTTAGCAGAGAGTATAACAAGACTACTTCATGTTAGTGAACATTATCTTGAGTATAAAATTGTTTAGTGCTGTTTTCCTGAATCTTATGACAACCTGGAATAATTGCTGAGCAATGTGAATTTTGAAATTCTTCCTAAATGCTGTTAGTAGAGATGAATGTTGAAATACCACCACTGTTACTTAAATATACAGGAACTTGTTGAATCATCTGAATTCACATATCACTGTTTGTCTTTTTAGGAGAAAGAGCTCATAAAATGCTTATCTTGTTAGGACAAAGTACATCCCATATTCTTCAAGGTGAAGCTCTAGCATCAAAGTAAACAAGGCAGATGCCTCTTTAATAACTGTGTAATTCAGACTTATATTTAATTACTTAAACTGTCAGCGTGAAGATACTAAAGGAAGCTTCTGTAGCTTTTTGAGTTTGCTGCAGAATCCAAAGGACCTTGCTGCAAATACAAATCTTGCATCATACACATTCTTTGAAATGATGGCTTTGATGGCTTAGTTGCCAGCATCTGGTCAATGGAGCTTTTCTTTGTTGGTCTTTGAATCAAGGTTGAATGTTACATAACAATAGACGGCATTTTTATTTTCTACGAACCCGTCAAACCTATCACCTCTAAAACTTGTCTTAATAACTCTCATCTGTATTGGAAACCTCAGCAGAAAAGCCAATATTGAATGGATTGTTAGACTCAGCATGGGCTCTTCTTCAGCCAAAATTAGGAGTCTCTGGCTGAAGAAAGGAATGTCTCTTCAATCCCATTGTGGTACTTTAGTTACAGTCCCATGAATAGAGAGAGCTCCCCACTTCCTATTTTTTACATACCTTTGCAATTAGCTTTATTTTAAAATTTCCTTCATCAGGGAAAGTCTCTATCCACTTCCTTGCACACCACATAGAATGCTGGCAACCATCCGTACTTTTATAGCTGGCCTCCAAACCATCAATTTGAATGAACAAAGCAGACTATTTTCTCACACTTGTAAGACCTACATTTATAGTATCCACATGCTGGGGTAATTACTGCTAAATAATTTAATACTGTAAAAACTGACATATCCATTTAGGTGTATGCCTGTTATATTGTTAAACTGTATTGGGGTTCTGACCTCTATTAGACAGCAAATAATCCTACTAAAGACTGGTCATTCTCTCTTTCTCTCTCTCTCTTGCTCTTATGGTGAATTTTATTCATAAAGCTTAGGGTTTTGCAGCTATTCTCATTGTGAGATTAGTAAGTATACACTTGTGACAGCACTAAAAATTCAGTGCAATCACAATCATATTTGATTACCAATTCAGAAGGATCTAGCCATCTAGCTGCAAGGATAATTTTGCTCACTGTAAACAGCTTGGAGAATTGTGTGCGATCATGTTGTGTGACCAAAAAAAAAAAAAAAAAAACGAATTAGATTATTTGCTAAATGCCAAGGCACATTAAATATTTTTGACAACAATGAAGATTCTTTGTAAATTGTAATTAGACTGGAAATTATTGCACAGAGCCTGCTTCTCTATAATCCTTTTAAATCAGAGTAGTTGTAATTGGCCTTAGAGACTCAAACTGTTTCGTGTTTTATTTTCTAGAAGTTCCGCTTCTGCATATGTAATAACAGAATCCTTTGTGGGTAGGATACAATAGACATGTGTGTAGGGTTATTTTAGTTTATTTGTTTTGGTAGCGAGTCAGATAACCAGAGAAAAAGAATATAGAAAAGAAAACATGCTGAATGCTCCTGGATATGAATTGTACTTACATGTAAAAAAAAGTTGCATAGAAATCATAATAGGCCAGATGAGGCTTAGAAAAGCAGCATAACCCTGCTGTTCAACATCTGCCAAGGACCTGGACCTATATTTTGCCCATACTGTCAGAGGCTTCAGGAAACCTAATAATGTGAGTTTTCCTGAACACAAAGCCATGGATTTATAGCAATTCCAGCAGAGTCCTCAAGGATTCCTTTTCAAAGTTATGATTTTTTTTTTTCTGGTTTTAGGTTCACAGGAATGGAAACTTCAGGAGAACCTGTGGGAAAGGATGAATTCTGCTGCAGCCTTTCTACATCAAAAAATGACCCTTTTCAGCACAAGATCCTTATGCTACTACTGAAGTGCAAGCATTTCTGTGTGTTTGTATAAATAATAGCTGTGGGAATGGGCGTGAGCAGTGGCAGATAGTCAAGGAGTTAAGTGGAAGTCAAAATTAAGTGGGAATTTTGAGGTTTATTTGATGCAACACTTGGCTTTGAGGATGGAGGAAGTTGGACTTGAGGCAAACCTTCAAATTACAGCCCAACCTCATTAGAAATTAGCTGGTAGTAATCAGAGAGCCTTAACTGACTGTAAACGTACCTTTAATCTAGAGATGTGAGATTCTGTTGGGTGACTATTGCTCATTCTCTCACAGGCTGAATTAACTAGCAAAACCAAATATGCCAATACATCCAATATAAAATATAAAATTTCAGCTCACCTCTGCTGAGCTTTGATTTATCACCAATATCCAAAATGAAGCAAGGTTTGTCTTGGAACAGTTTACACAGGGTTAATATTCATGTGATCATGACTTTCACTGAAATAAGTCTAATCTGTAGACGTGCTGAGAAAATAATATATTTGGAGCCACCTCCATCCACTTCATGCATGGAAGTTACAAACCACAATCTCCAGTGTGGCTCTATGTCAAACTGCAGATTTTAGATCTACTGAATTACTTTAGTTTTCCTTGATCTAGTGGAGGCTAAACATTGGGCTACATGCAATCCTTTTTATATTTTTAATATTAAGTTTACATCCATTTACTCAGAAGTATAAAAACTCATCTGCTCATGTAGATTTATTAAAAATTGTTGGAGTCCAAGGATGAGATTTTTGTAGCATTAGTAAAGTAAATGGCAAATTCCACAGAAAGGACTAGAATGTTACTAAATCATCAGTTACAAACCTGACTTTATGAGATCAAAAAATTAGCATAAAACCAGTATAAATATCACTCTTAAATGTTCCAAGGAGACAAGAGCTGCATGAATGAAGTCCATCTAAACCAGTGAAAAGAAGTCTGTTATCTTCAATGAGTTTTGTGTCAGATACTCTGAAAAAAAGACCTCAAAAAATATCTTTATCAGATTGACAATTTTTTATTTCAGAGGCTTACTTTTGGATCAAAGTAATTTCTTTCAATAAACCAAAAATATC
The DNA here is from genome assembly GCF_041296385.1 of Aphelocoma coerulescens. Lineage (NCBI taxonomy): Eukaryota > Metazoa > Chordata > Aves > Passeriformes > Corvidae > Aphelocoma > Aphelocoma coerulescens. The sequence continues at coordinate 55,100,102 of NC_091019.1, read as the reverse complement.
TAACCGGGAGAGAAATTTACAAACCAAGTTCTTTATCCTAGGCATCAGGTTAACTTACTCTTCTTTCCTTTAGGATAACCACAAACATTTTTGTATAATGATATTAGTGATTCTTAGTTTGATTATATGCAACATCATGAAGTTGTAAGGGCATCTTTGACAAAGGCTATTGTCTTTTCTTCCTTCAGGTCTCCCTCACTGCTGGCTGAACTAACCTGCTATAGAGCATGGAAGGCATGGGAAATGTTGAGGTGTCCAACATTCAGATGGGGCATTGAAAGAGACTTCTGACTCATGCTGCAGAGTAAGACAGAATGCACACTTCTGAAGAGCCAAAAGTCTAAAGGGTTGGTGAATTTTGCTAGCTGGAAGAAGAGGCCTTGGGTAGTTCATCAGTTTGGGAGAATGGGGAGGCTTCCCTGGCCCTCAGCTCATTGCCTGTGTGGCTCATGGGGCTGACAGTGGGGCCAGGAGCAGGGTGGTCATGGCAGGTGGGAGCACCTCTCCAAAGCCTCTGGCCAGTGATAAATGGTTGATTCATGGTGTGCTCCTGGGGCCTCTGCATTGCAACCTGTTGGCCTGGAATCAAAGAAAAAGAGGCTTTGCTGTCTGCGTCCTCTTATCAACATGCTTTACTGGCCAGATTCCATGGTCTTTGTCTAAGCCTTACGGAGGTGAACCACCCACGGAGTCAGTGGAAGCCTTTTCCAAGCAGCACTTGAATAAGGAAATTGAAGGTACTGCCAAGGGGAAGGATGGACCAGGTGACCTCATTAGTCTTTTCCACCATAAGGTTTCTTAGTCAGAAGAACACTGTGCAGGGACCTGCAGTGTGTTGGGAGAGGAGCAAGCACACTCCTGAAGTAGCAGCGCTGGAAGGCATTAGGGCTTAGGGTGGTATAATTATCCCGGTGCTGCTGCTGGGAGGTAATTCTCACTTCATCAGCACGGGGGTCCTTTCAGCACAGGTCGCTGCAGTTGGGCAGCAGGGCCATTGCTGTGCATTGCCCAGGGCAGCACAGTCCCCTGGCTGCTCATGCCAGCTGTGTGGCCACACTCCTTTCCATTCCTTGGCCTCTCAGTGCTGCGGCCACTGCCTCTCCAAAATGGAAAAATTCTATGAAATAGGACTCTACTTTTGAAGCAAGCAGAGTTTGAATATGAAGAATGCTGCATTTTACAATACATATGTGAGTGTTGTGCAAGTATATCGAAAAAGAGGAAGAAAAAGACTTTATATGTACACATATGCATGCACATATTTATTTACAAAGCCTTCATCTTCTTAAGGTAAAGTAGTTTATAAAAATGGCAGTGAGATGGAGTCAAACTTCAGGGTGTAGCGCTTGAGCAATGGTCTCTGGCATCATGTTTCTTGTTAGTCTCAGCATCTCATTTGAAAAGTCATTTATATTGATACTATTACCAGACACCTGACTCATAGCTGCAATGTAGAGGTTAATTAGCTATGAAGTTTGGAAGCTCACGGAAGAAGAAAAGTGCTATAGCATTTTGTTGCTGTGTTTCTGATTATTTCTGTGGTAGGTCTGGTTGAATGTGTATCACTGCAAATGCAGGTTCATGATGCACATGCCACCCCTGTGCTCTCCAGCTCAGAAATGCTGAGGAACTGATGATTGATTGAAGGGATATGATGATAGTACCATAAACTGGTGGGTACCACAAAACTGCAAAGTTCCTGCAGGTAACATACTTTTGGTTTTCCTTAATTTGCCATATGTACCTGCTGACCAGGCACGTGCTTGTGCCAGCTGCTAGGTAAGACAGCACAAAGCAGGATCTCCTGGCACCTTCTTTCCTGTTAATCTTCTGGGGGAGAGAGGACTTGTTTTTCTCCTCCCTGCTCTCTTTGCTTGCTGCTCCTCTGGCCAGGACGAGTGGTGTGGGCGGCATGTCCCCTTGAGCATTTTGAGAAACTCCCTGACTTCCTCCCCCTGAGCTCAAACGTCTCCTTTGATTTTCCTGATGCCTGTCACCCTGCCTCTGCTGCTGCTGATGTTCCCAGGGATGCTGCAGATGCAGGAGTGCTTCATGAAGCTTGGGGGGGCAGAGAGAGTCACACGAGCCTGCATTCACCACTGCTCTCTGCAGCCCCAGCACATGAAGACCAGGGTGAAGGGTTGAAGCTCAGCCAGCAGTGGCTGTGCCCTGGCTGCCCTCCTCTGTGCAGGGCTGACCCCTCATTCACCAGCCTAATGCTCCTAAATATATGACTGCCTCCATCTTGTCACCCTGCCACAGCTCACCCTCTCACTGATGTGAACGGGTACTATATTTACCCAGGAGAGTCATGAAAATTGCCATGACAATGATTGTGGTTGCTTGGGAATGCAAGGAGCTAATTTTGCCTGAATAATAAGACACAGAGTCATCTGTCTCCCTCGGTAAAGCAACAAGGAGTTTATGCAGGTGAGAACAGGTAATCTTTGTGAGGGCATAATTGCAAAATACAAAAATGTTCCTGTATCAGTTCAGACCGGTGACTAATAAAAGGCTCTATGTGCTAAATGGCTGAAGTTTGATGCACTCCCTCATTGTGATGAAGATCTGTAGGAAAACTGAGCTTCCCTGCCCCCTCGTTTCACCACCAAAGAGGAAAAAAATCCCATTAAAAAAACTTTAGCCTGAAAATAACTCTATACTGTACATCTTTGCCTAGGGCAAATTTTTCACTGATGAGTAACAGCATTTTCACAATCCACCTTTTATATTTATTGATCTAATTCTATGTAGTATGCCAAAGTTCATTTAAAGGAGACTACAGCTTTTGCTTTTGGGAATCTGAAGGAGACGATAATTACCAAAACCTAAAACTTTCTTAGCTGATGCTTTTACTTCTCCATCACCCTCCATCACAAAATCTGTGAAGACCTGTTTGGCAAAATGCTGACAAAGATCACACCCTAGCAATCTAAAAAAGCACTAAAAAAGTTCCATTTTTGTTTCAGAAATGCCCTGGCATCTCTGAACAAACAGAAAAGCCGGTCCCAGTGATGCAAATTCCCCCGAGGCACTGAAGTTTGGGAAAGGACCTCTTGCTGGGCAGGTGCTCGCTTTGTGAGCGCTGGAGCCGCTGGCTCAATGTCCCAGAGCACACCTCCGTTGCGAACAAAACGAGGGGCTGATTTTGTACACGGTTTAGAAAGACGCCATTTCAGGCATTCGTTAGCGTTTCCCAGCCCAGACACAGCAGTTTCCCCAGAAAGTTGAGAAGTGTTTTCTGCCGCACCTGAGTGCAAGCGGCATCAAGCGAATTTGCGCAGGCACAAAGCCACCGTCCCTGGGCAGCGCTTCCCCGGCCGCAGCGGAGCGGCGTGAGGCAGCCGGGGCTGAGGCGCTTCTCCCCTCCGCTTCACTCTGCGGCAGCAATCAGCCTTCAAAGGCATTGGTCGGACCCAGCGAAGGGAGCGGGTGGCTTTCAAACTGCTCCCAGGAATCAGATAAACAGTCTCTCAGGGCTCAAAAGAAATCTCGCTCTCACTCTTAAAATTTTTTTTTGGTGTCTTGCACTTTTAGTAAGTGACAGTTTTGCAAATTGCTAGTAAAGAACTTAAATGTCTAATTAAATCTCGAAGATGTACAAGAGTTTGAAGAGCGTGATTGATGCCCACAAAGGTATGGCTGTCTAATGGAGTCGTCCTGACAGCAATCGCGAAAGCCCATTTAACGGCTGATGTCTTGTTGTGATCCATGTTGTCATTTTTTCATTACTGATTAAAATTAAAAATCTGCTTGGCAAATCCATTGTAAAAATTTCCTTCATGAAAATCGACGGGTACAAATTATTTTGTCAATCGCCTGGCAATCAAACTGTGACTGAAGACTGTTTCATGCCCATAGATTTTTTTTTTTTCTTTTTACTCATGCCAGTGAGTTTTCGTAGAAAAGTTTCTTAAGTGTAGGTGGCAGTCTTGGTAATGCTTTTTTTTTTTTTTTTAAATAAATAAAGCTGCATCTCTATATGTTAATGAAATTTTTTGTTTATGTTGTCTTCCCATTCCCATTTGAAAGCAAATGGGAATGTTCCTCACTCTGAAAGTTGGGCTATACTACTGAATTGTCTAGTGCCATGTAATGACAGGTGAATAATAGCAGTAACAGCCTTTATTAGGATAAAATGTGTTTTGAGAGCCAAAGCGTAAGCTGTCTAAGATGTAAAACTGGAAAAAAAAAGGAAAAAACAACAAAACCTTGCAATGATGCATTCTCTATAGCTGGAATATACTTATGGCTGCACTTCTTGGTGGGGTTTCCAGTTTGGTGTTCCCATATAGGGGTGCAGCAGACCTGGGTGAGCTGCCCTGGGGTGAGAGCTGCAAATTCCCTGCGAGGGGTGATCCAGGATGGCAAAGAGGGGAGAGGTTGTGAATGAACACTAATGGACTCCTTGCAGAAACAGCACTGAGAATTCAGCAGTGTGCAGTTCACTGTCAGAAGAAAGTAATTTAGAGCTCCTAATTTCTCTGTAAAATTCAAAGATGCTTTACTCTGGCTAGAAACAAACGGACAACTCAAGCAGCAAGAAAAACATTATTGTCCCATTAATAAAACTTTTCTCCCACTTAATTGATATTTCTGCTTCTTCTAATTGAGTCTCATTGCTGAGTATAAATCAAAGATGATAAAAATAGCTCTCCATAGCTGATACGTGTGCTGGTTTCAAGTTTGATCTCTGTTGCTGTTCATGCTTATCTAATCTAATCAATGTATCTTTTTCAGCAGGTTCTTATATCATCACTGTGAATACTTCTTATTTCAGAGAACAACAGAAAGGAAATGTTTTTTTTTTAAGTTGCAGATATGTTTCTTTATTTTGATATTTAAATTAAAATGTTGAATTTTATTCGTGCTTTATATCTTCTTTCTAAACTTTTCTGAAATAAAGAGTGTATTTTCAGTCTGGATGAGCAAAAATTGTCTAAATCATTTTATCCTTGTTTTAAGTCCATCATGTTTTGAACGTGAGCATTTTATTACTAACATTCTCAAGGTTGTGAAATTTTTAAAACAAAGATTTGCAAGTAACTTTCCAGTAAATACATTTATGTTTCTATGAAATGGGTTGCAGATTTTAATGTGAAGATCTTGTCTGCCTATGGCAAAATGTATTTGTGTGATAATGATTTTGGAAAGCTGATGCAACATACCCCAGAATAAAATAATGGACAATAATTACTGGGAGAAAGCTGGATGCCCAAGTCACAGTTTTAAAGATTGCTCAGTGTTTCTGGGGATATGTTTTAGGCAGTTAGGACTTGGAACTGATGTCTTTTTATTGCTGCTTAAATTTGGATGTAGCAACAACACTAATAAGAACAATAACTTATTTTTTTTAATTGAAATGTTAATTTCCAGAATAAAATGGATGTTTTGACCTTTGCTGTAGAGAGTTTTAGAAGTATGTGCTTTCGAAAGTTGTGTACTATACATCTGCACAGGTTCTGGAAGGGCACAGTATGCTTGGGAGCCACGCACTGTTTTCAGCTCAGCTCTGAGCTCCTGCTGGAGGGGAGTTGCATCTATACTATGAGTTTCCCTGAACATGGTCCTTTTTAACTATGAGTTTCCCCAGTCTTTCTAGGTGGGAGAGGCAGATCTGAGCTATTGCAGCCTGGTTTTGGTAGCCTTGCTTGCTGAACTGGTACTCTGGGCTGAAATCCAGGCAACACGACAGGACTACTGCTGCTCCCCAAACAATTGCACAGGGCTTTTGCTGCTTCATTGGTTATTGTTCGTAGCATGGGTAATAAGTGAAAACAATGGGTTGGAGTAGAATAAGGAAACAAACAAAATAACAATGTGAATACCAAAACAACAGCAGCAAAAAACCCCCAAGTTTGCATGTTTTTAATAAAGTTTATGTGACAAAGAGAAAGGCCAAGGAATTCTAGCCATGTGGGATATGTCACTCTTTATTTCTGCCTCTGAGGCAAAAGCAAAGCAAAGTGCTTAATAGTTTGGGCTTGGAGCAGGGTGTCAACCTCAGTTTACAAAAGATTATTATTTATTTTACAGTAGTGCCCCAAATGTGCCAGCTGCTACATAAAAATACTGGGAAACAGGCATTTCCCCTGAGAGCTGGTAGGATGTGACCCCTCTTTAAGGCTGTCCGCAGGGTTTGAGCCTCAGGCTCAGACGCATTCAAAACGTGCACACACTGAGAACTTTCCCACTGCTGTCATATCGTGTCTCCATTACAGGATAAAACCCTGGCATGTACCATCCTTCATCCAACAGCCCTTTTTCCATAGAAAGGAAGTGGGAGTGTGGGTTTGGAGGATTGCAGCGAGAATTAGATGACAAATTCCCCTGGTATGCTACAATGCTCTTTGGTCACAGAGAAAGGTCTTCGCAGGATTTAGGGGTACAAAACTGAATTTGGAGGGCTAAATCCTAAAATAGAATTCACAGAGCTCCCACCTAGCTTTATACCTCTGTTTAATGTACAGCTACCTGTATTAAAATTGCAGCAGAAGCTCAGCAAAACAGATATCTTTGTAGGTCTGAACTTGTGTCCAAAGAAAGCAACAAAGCTAGTGAGGGGTCTGGAGCACAAGTTTTATGAGGAGTGGCTGAGGGAGCTGGGAGTGGATAGCCTGTGGAAAAGGAGGTTAAAGGGGGACCTTCTCAATCTCTAAAACTATCTGAAAGGAGGTTGTAGCAAGGGGGTCATTCTCTTCCAACAAGTAACAAGTGATACAATGAAAGGAAACAGACTCAAATTGCACCACAGGAGGTTTAGATTGGATATTAGGAAAAAAATTTCACTGAAACAATGGTCAGGCATCAAAACATGCTGCCCAGGGAACTAAGTGGTTGAGTCACCATCCCTGGAGATATTTAAAGGACATGTAGATGTGGCCCTTAGGGACAAGGTTTCGTGGTGAACTTGACAGTGCCGGGTTAACAGTTGAACGCAATGATCTTAAAAGTCTTTTCCAACCTAAATGATTCTATGGTTGTGTGACCCCGTGATTCTTAGTGCCTAACTCATACCTGAGATAATCAGTGGTACTCTGGAAGGCAATGTGGGCAAGGCTATAAATGTTCAAAAGTTCTTTTGGTTCAAAAGATTTGGTGGGTTTTTTTGGGTTTTGTTTGGATTCTTCCTGTTGACAGACATAGGTTATTCACATGCTTAAATGTCTGGTTTCAAATTGTTACTGAAGTTGCATGTATATATAAACATACCTTGCAATGGAATTCATTGCAGAGATTGCCTGCCATTATTCTTAGTAAAATTAATGGAAGATCCAGTGTCCAAATTCCTCATACAGCATTACAGTGTCATCTGACCGAAAGGATGTTTGAGTTAGCATTGTGACTTGCTAAGAGTTTTATTTTAATGAACACTCTTTAATCAGAAATGTATGATTCACAAAACCAATATTGTTTGCAGAAGAGTTTGTTTCAATGTATTTCTCTGAAGACTAACTTTTTATGCATGTGAGAACATTCTAAACAAAGTTTGAAACAGAGAATGTCTGTCTTCTTTCTCTGAGATAGTTTTTGTTTGAAATGTGTGTTATAAACAAGCAGTAGGTGTCATATATAATAACACATCCTATACAATATAAATGTACACTGGAATATTATATACTCTGTACAAATACTACATACTAAGTCATTCTATATGTTTGTAGCTATAAGGCTCTGAATGTTTCCAAAAAGCCAGAACTCTTCAAGATTTTTGCTGTTGGGGGTGCAAGATGTCCAAAGTGAAGCTGGAATGAGTTGTCTTTTGTGACAACTAGTGAACGAAAATAATTTAATCTTTAATGGTATTTTATGATGTCATTCATCTTACCTATCAAGTTAATAGTTATGAGGATACTTGCTTCCCTAAATTTTTTTCCAAAAATGAATGACCAAGGATGGAATCCAGTTTCTCTAAAGACTCAGGCAGATGCAGGCTTCTCTGGCAAGTGATGGACATGAGATAGGCATTTATTCCTTATCTCCCTGAAGATCCTGTATCTAATTCAGATACTCCACTTAAGGACCTGCTCTTACTGCACCGTGTGGTGGTGTGAGTTTCAGTGTGGGCTCTTCACTGCTTCTGGGTGAAGCAGATTCTTGCTCATGAGGTTGAAGCTTCTGCTGTCATGTCTTTGCTTCCCTGTTACCTGAGGGTGCTGAGCTGAGGCGACAGCAGGTACATCTATCTGTACCAGAGTCACATCTCCTGATTGCAGCACAGGGGTAACCTTTGTGCTCAGGAATAAGTGTGTGACATATGTATGTCATACATATCAAGTATTTAAACTTTTGCCCTAGAGTGTGTTAGTAATTGTCTGTATGTGCTAAATACATTACCACTTATTGAATTAATTATCCTTTATTCTTACAGTTGACATTCTATGGTGATCCCATCAGTCTAGTGTCACTGGGTTGATAATCACATAATAAGTTTTAAATCCCATAATATTTCATATTAAACTGTTTCCAGAAGTTATGTACCTTTAAGACCTGTTACATTGAAATGCTCTTGTGCTGCTGGAATCAGAGTCTAGACTAAAAATTTTGAAAGCTGGGATCTTGTATTTTAATAGGGAACGATTAGATTATGAACTGGCAAATATTTTCTCTATTGATAAATTTAATTCAAAAAGTTATGCCGTAGAAAAATGTTAGAGATTAGATGAGACACTCATATTTTTCCATCAGTTTCAGGATTTTCTCCATAGTATTAAAAATCTCAAGGCTAATGAGACAGTTACCCCTTGCAAACACAGCTAGTAGATAATTTTGAAGTGTGTATGATTCTGTAAAACTTCACTATGCAATCACAATTATCTGCAGCTTTTAAATTACCTTCAGGAACACACTATAGCTCACGAATCTGAGTTTTCGTATTTGTAGAGCTTCTCTCCCAGGAACAGTGGTTTTGGAAAAGAAAATAATTTTTTGAGAGACCATAAAGTACTTGAAAATAAAGGAGTTCCTCTCAATGTGGATTGCTATAACTGAGGTCAGAAACGGGACCCTTTCACTTCTGAGAGCTAGTAGGTTAATGCCTCATTACGCCCCAATAGTCAAGGGATTAACAGAGTTTCCATTACATGCTCCTGTTTTGAGAGGTTAATATCCCAGCCCATAAAAATTTTCTGTGTGCTGAAACTTGGCACATGAGGTCTCGGAATGGGAGAAACTTGTTTTTACAGAATATGGTTTAAATCACTTGGATATTTTTTAAGTTACAAGAAAGAAAAAAAAAAAAAAAGAAAAGACAGAAGTTTGTGGTTTCACACTGGGATTTTTTATGGTCCTAAAAATGCAAACCGAGCTTTGACTTAAGCAATGTAATTTTGCATAATGTAAGCTATTGTCTCTCTGTATTAAACAGAGCCTTGAAAACTTCTGCCATTTTAGGTTCCTGAAATTTTTTTACTCTGTTTTCAGTCTTAGCTTTCATTTCTGATTAAAATGAATGTAAAATAAAAAGTGAAACCGGGCTGAAACTATATTGCACATCGAGAAAGTACTGTGTTTCAAAAATCCTATCAAGAGTTCTTGATGTTACATTAGCATCCCTTAAAATTAAGCTTGGTATATCTTAAACCCACCTCAGCAATTCCCTCATGGTGTTAATGTGCCCACAATGGTAATGCTCCAAAGAATTGAATGAGGAAGGTGAGAGGGTTGTGTTGACCTGTGCGAAAAGCTTACAAGTGAACTTAAGCTGTTTTAGTAGCTGGTGCTCAAAGATAAATGGTCATGTATCGTCATTCACAGGCCCTCTTCTGTTTTTCACCAAATTCTGCAGCACCTGCAACTGCACTACTGAGGCAAAAATGTATGTGGCATATAGAATCATAGAAAGGTTTGGGTTTAAGGGATACTAAAGACCATCCAGTTCCACCCCGTGCCAAGGGCAGCGACATCTTCCACTAGACTAGGCTGCTCAAAGCCCCATCCAGCCTGGCCTCAAACACTTCGAGGGGTGGGGAATCCACAGCTTCTCTGGGCAACCTGTGCCAGGTCCTCCTCATCCTTACAGTAAAGAATTTCTTCCTAATACCTGATCTATATCTCCTCTAAATCTAATTATTAAACCGGTAATAAGGATCAAAACTTGTTTCAACTTTAACTGCTCTTTCATTTGGTCTATCTTAAATTCACCCTATTTTGGTTAAAATATCTTAACCCACTTCCACTGTATCTAGTATTAAAACCATCAGTTAAAAAAATAATTCTTCAAGAAAATTTAGAAGTAATTGAAAGTTGGAAATCAAGTACATTTAAATCCAATGAAATCAGTGGTTCCAAAACTTTGGTATAGTTCAGAATTTAAAAAAACCCCTTTGTTTTGTTGACTTGTAAGACAGCACTTACACAAAAAGTCTACAAAACTGTCATTGAGGCAAACAAGTAAATGAATTAAAAAATCATATGTGTTTTGCTTGTGTAGGGAGGGGAGCTGGGTTCTGTTAAAGACCAATGTGCATTTCAAACAGTACTTTGAATAGCTGGGACAGAAAGAAAGTGCTGCAATTAATTAGGTTTTTATTTTTTTTTCCTTTGCATTCACATCTTTCTCCGTTTTCTCAATGGGAATATTTAGCACTCCAATTCTGTTTATGTACTGCTGCTGGTAAGTGACATGACAGATTGTTGTGGTCTGCAGGGCCAAAATCTGCCTTTAGAAAATGCAAAATGAAATGGGTTTGAAAGGTAGTGTGGACAGAATTGCACTTGAGTGAAGCCAGCTTGATTCAGTGATGGCACCGTGAATCTCAGCAGGACCCAGCTCTCCTGCCAAGAGAGCTGAAAGCTGACCTGAGTGTCCCTATGGTGCTGCAGCCTGTGGCACTGGTATATCTGGCTTATAACTCCACACCCTTTCCCTAGAAATATGTTCCACACAACTGTGTGTGTACATATAGATGTACCATGTGATGTCCATGATGCAGTTAACAAAAAGGATGAAAAGAATGCTATTAAGCATCAGCTGAGACCCCAGGAGTCAGACTGCACTGGACTTAAGTTTTCCTGTGAAACTGACAAATTGGTATCTGGTTAGCAGGGTTAAAATGCTAATCTTCAGCTGTGTTAATTACATGAACTGAAAATTATGGAAAAAAAAAAAGAAAAAAGAAAGACACCCCCCCCACTCCCTCCCCACCTTCCTTCCCCCTCCCCCCCAATCTACTTTTCCCACAGGACATTGTAGAATGAATCAAACTTGTGTGGTGAGAAAATCTGTTGTCTTAGGATCCTTGAGACCGAAACCTGCCCTGCTGGTCATGTCTGCTCTTCCCAGCCCATGTCAGTGGTGAAGGGGGAAGCATTGTTTGGTAGGAAGCACTAAGACCAAAAATAAACTTCACCAATAAACAGGAGAGGAGTTGAAGTTGCACGATGCTGGTTCCTAACTCAGTTAACCTGAAAAGCTTTTTTTTTCCCCTCAAGAAAAGTTATTGCAACCACAGCCCAGATTTAATTTGGGCTACATTTTTTTTGGTGATTTTTCCCTTTTTATATATTCAGGAATAATGTTTCCAAGGTTATGGCCATTATAGCAGGGTTTTTTTCAAATTCTACTTTAGAATGACATACTACAAGGCAGCCTAGGGAGGAATTGTGCTGCAAATGATGTGAAAGGATTTAATAGGGAAGAAAAAGGCATAATTTTGGCAAGAGATTTGTGACTTTTTTAAAATATAAAAAAATAATAAATATGGATTGGATTCTCCATAAAGGAACTGTAACCTTCAGTCCCTTGCCATTTCAAATGATATAGTACTTTTTTAGATCCCTTTCTGTCCTAATCTCTTTTGCGACGTTGTTTTGTTGTATTGTGTTGATAAGAGGCTATCTTGGGGCCAGGAAGGGATAAGATGTTAATAAAATTCTTGTTTGCTGTTACAGAATCAAACAAGTGTAGTCTGAGGTTTCATGTCAAATTATTGCTGGCTTCTCTTTGTATCAATCACTGTGAGAAATACCTCTTAACCCTTTATGAAGGCACAAAAAGTAAAATAGCCCAGAAATCTTTCAAGATAAAAAGAATTAAGCTCAGGTGGAAAGCTTTCATTTATTTATTTTCTCTTTAGCAGTATTGAGTCTTTTATGAGACAGTCCCTGCTAGTCAGCCTCTCAGATGAGATGACATTTAAAGATGATTGGAAAACTACAAATTTTTACCACAAAAAAACCAAACCAAACCAATAACATCATCCCCCTATCAAAAAAAAAAAAAAAAAACCAAACCAACAAAAAAACCCTCAAAAACAAACAAACCAAAAAACAAAAAAAAAACCAAGAAGAAAAACCCCAACCTTAGGAACTTTTTTTTTGAAAGAGAAACAAACCACCTTGCTTGCCCATTTTAAACAGAAGACTTTTCATTTTTTTGGTGATATCCTATTTATGGTATGTGCTATAATGACAGAAAAGGAGTAAAAATTGATATCAAAACTTTATATGGGAGAAATATTTTTTTCCTTCATGTTCAATAAGTTTTGAGGTAAATTTCTCTTAATGCAGGAATATTTCCACGAGTCAGAAATAAGCAAGCAATTTTTTTGCCCTTTTCCAAGAAAGTCCAACCAAAAGCAATATATCAGCCAGCTATAATGTCTAGAATTAAATGTTTTATTAAAATTAAAAATAGTTTTATTTTTCTTGAGAAACTGCTGTTATTGTAGCCTTTTTTGTTTTAAAGAGAAGACAAGACAAAAATAGGAAGTATGAATAAATATTAGAAATGGCAGAAAATACAGCTTCACTTTCCAATGCATACTTTTGTCAGGTGTTGAGCTTCTGCCAAATTGCATAAGCACAACAGAGGGTCTTAAGCACAGAGAAACTTGGCAAACTTTTACCAAGATCAGCCAGTTTAATGAACTGTGAGTACATGCATCTCTATTTACAATTCTCAGAAGTGATACAAAATGTGAATTTGCCTGGCCCCACCAACACAGGCTCTTTTTAGACAGAGATAGAGAGAAAGGCAGTGTGGTGGAAAAGCAGGATGTTAGATTGGGGTGGATGGAAAAAGATATAACTTAAGATTTAGTTAAAGCCAGTGGATATAGTGATGCCATTTGGTTTTAGCCCAGGTAGTGAGGATATTGTGGGTAATCAGCAGTTCCATGGTGAATGATGTGGCCTTAGGTACTGGTGTGATTAGCGACAGCTCTCTTGGTAAAGCTCATTTCTTCCAGGCTATCATCTCATAGTTTTCCTCAGCAACTGACAGATAAATGCTGTGCAGAAGAACCCCTCATATCCATGTCATTAAAGTGAACCAAACAAATACATTCTGGTGATTTGAGCTGTATACTATTTCTCCTATTTCTAGACTCTCTGAGCTTGTTGTCATGCCAACTTCAGACTTCACCAGGTACCTCAAGGACCCCTTAGCTAAGCTACTTCAATAATAAGTAGGCAAAATTGACCAGTTTCTACTAGGATTCATCCTTTATGTGACATTAAAAAAAATTAATATAATGGCTGAGCTGGACTTTTGTAACCTTGGACAACTTAGATTTCAATTCTCTGTGTAACAATTGTCAAGTTACTCCAAGAGGTAGCAGCACTTCAAGGCCCTCTGAAATTATATTGTTGCGGAAACATGGTAAGGTTTGTAAAGAACCTGGAGACATTCTGAGAAGTAATTCAATATTAGCAAATATTACTTGAGGAAAATCACTGTGCCCTTAATGTTGAAACGAGTTTTGTTGTATCATGACGTATAACAGAAATACTGAAATGCAACTAACACAAAACCACCATTTTGTATCAGGGATATTGTTAAATGGAACTTATCTTCGGGGTTGTGTTTTCAAAGCTCAAAAGACTACTTGAAAATGAAAAGAATGGGGGAAATAAAAGAAAGAAAAAGCAATCAAGGTCAAATCCCACAAAAGTTCCCTCACACCAGTTTCATTGCAGTTAGGTGATATACCTGCATGAGTAAAGTCTAGTTTAAGATGTATAGCTTTACAAGAAAGAATTTAAAATCGCCTCTCCTCTCCTCTCCTCTCCTCTCCTCTCCTCTCCTCTCCTCTCCTCTCCTCTCCTCTCCTCTCCTCTCCTCTCCTCTCCTCTCCTCTCCTCTCCTCTCCTCTCCTCTCCTCTCCTCTCCTCTCCTCTCCTCTCCTCTCCTCTCCTCTCCTCTCCTCTCCTCTCCTCTCCTCTCCTCTCCTCTCCTCTCCTCTCCTCTCCTCTCCTCTCCTCTCCTCTCCTCTCCTCTCCTCTCCTCTCCTCTCCTCTCCTCTCCTCTCCTCTCCTCTCCTCTCCTCTCCTCTCCCTTTTTCTGATTTAATCTACTACCTTTCTGAAAAATCAAGAATGACCTTATTTTTTGTGTTTATTTATAAAAGAAATACCTGTACTGGTCATTGTTCTTTTGTTTTGTTTTGTTTTTAATGTCATCATGGTTTTAGATGAGGATTTGGGAGTCTACTTACCCAGGTCCTCTGCATGAGGAAACTAGGTTAAAAATTCTTTCCTTACTGAGACAAAATGTCGTCTGTTATTCCTCTTTCTTTAACATCAAGCTGCTCCCTCAGTCACAGCTTGTCTTTCCTCTGAAACACATGTACACAAAAGGTTTTCTCCTTTGTGCCTCAAAGCCTGCAATGCCATTTTTGGACAGGAATATGCAATGTATGTAGAATAATTTAAGTGACTTTCAATTACATTTTCAGAAAGAAACTAAGCTGTCCAGGGTTGCATGTATACATCTCAGAGGAAGTTCTACCCATAGAACGGTTTGGTTCATGTTTGACAAAGCAGTGGTGTGACAAAGGTTACGGCAAGTGTTGCACAAAGATTCCGGGTATTAAGGAAATTAAATGGTTTTAAAATAAAAGAAACCCCATGGTCATGTGTTCTTTAGCAGTTCTTTAGCATACTGGTCAAATTCAATGACTCTAACACTTCTGAAAAAGGGTAGAATACATATAATGTCAGAAATAAGCTGGTCTAAATGAAAGGCTTCTCTCCTAACATTTGCCTTTTATATAACTTGTTACTACAGTAATAGAGTTCTCAGTAAATTTCAAACCAAAATTTTCAACTCAAGTGTTTTTGGAAGGGTATTATTACAGACCTTCTAATTTCTACTGCAGCTAAGCATATATTAATAGCAAGGAGGGCCAGGGAAACTGCTGGTCTATCCAGTAGTGCTTGACATTTAGTAGATGAATTAAAGTTTACAGTCAAATTGTTCTTTAAACTAATAATATTAGAGATCTTTGTTAGATGATCTTTTTCTTTCTTTCTTTCTTTCTTTCTTTCTTTCTTTCTTTCTTTCTTTCTTTCTTTCTTTCTTTCTTTCTTTCTTCCCTCCCTCCCTCCCTCCCTCCATCCCTCCCTTCCTCCTGTTTCTTTTGCTCTCTCCACTTTTTTCTCTTTTGTGCCTTGCCTTGCCTTCATTTTTTTTGTTTGCTTGCTTGCTTGCCTTCTTCTTTCTGTCTTTTCTTCTTTCTCCCCTTCTCACTCTCCTGCTCCCACATCACATATATCACATCATGGACTAGTGAGAGTCACTTAGAATAAACTGCCCTCAAATCAAAATTTATCCTTGGGGAATAAGTATCCATAACTGCATAACTTGGGCTAAATGATGTTCTCATTTACACCCCTACTGTAAGTCAGTGAGGCTGTGGGAGTAATAACTGGGAACCATGAGCCAAATTTTTCTTTCAGTCATACCAGTGTAAATCTGCAACGATTTATTTGAATTTAATGGCCAATTAGGATCTACCTCTACACATATAATAAAAGAATTAGGTTAATAATCTTGAAACAATAACTTTTAACTTTAATAAAAATTAACTTTGGGGATGATTCCGAGAAAAACATTTTAAGAAAATAAAATAAAATATTTTTGTCAAAATTTTGCAGAACTCTACAAAGAGCCTCATAAATTTGTGATGATTAAAAACCAGCAGGAGATGGAAAGCATGATTAATGTTTCATTGTATCCATTTAAGACACCTGTATAATGTGCATATTTTTCAAAGCTGTCCCATTGTCATTTCTCCCCATCTCCTGACCATGTTTTAAGACGTATTCTAACAAAGGGTATAAAGCAATACTGAGATCTGTACTACTGCTGAAGTGGTTAACAATAGGATGGTTGCCAACTAACTCTGCTGTTTTCTTTTGACTGCCATGTCAGGAAGTAAAAGCAGAACTGCCAAAGTGATTCACTTCTTTCACACACTTAGAACTATTTGAAATTAAGATATTTTTAAAGACAATTTAATTTTTGTTCATTTTAATGTCAATTTTGCTGTCCAGTTATTAAACTTGCATATTTCCTCTAAAACACAATGGTTCCTGTGCAGGGAAACAAAGGTTTTTCACAGAGTCTTTCTAGCGAGAGATAACATCCAGAATAATAACTGCACATCAACCAACTTCTGCAAAGCTTCTTAGTATGGTGACAGACAGCAAGAACTTTTGTTTGCTTTTATTTGAACATGTGGGTGGAATAGCTGTTCCTGTCCTTGGCTCAGCCATGTCCTTCACAGATACTTGAATGAGTTAATTATAGATTGTTACCTAATGACATAACTGTGCTTTCTGAATCCTACAGAATGACAATTTCTGATCAAAATACTTCTTATTTCTGTATTTGCTCATCAGCATGAAAACCGCTATGTGTGCGCATACACATTTTTTCTTTCTTCCTTTTCTCTTTTCTTTTCTTTTCTTTTCTTTTCTTTTCTTTTCTTTTCTTTTCTTTTCTTTTCTTTTCTTTTCTTTTCTTTTCTTTTCTTTTCTTTTCTTTTCTTTTCTTTTCTTTTCTTTTCTTTTCTTTTCTCTCTTTCTGTCTCTCTTTCTTTCCCCCTTTCATTCTCTCTTCTCCATCTTTTACACCAGCTGTTATATTTTCCTTTGTTTCATAAAGAAATACTAGCCCAGTCTTTTGAGTTCCTCCTTCTTGTTGAGGAATAAGTCAGATCTGTGTGTAACCTGTGGGGGGAAAAAAAGATCTCAGCCAACCAAATTTGCTTGATTCCCAGAGGAAAGATGTAACCAGAAATGAAAGGTAACAGGAAACAGAAGCTGAATAAAAAGCACATGACACCCATTCATAATAGTGAAGATATCACTTTCTTTTGCCCCATTTTAAAAGAATTTAAGACTAAATCCAAAGTTACATAAACTAAAAAGTTACTCTGATGAATGGGAAGACAACCTGGGGCGCAGCCTTATGTTTCTTCAGAGACCAAAGGTGCTGCCACACGCATTTCCACTTTAGATGTCATTGTTTAATGTTTGTATTCCAAACCTGTTATTACTCCCATGTAGTCATTACACTAATGAAAAAACCTTGCAGCATCATAGTCCTGTTCAGTTATTTACAAGTCAGAGTCCAGCAGAAGCAAAAACCAGCTGCTAGTCACTAGTCATATTAATAGTCACCTCATAACACAAACAGCAAAAGAAAGCTGATTCTGATATACTGGGAAGCTTCAGTTTGTTTAGTGTCATGTTTATACCCGCTTTCCAAGTGCTTCATTTGGTTAGTTTTGGACAAGCAGTTCCACTCCATTCTCTCCTCATGCATGGACTATGTGACCCCACCACCTTAAGTATCCGAACTGAGAACTTAATATCCCTCTTCCCTCACCCCAGACTCCCCCTCCGCAGCAGAAACTAATTTCAGCTAAGTGCTGACCACACTTTCCATAGGTGTGAAGCCATTTCTGTGCTGAAAGTATAAACCTAAGGACTCTTGGTCTTATGTAAGTGATCAATCAGATTAGTCCCTTCTTTTCCACAAAATAGCCGGCTGCTCACAAGGGAGGTGGACCACTAGGCACCCAGGGTTATTCTGAAGTAGTTTCTAAAGCATGCTAGAATTTATTCAGTTTCTGCATAGGGAATCCCCACCCCTGTATGCGTAGTCAGTGACAGGAATATTTGCAGATCACATCCAGCTTAAATTCTACTCACCTTTTGCGAGTCTTAAATGCACAGATTTGGACTTGTCTTCTTCAAAAGAGTGGAATTTATTCTTACAGTTAGACATAAGGCATTCTTTCTTTTAGTACGAGATCAGACATATTTCAAGCTCTTCCATTTAACTCACCAAAACTACTCAGAAGTATTTACCTCTGCAATTAGCTTAGCAAGTGTGTTCAAAAATATCTATTCCTAAATGATGATCACAATCATAGCTAAAAGCTATTATATAGACTACTCCTGTTTTCAAACTGGTGATGTGTCTTTTCCTCTTTCAGCTGCAGCTTTTCAACTGTGATCTAACATGTGGTTGTTTTTATAGGCTAAAATGGGCACATGTGATGCTGTGGGATAGGAGCTTTCCAGCAGGTTTTCAGAGTTGCACCTGCACCACAGGTGCACCACGTTTTTCCCACCCCACTTTTTTTTTTAAAGAAAGGAAAAACAATATAAATCAAGAAATGAGACAAAAAATGGAATTTTCTTTTCCTTGCTTCTAGAAATTTCTGCCACTATATACTTTTCAATTTTGAAATGGCTACACCTAATCTGAAATAGTAGCAGAGTGTTGTATACAATTATTTGTTTAGAGGCAGTTTTGAAATATTAAAAGCCATCTTTACCATTACTGGCTTTTGCCCAGATGTATCCATTAGCCTTTCAGTCAAAAAGTCTTTGAACTTGTTAAGGGAACAATGTAGTTCCAGGTTGTTCCAGTTTCAGACAAAAGCCCTAGGCGAGAGTGTTGTGATAGTCTTTGTTCTGATATAGTGATCCTTGATGAACAGAAAATTCTGTAGGAGATCATAGTGAAAACTCAGAAACTATAGCAATTAGGCAGATTAAATTTATCCAGCAGACTTTAATACTTATTTCCAATTTCTCCTCTTATTACCTCTCAAGACTGTGTTTCAGTGTCCTAGAGAAAGGCTCATATTACTGATGTGATACTAATGTAAACACTGTGATTGCAAAGTACTGCATTTGTGGGTTTTCTTGGCTTAGAGAGTCTCAGTCAAGGAGGACATTTTCTTAAATATTTTTAAAATTAATTCAGCCATTATCAAGAAATCTATATGAATGCACTAACCACGGAAGTTTAACATTTTATGATAATGTTTTCCATTTGTGTAACTAAATAAGTCATAAATTAGGTTCCAATCCAGTGTTGTTTACTCCACAACTGCACAGGTTCTTTCAAAAATCATTCACAAAATGCTAGATGGTAAAAATAGATAAAGACGTTTTTCTGCTCTGAGTATAAATATTAGAATATAATTACACTAGTATATTTGTGTAAATCATGAGGTACTTCTCAGTTCAAAAGAATGTTTTCATGAGAAGGGAATAACCTTCCAAAATTTTTGAAAGGATGTAAAAATACAATTTTAAAAACCAATGAATGTGTCAAGTAAATTTAAATTATTCTGCATATACTGAGGTATGTTTAGAATATTTTAAGATAGATTACATGTGTACATGTCCTACCTGCATACACCCACAGTCACACACATGCAGGCATCACCCTATAGCAATGACTTATTACTCAGAAGAAGAGTTACCATTCTGAATCTTAGGACTATATGAACAATACAAACTTTCAAGACCACCTAGGAGTTTCTTAATTTCACCAAACCTTCTCCACAACTTCCTCCACAATCATAGAATCATAGAACTATAGAATTACTAAGGTTGGAAAAGACCTTCAAGATCATCAAATTCAACTGTCAACCCAGCACCACCACCAGGTTCCCCTTTAAACCATGGCCTCAAGTGCCATGTCTACATGTTTTTTGAATACTTCAAGGGATGGTGAACCCACCACTTCCCTGGGCAGCCCATTCCAATGCTTGACAACCCTTCAATGAAGAAATTTTTCTTGATGTTCAACGTGAACTTCCCCTGGCACTACTTGAGGCCGTTTCCTGTTGTCCTGTCACTTGGGAGAAGAGTGGCATCCATCTCATCACAATCTCCTTTCAGGTAGTTGTCGAGAGCAATAACATCTCCCCTGAGCCTCTGTTTCTCCAGAATAAACATCCCCAGCTCCCTCAACCACTCCTCAAAATAATTGTGCTCCAGACCCTTCACCAGCTCCATTGCCCTTCTCTGGACATGTTCTAGCACCTCAACATCCTTCTTGTCATGAGGGTCTCAGAACCTGACACAGGATTTGTGGTGTGGCCTCACCAGTGCTGAGTACAGGGGGACAATCACTGCCCTTGTCCTGGTGGCCACACTCTTCCTGATACAGGCCAGGTGCCATTGGCCTGCTTGGACACTTGGGCTCACACTGGCTCATGTTCAGCTGCTGTCAACCAGCACCCCCAGGTCCTTTTCTGCTGGGAAGCTTTCCAGCCATTCTGCCCCCAATCTGCAGAACTGCATGGGATTGTTGTGACCCAAAAGCAGGACTCAGCACTTGGCTTTGTTTAACCTCACACCATTGGCCTTGGCCCATCAATCCAGCCGGTCCAGATCCCTCTACAGAGCCTTCCTACCCTCCAGCAGATCAACACTCCCACTCAGTTTGGTGTCATCTGCAAACTGACGAAGGATGCCCACGATCCCCTCATCCAGGTCATCAATGAGAATGTTAAACAGGAGTGCCCCAATATTGAGTCCCAGGGAACACCACGCATGACCAGACACCAGCCAGATTTAATTCCATCCAGCACCACACTCTGAGCCCAGCAATGCAGCCAGTTTTTGCCCAGTGAAGAGTGCACTCATGGACTCATGGGAAGCCAGTTTCTCCAGAAGAATGGTGAGGGAAATGGTGTCAAATGCTTTACTAAAGTCTAAGTAGACAACATCCACAGCCTTTCCCTCATCCACTAACTGGGTCCTTTTGTTGTAGAAGGAGATCAATTTGGTCAAGCAAGACCTGTCTTTCCTAAACCTATGCTAGCTGGGCCTGGTCCCCTGGTTGAGCTGTACATGTTGCATGATGGCACTCAGGTTGATCTGCTCCATGACCTTCCCCAGAACTGAGGTCAGGCTGACAGGCTTGTAGTTTCCCTAACCCTCCTTCCGACTCTCCTTATAGAGGGAGCATCGCATTTGCCAACTTTCAGTCACCTGATGATCAGGACTCCTGAGGATCACTCCCCAGCTGATCAGGACTGATAATAAATAATGGGAAGTGGCTTGATAAGATCTTCCACCAGCTCCCTCAGTACTCTTGGGTAAATGTCATATGGCCCCAGGGACTTGCGAAGGTCTAAATTGCATAACAGGTGACTGGATTAAGACAGTTTCAATCTGTTCCCTGTCTCTGTCTTTCAGCTCAGGGGGCTGGGTACCTTGATGACAACTGGTCTTGTTACTAAAGACTGAGGCAAAGAAGGCATTAAGTACCTGAACTTTTTCTTCATTTGTTGTTGCTTTGTTTCCCATCACATCCGACAAACGCTGGAGATCCTCCTTGGCTTCCTCCCTTTGCTGGTATATTTGTAGAAACAGTTTTTGTTGTCTTTTACAGCAGTATCAAAATTAAATTCTGAGTGTGCTTTGGCCCTTCTTTTTCAACCTGGATGTGTGTTCAAACATGTCTCTACACTTGTTCACTTTTACAGCATGACTTGATCTTTAATAAAAGAAAGGAATAGTTAACAATTATGGTTATAAGCTTGATGAATACAGAGGTGGAAAAGTAACCTGTCATATAGAGTGACTAAACATTTTCCATTGTAAATATTTGCTTTGAGCATTTGTATTTTAAAAGTCCAAAGAAATAGGCCTTTCCCCCTCCTTCTATATGGGCATATTTTTTTCACACACAAACAATACTGTCTCTTTGAGGTTTCAGGTATAACCTTGTCCCTAGTATTCACATTTCCCTAGTATCGCTAGTATTCATCTGATGTGTGGTGGCCTGAGCAAGATCTGTTTGGAAGTTAGGGATGATACATAATGCATATTGAAGAGGAGGACAGGGCAAAAGTTCTCATGATATGAGTTTTAAAGAGTTGTGCGGAAAGGGTTAAAATGTTTCAAACTAGCCATGCGTTGCTCTCGAGTGATTAGGTGTAACTCCCAATTAAAGATCAATAAAGCCTTTAAAGTGATTTATAAAAATGGATTAGTAAGAAATGTCCATTTAGAAACTACTGTGAGTAAAATCACTATACTCTCTGTCATATTGATCGGGCCTTTATGTCTAAACACGCATTAACTGGGGCAGACAATAAAAATTAATCCTCTTCTTTAGTAAAATGGAAGGTCATTTTCCCAACTGTCCCTAGGGGGAATGATGTCATTAAACATGCTACTAAGACATTTTATTAAATCTGACTAGGCTGTTTGCATAAAAGTAAATTAGAGCAGTCAATATTAGAAAGAAAGGGATTTTAAGGAGCAATAACTAGAGGTATTTATTGTAAGTGTATTATACAACAGATGCATAATTAAATTCAAAACATCTCCATTAAAATAATGTTAAGGGCCTGGCTCAATGACAAAAGGCACCATTTTCAGAGCCCTAAGAATGCCCTGTTGTACCTAAGCATTTCAGGGGTCTCCAAGCAGTAGGGGACTTGACATACCATATGTGCTGATATTCTCTACTCTTTCCCCTCCAGGATAATTCATAAATAAAACCACTGAGCAAAGGGGTGAAACTGTAACTAGCGCCAACCCGACCGAGACGGTGCCCTCTATAAAACACCTGCAGTTTCAGTTCCAGCATGCATCTCTTTACACGCATGTTCCCTCGGATAAGAAGCATCTTTCAATACTGTAAGAAAAACAGAAAAGGGGAAAGAGGAGAAGTCATTTAAGATTATGTTCTGCTTAAGGTGTGTGGCCTCCAAGATGCTGCTGCCCACAGGATCCATTTGCCCGGACCCCAGCAAAGCAGAGTTTACACCTAAACATAACATCTCTACCATGGCACCTTGTGAAAGCCTTTGTGTCTGAATGCACCCTGGGGTCACTCCTGGGCCAGCTAGCGTATAAGAAACAATTTTTTTGAAGGTTAAAGTCAGAATTTCAAGTTGCATTTTTATGTCTCCTTGTGTGGTGCAGACCTCACTGCTATACCTCTGGGTAGGTGACCCCCTTCCTATCATCTCTGTCCGTGATTGACCTCCCCCCTTCTACCAAAATTTCAGCAGTGGTTAAGTCACTGAGCTGCTGCATATTGCACTGTCCACATAGAAGTGTGTTATCTTCACAATCTCCAGTCAGCTTTACACATCAGTTGTTTGTCTGCTATCTCTAAGTAACATTGTAGATAACTTGACATATGGGACATCTTTGTTTTAGCACTTTAGCAGAGTGGAGGAGTGGAGGTCTTGACCACGGACAGAGGACCGGACTCCCATGTTAATTCCAATAATATGCACCCTAATGCTACTTTTATGATTAGAAATGTTTGTAGAGTAGCACCACTGAATTGTTTCTAATTTTGCCAAGGATATTATATAAGACAAAAAAAGGAC
Organism: Aphelocoma coerulescens; assembly: GCF_041296385.1. Lineage (NCBI taxonomy): Eukaryota > Metazoa > Chordata > Aves > Passeriformes > Corvidae > Aphelocoma > Aphelocoma coerulescens. The sequence continues at coordinate 55,076,706 of NC_091019.1, read as the reverse complement.
ATTTTCTCCTTTTTACCTGCAAATATCTTACATTAGATCAGGTCAGTAGATGAATCTCCGGTTTGAAAACTTCATCAGGTATGTGGTGACCCTGTGATTATGAAACGCAGACTTGAGTCTGGGTTTCATGCCTGGTTGGGGCATAGAGGGTCTGTGCCACCGAGTAATCACGTTGGGTCAGACCCCACAAAAGGTCTGAGTGCCTTGTATGGCAGCTGTGTAAGTGCTTTAGAAGGAAATTGGTGGAGCAAGCATAATCTGTAACCAGATGAAAGGGACAGAAAGAGGGAATGGATGCCAGGGGCATGCGCAAGTTGATTGGACTTGAACGCATGGATGTAGAACTGGCTAAAAAATATAATAGTGTCTCTGCTTCATGCCTACTAAGATATTATTTTTTTCATTTCTACACTTTGACCAAAGAGTGAAAAACTAAAGAATTCCATATTTTGGAAGACAGTTGGCAGGAAAAAAAAGACTAGTTAAAAATGCCATTTTGATAATTTAAAATCCCCTCCCTGATCTCCTTGCAATAAAATTATTGTAACAAACTTTAGACATTATTGATTAAAAAGAATAAAAAAATAACTCTGTAATATTGAGCAGTTTTCTGAACTGTTTATTGGGGGATCTGGACATATATAGAAATTCTGGTAATATTTACATCCGATTCATGGCCTGAATCTCTGAAATTCATAGTCAATACATGCATTAAATAATACAACAATAAAACTTTAACATGAAAAGAAATACAAGAAATTCATAAATTATTTTCTTGGTAAATAAGTTCAGGCCATGTATCTCTTCAAGAAAAATGTTTAAGCCATTCTTGTACATGGTATAGAGTAAGCAATAGGTACAGAGCTAGTTCTGCAGAGAATACAGGTAGTGAGTGTCCAATTTGAACATGTTAATCCAACCTAAGTCTGTTTTTTTTTTTTTTTTCTTCCACCAAAGCTTCAATATGCATCTGATCTCAGGATATTGGATTTTTCTTGGAGGAAAGAAATAAATGATTTATCTGGGGAATAAACCCAGTCTTCTCTCTTTGTACTGCTCACCATATATATTATGCTAAAATAAGGTTCACTGATTCTAATGTAAATCTCTAAAGCTGAACCATGATAATATAAGTTTCTGCATTTTATGTGGTAGGTAAGTATGTTGCATCTTTGAAAAAAGGAGTGGAAGAGATTAGTGATTGTACCTAAGGAGAAAGGGAACAGGCTGAAATACCTTTAGGGTCTGATACTCCTTGACAAACTAGGAAAAACTGTTTAAACACATTAGTTTTCTTCTAAAATAAAGATGCATCTTGCAATATGAATGTTTCCCCCCCATCTTGCTTTTTACACACACATTTTGTGACATCAAGATTTGTCTATATGGGCAATTCATACCAGTACAAACAAGCTTGCATCACTATCAAAAGATCTGCATCTATAAGACCCTATCCTTTGTAAGGATGTCGTTGTCAACATTTCTGGGGGATTTTCACTCTTGCAGAAACAGGAATTAATTTCTCTTCCAAGGAAGTTACACTGAAGCTCTTTGCTGTCTGATATGATGCTTTCCCACATGGCTTTGCTGCTAACCCCAAATGTCCAATCTGCTTATTGAAATACCTTTTCCTAGCCTGAAGTCAAGGTAATGGTTGATAACTCTGTGCTAGCACAGACAGGTTCAGCTTCTTCTGAAGTCCAGAGTGTCTATCAAACATACCCCCCACTTCTCACCTTGCAGCACACTTCTTCAGTGTCCCAAGTGGGCTATGGATCACGTCTGTCCCTGGGATACTTTGACTTGACAAGAGCACTGACTATAGCAATGCCTAGTAGAGTGACTGCACAGGATCTGTCTTCAAGGATGGCTTATAAAAACAGAAAGGAGAAAGGTGGAGCTCCCATATTGGTGCGAATATTTTGCCTTGTTACAGCAATTCTGACAGGATTCCTGTCTGGGAATACCATCACAGATCTGATGGCAGTGTATTCCAGTAAATGAGCAAACAGAAAAACACCTTTTTTTTTTTTTTTTTTTTAAGCAGATATGCTTGTCAGACAAGAAGTTGTTTGATGTTTAACAATCCACCTGTAGCTCTGTAGATTGATCCAGCCACCCAGGCTGCCATTCCCACTGTCACCAATCTTTTGGTTCCTGGAAGTTCTCAAGATGCCACAAGCATGGTATGAAAGATTCATAAGTGATATAGGACTTAGAGTGGTACTGTGCTCTGTCATACAGACTGGATATTTATTGCCATTGATGGATATGGACATACTGCACAGGAGTGAGATACTGTAAGTTCTGAATACAACTATTTCTCTTTCCAAATTGTGCCTTTCCTGAGAATCCTGAGAAGGAGCAATTGCAACTGGCAAGCATGCCCACTGTGGAAGGGGCTGCTCCAAAATCTCTAGTTATGCTTCACTGATATCTTCTCCCATCTGTCTTATGAAGTCATGTCCCAGCTTCTGGATCAGAGCAGCTCTACAAAACAGTATACTTAACCTATCTGTTCTGTGCTGGCCTCATTTCCTTCTCCATGCCAGATGGGCCAGATTTAAGAAAGTGTACTACATAATTTGGCTGTTGAGAGCCATCATTCTGTAGCTGTATTATTAAGTACCTATCATGCTTTGATCATCCAGGAAATTAATCCAATTAATCAGTGCATAATTATTAGAAGCACAAATCTTTAGTGAGTATTTTTTAAAAACAAAAATCTTATCAGGGTACTTTTTCCAGAAGAACCTTACCAAGATTTTTTTATTGATGCAAATCTGAGAAAAGCACGACATAAGTACAACTTCAAAATTTTTTTTTAAAGCTAGTAAAGAAGTTCATTACAGTAACTGCCAAAAAGATAGGCAAAATATCATATAGCACTAGTAAGTCAGAAGTGCCTAAATGCCACAAAATACTTTGAAAATTACTGCAGCTATATCAAGTGACATCTGAAACACGGAAAGTAGGCTTTAGCACTTGCATAGTGAACCTACACTCTCCTTCACCCTTTAAGTAGTGAAAAGGCCCTTCCTCTCATGCAGGTGTGTAGGAATTATGTCTGGGTTGAATAACAAGAAGTTATCCAGGAACTTGAACAGAACAGGCTTTTTAGGGAACAGGAAAAAAAGGGTTACCTTTGTATAAGCCTATCTGGTCTACCAGGGAGACTAGGGAAAGAGACAGGAAGACAAATAGGCAGTTAATGGTGTTAACGGATGGAAGGCATTATTCTCAGAAAACATACTCTGTCAGACTAGGCATCCCTCTTCTTTCTCTTTCCCCTTAGGCACACTGTTGCACATCCTGATTTTAGGGAACTTGTCATGTTAAGAAGAACAATTTTGGTTTGTTCTGCTATCACACTTTCCTGGCCTGGCAGGGAAAACAAGCGGTGGATGGCAGCTACATTTCTCTGATCCCTCTATCTCTCTATCTCAGATAGTGGGATTGAGGCCAATCACATCAATCCCTTAAATTCCTGACCAGCCTCCAAAAGCAAAGCATAACATACTGCCTAGGAGCCCTTTCTTACCTTTTCTCAAGTGAAATCCTAATTCCCAGTTTTGTGAACTGAAATTTCATTTGCTCTTTATTTAAAATTTAGAATGACTTGGTCTTTTTGCATAGTTGGCAGGCTACAGATTGAAAAAAAATTCTGGAAGATTTTGATTTTTACTTTTGTTGGAAGGGTTCTGCCTAGGTAGCAACATGGTACAGAGAAAGACTTAATTCATAATGAAATCACTACTTTTAGAAAGCAAACCTAAGAATTTTGAAGAGGCAATGCATATGGCATAGTAAGAGAGGAAATATGTAATTTTCAGAGTTCTTTGTACAGATACAGTGTGACTGTACTTCTGTGTATGTCTCAGTGTGCAGAATCTCACACTCCATAAGGGCTTTAAGTAATAGAAAGGAGTGCTGGATACTTGAGGAATGCTGAATACACATGTTGGATGACAATCCTTTTGTAATAGCAGGGTTTCATAATGACCTTATCTTTACTTAAATTCAGGTACCTCTTTATAGGAACCATTGAATGATTTTCCTGAAATGAAATCTTTCTTGAGGAGATAAAATCCACATACAGGTAGTTCAAAAATGGTTTTACAACCTAATATATTACTCACCAATGTGGTCAATGTATTTACAGACCAACTTCCATTAGGGTTGTCATGGTTCCACTAAAGGAATCCTGGTTATCAATTTCTATCTTGTTCATCTGATTCTCCTGAGCCTTTACCAAAAGCTAATAGATATTGGCTAAAGAATATACAATTCTCAATAAAAATGACATAGAACAAAATGATGGAGATCCTTCTTTGCGTCTGATTCAGCAGGTGGGAGGATTCAAGCAGTGTGTCCTGTGCTAGCAAATCTGAGGGTAGGTTGGATTTTTCTGCCAGGGAAAAAGAGGACAAAAGGACAGATATGCTGGAGGGTGAATAGCTGTGCGCTTAGAGGGTACTCTGGCATTAGAAATATTGTCCCACACAATTCCTAGAAACTCCTAAGCAATTCTTAGAAAATCTTTGGTGTCCTTGGTGTTCTGATGAGCTTATTTGCCTAGTCTTAAAGATTCTGAGTAAAACTAAGGAATTTATAACATTAAGTATTACTATCCAAACACAGTTATTCGTTACTATGAATAAGAGATCAACTAAAGAAATTCTGGTTTTATAAAGGTTTCCATCATCTCACAGGTGCTCTCTGTTCTTCTTTTCTTGTTCGCTCTCTTTTTACTCTCAACATGTTCATTCCTCTCTAGACCAATACCCCACTGTTTCTGTGATAGGCCCTTTTGTGACATTCAATGGGATGATGATGCCCTCTCTGCACTGCACACCTCTTCTAATTTATCTCTCAGTCTTTCCTCAAGAAAAGCTCCACTGAAAGCCCAGAATTAGCAGAAGATAAGGAAAGAACCTCCCTGGAGTTTATTTTTCATGTATCAAATCTTATTATTTGCATTTTCTTAGCTGAAAGCATACTTCAGATGCTAGTAATTGCATTGGTGAGAACTGCACTCAGGAATAAATATTCCTGAAACTTCAGGAATATAGTCATGGCAGTCATGGTAGCATAATAGTGGAAGTAAGTGGTGTTCATAAGTGCTGTTTCCTTTACACTGAATTTTCTTAGTGTATCTTGTTAATGATGGTCAGTATTCACTGACAGTTGTTTTTAATGGATTCTCCTACTAGCTCAGGGATTTAACTCTCCCTTTTGTTTAAATTGAAATTGTTGCAGCTCCAATTTCCCCCTAGTGCATCCCATAGCCTGGAATATTGTGTACTCAGTTCCTGCAACCGGAACTTACAGTAGCTGAATTCAGAAGGGTCCATGTGTCATTAACTCCTCACACCTTTGTCAATCAAGTACTTGTCAATATATGCCCAGTTGAAGCAAGGTCAGGTGACATGGGAAGAACAGAAATGCTACTTGCCACTGCAGGGAGAAAATTTGTGTAGCCAAAGCTCAACTGGAGTTGAAGCTGCCAGAAACATGGGGGACAATTAAAAGAGAATTTTCAAATATATATAATGGCAATAGCCAGCATTAAAAGAACATCGTCCCTTTACAGGATGAAGATGGTCACCTCACAAACAGGGACAGGGACAAGGCAGAGGTGTTTAACTTATTCTTTGCCTCTGTCTTTAACACAAATGATGGACCAAGGCGGTCTCAGTGCCCTCAGCTGGAGGATGATGACTGTGAGAATGATCAACTTCCAGCTGACCATGAACTTGTGTGGGATCTATTGCTCCAGTCAGATCCCTACAAATCTATGGGGCATGATGGAATTCATCCTAGAATCCTCAAAGAGCTGGCTGATGTAATTACAAAGCCAATCTATGATTTTTGAGTGATCTTGGGAATCCAGAGAGATCCCAGATGACTGGAAGATTGCAAGCATTGTCCCAATTTTCAAGAAGGGCAGGAAGAAGGACCCTAGAAACTGCAGGCCTGTCAGTCTCACTTCAGTGCCTGGTAAAGTTATGGAGAACATTATCTGCAAAGTATTGAAAAATGCCTGAAAGACAATGCAGTCATTGGTCACAGCCAGAACAGCTTCATGAGAGGAAAGTCCTGCTTATCAAATCTGATTTCCTTTTATGACAATGTAAACCCCCCAGTTGATGGAGGAAAGCCAGTTGATGTAATCTTTTTGGATTTCAGTAAAGATTTTGCTACTGTCTCTCAGTGTATCCTTCTGGACAAAATGTCTGGCCCCTGCCTAGATAAACACATCATGGGATGGGTGAGCAACTGGCTCACAGGTCGGGCACAAAGGGTTACAGTGAATGGGGTGACATCAGACTGCTGACCTGTCACTAGTGGGGTTCTGCAGGGCTCCATCCTTGGCCCTGTGCTCTTCAACCCCTTCATTAATGACTTGGATGCAGGACTGGAAGGGATATTATGCAGCTTCACAGATGATACAAAACTGGGAGGAATTGTTGACTCTCTCAAAGGCAGGGAAGCCTTGCAGAGAGACCTCAACAAATTAGAGAACTGAGCAGTCACCAACCATATGAAGTTCAGTAAGTGACAGGACCAGAGAGAATAGCCTGAAGTTGTGTCAGGTGATGTTTATACTGGATATTAGAAAAAGATTTTTCACCCAGAGGGTGGCTGGACACTGGAACAGGAGGCCCAGGAAGTGGTCACAGCCTGACAGAGTTCAAGAAGTGTTTGGACAATACTCTACAGGCACATGGTGTGACTCTTGGGGATGGTCTTGTACAGGGCCAGGAGTTGGACTCAATGATCCTTGTGGGTCCCCTCTAACTCAGCATATTCTGTGATTCTCTACAGAAAGGGAAGGAGATAACCCTGGAGTGTTGCTAGTATCTGGGTGCTAGCCATGGCCTGGATTTTGCTACACAATGAGTGTGTGATCCTACATAGCAGATCACTGAAATGCCTAACCATGCAGCACCTGTCAGACCCAAGGCAACTGCCAGCAATACTGAAATTTGGGATTAGTCTTATATCGTGAATGCAATGCAACTCCCCTTGATGTACCATGACAACATCTAATCCAAGAATTCAAATAATGAGCTTTAATTTTTTTATCCTTGAGTTCTTCACTCATCTAGTTACAAAATTCTTTCCATAAGGTAATCAATGTCAATCTGAAACAATATAATTTTATTTTTGGCTGGAAGTCTGTTTGTCTGGAAGACTGGTTTGTCTGAAGACTGTTAAGCATTTGGAGAGTTAGATATTTATGCAATTTTTGTCTATATTTTTTTTTGTGATTGATTTTGATCTTTTGATCTCATGGTGATATTTCACCTTAGATAGTTTCCTGCCACCAAATAGATTCACACAAGCTCATGGTCTCCTACCATGTTGCTGTTCCTACCTGTCCAATGCTCTTAGCAATCACTGCCACATTTAAAAGGCAGCTGTGGCAGGTTAGTGCTTTATGAATGTGACTGGTGAGTTTGATGCTAGACCTGAGGTTTCACAAGGACAAGTGGTTCCCTGGGAAGAGGGGCATAAGGGTGACCCAGGCTGTCTGGAGGCTCTTCTGATTGTTTCTCCTGGAACTGAGCTATAAGGACAAGAAGAGATAGACAGGTCAAGGCAGCAGTATGACACATTTACCATGGTCTTCATTCCACCTTCTGTGTTGTGTTTACTTGAGTAAAGGAAAGATGGTGGGAGCAGATTGGGGCATAGATATCTATTGCTACTGGGGGTGCAGCAAGCACCATGGCAGACATGCAGCACTGTAGCTGCCAGAGGGAGATCACCGCATATATAAAGTGGAATACACAGAATGTGTGTTTTGCATTGTAAAATGAGAACATTTTTCAGAATCACTTTGTTTTGGAGCTAATATTTGTTTGTGGCTGGGGCTAGATGGAGGTATGGTGGTGAAGAGAAGATAAAATTTATTGTGTTGTGGAAAAATCCAGAGGCTTCCCTGATCTTTATTATGAGAATAGATTTACTTCAGGAGTGCTTTAACTTGATTCTTAGAAAAAGATACTAACAGCCATAACCTGTTCTCTAGGCAGGCTTTCATTTAACTCCAAATGTCCTCCCAGTGACAGTCCTTGTACCACTTTCCCTTTGTGGAGATTCCCTGTAAGCAGGCTATTATCAGGTACTCTCTGGCAGTTGCTTTCTATTGCCAGAATGACTGAAAGGCTTTCAATACAAACAAAAATCAAGTGGCAGTCAAGGCTTAGAGTCACCCCTGTATGGGCCACCAGGTTCTTCTCAGTTCTCCCCCATGGAGAAACAGAAAGTCCGAGAATCAGGTCTTCCTTCCACTCCTTGTACACACTCTTAATAATATTTAAATAGCCCATATACCTCACGTGCTTTATTTAGTACAACGGATTTTTTTTTAAAAGCTGTGAAGGAAAAGGCACAATTTTGAATGCATTTTAAGAAGAACAGAATGTCTCTCTCTGAGCTACCGCATGCCTGTCCCTTTTTGTTCCCAAAGCCATGCCCCTGGCGTGTAAATGCGAGTCTCACATGAGGTGAAGAAGTTATGGTGTGGAGTTGTGAGAATATGGCCTTTATCTGCATTCTGGGAATGGTTTTGTTCTCCACTCTCTGCTACGTGATGAGGAAGGACTAAAAAGCCTGGACACCCAGACAAAAAGAGGGCCATTTAGCCTTTTCTCTGAAGCCTAGGATCCTTGCTGGGGGATTATTTTAGGCGGGGCTGTGTTTGGGCTGAGGGGTCTGGTTTGTACTCAAAGCCAGGCAGCAGATGTCAGGCCTCAGAATTGTTCACAAAATGATGACCTTGCTGGGTCAAGGCCCATACAACCTGCTTCGCCTCAAGCTGTGTCAAACACAAGCAGCAGAAAGACTTTCCCCAGGCACGCCTGTCTGGGCGACCAGCTATTCCCAAGTCTCCCTGTAGATTGAATTCCTTGTGAAATTCTACAGCTCTGAGAAAAAACCTCCTGACAGTTAACTTGCCTTTTTCTTTTTATTTAAGTAATGAATAAGGCAGTGAAGGTTTTTCAGGGGGTAGAGGTCTAATGCATTATTATGCTTTTTTTGTTGTAACAATTTATATTGTTGGGAAAGTTTGTTTGGGGTTTCCATGTGTGACTAAAATGTGTTAGTACAGATAGTGTCAAATACAGAGATGATATGCTTGAAGAAACAAATGTGAAAAAGAGGCCTGTGTATGAAATGCAATCCATGGCAAATTCACATTGTGTATTGGATGTAAATATCTCCAGTGTGATGATCTTTAGAGGGGGAAGAACATCTACTGTGATTAAGAACATCAAATTATATTTGCTATAGTTATTGTCTTATTGGGAAATATTCACAGTCAAGGGTTTAAAAATGTAATAAAAAGTGGATCAATATGTGTTTGAGGATTTCATCAATTGCATATTAACAGTACTAGTCCTTATGACCTCTTTTCTTTGAGCTATTCCCTTGATCAGAGCAAAAATGATCTAATAAATTAAGGGTTTAGTCATCCATGTGCTGAATTTTGTTTCATGTTTCTATTTTCTTGCATACACAATTGAAAAAACAATGTATGATTCCTGAACATGATTTGATTCTTATAACAATGGATGAACATTGCATTTCTTATAAGCAAAAATTTCAACCAAATTTCTGCAGAATGAAAATCGAAGAATTTTGAGGGATATCATAGGATATTTAACACTACAATTAATACCAGTACAGCTTGGCAAATAAACAATGGCTGGCAGTTTTCACATTGAATTTACCCTTTCTGCACAGGCTGAATTTCTGCAAGTTTTGGAAAAGTTTTTGTGGTTTTTTTTCCTTTTTTTCCTTTTGTCCATTTGTGCATAAAGGTCACTTGAAGTGTAATTCACTGGACATTGCAAAGCTGATCTGCCTTCTGTATTTATGGTAACCTGCATGTGTCTCTTGCTTTGGGCTCTGTATACCAAATGAATTGTCAGAATGGTGTTTCTGAAAATAAAATGTTTCGAAGCATAGGAAAGCACCAAACTGACTTTTTAGGACTTAATCAAAATGAGGAAGAACAGATATGAAAGACATTTCCATTGCCTTTTTGATTCCCCCCAGAAGAAATCAGACAAAATTCACTTTATGTGAATGATGTAATACTTGCTAGAGAGTCATCTACAGTGATCCAATTTTTTTTATAGACAGAAGCACAGAGGCAGACAGACACAGATCGTAGCATCTTTTGTTTTCCAGTAATTCATGTTCTGTGTAGAGAATAATTAGCTGGATGTAAAACTGTACATGTACAACTATAATAGTAGTGATTCAGTGGTGAAGTGCCTTATTTTTTGTTCACATTTGGACAGGTGAGCTAAACATTAATGAACCTTTACTGAGGAATGTTCTGGGTTGCATAAGTGCAAGGAATGCTGCTCACTAATAATGACAACAGGAGTTTTTCCTTTGATTTACGTGGAGCCAGGATTTCAGGCCATTATATTACATTTCATGTCTTACATTACATGTCTTTTCAGTACGGAATAAAACATTTCTGGATAGGGATACTGAACATTACATCTCTCAGAATAACATACATAATTTTTCTTAATTTTCTTGAGTGTGTATGTGAAAATGTATATTAAAATGTATTTATTTATAACTCCTAACTAAAGAATTTTTGAAATATGTCATCTTTGCTCTGTGTCTATGCTTTAAGATATAGTGTTTCTCATGGAACATGATGCTGAATTCTCTGCAGTGTTTGCAAATGCTTAGCTGTCCTAAGCCACACTCAACTTTTACTTCATTTGATTGTGGACACTGTTACAAACCTGAAGGGACTTGATGCTTTCTCCTAGTATCAAACCTATTATAGAGAAAATAGAATTATGAAGGGAAGCATTTGCTTAGGAAAATGTTTTCTTCTTGAAAAGGGTTTCTGTACCACACAGACTTCAGGAATACCTGCATTTTCTGTGTAATAACATTTTCTGCTTCTGCTGTTTAGGAGCTGCTATCCCCAGACTCCATGGGTACTGTGTCAGTTCCTGGACAGGGCTACTGATATGCAACTGCCTCTACCACAAAACCTTGTCCAGAGCTATTAAAAAGGGAAAAAAGAGCTTGTGCAGATGCTCAGGGAAAAGTACTGTATCTGTTAATTCAAAATCACATAAGTCATACTAAGTTCAATATAAAATTCTGATATTTAGTAATTAGAACTTGACTTGTACTGCTCTCTTCTCCCGGAAAAGAGATGCAGTCTCTTTAAAAAAAAAATTATCCCTCTTTCCCTCTCTGAAGATGGATATCATAAAAAGAAATTTAAATTTTAAAAAGGGAAAAAAGAATATATCTGTAGTAAAGCAAAATGGTTATTCCCCTCAATATCATCCAGCCTGAAGCATGATAAGAGATATTCAAAAGGTCTAGAACTAAATGATTTTCTAGGTCAGTACTGGAAACTAGTCATTTTCAGAACTAGACTTACCCTTTTTTTGTCCATATTTCACTCTCAGGTTCCTCTTCAGTACTACTGTCAAATAGTCCTGAGAAAGACTTTTCAAATTTAATTCCTTCCACGTCATTATAAGCCTTTCAAAGGTGTACCTTATGGAAATTAAGGAAATATTCCCAGACTTTCTAATCACATGTTTTGTTGATAGATTTATTCCGAAGAAGGTGTCAGTGAAATAAGGATGTTAAAGCAAATACAAACCAATTTCCTTCAGGATATAAGAGACACTTTTCTTTTCTTTTTTTTTTTTTTTTTTTTTTTTTTTCCCAGAGTTTATTGAATAGACAGGAAAATAATGCATACCTTTATTTATCCTGACATTTCCTGACAGTTTGCAGCGCAAATCCTAATCTATATTAGAAATAATCATCTAACTATTGTGAAAGCATGTAGCTGAAGGTCAGGCTCATATGTGTTTATTCTGTTTTAATATCATCTGCTTCAACAAACAACCCTATTGATTTCATGAAAATGGTTCCATTAGATAAAGCAGAACTTCGCCACTGTAAGCAGAAGGAAGGTAAAAAGCTATTTTTTTAAAAATCCCAACAGAGAGTCAAGATGAAAACCAGTGTGGAGTCCTGTAACTGTGAGAATAGCATGACACTGTTTGCCTTGAGTTAAATGAGTGCTAGACTTGTCCATTCTTGGGGAATATTACAAATACATTTCGGTACCAAGGTAATATGAAATGCTCAGCTTGAAAATAGATATTCTTTGTTCATGGGAACTGAAGAGCTAATCTTAGGGTTTTGTCATGTGAGTAGGAGCATTGCTATTTGAAATTAAATGAGGCTTTTGAGAACTGAAGTTTTAATGCTTCTTTGATGCACAGATACAAGTGAAACTGTCTTAAACAAGTAAAAACTATCACCAAGTTATTTTAGTTGCATCTTCCTTCAGTCAGAATTCAGTATCTCAGAGCAGATCCAACAGGAAGACTGCTATATAATATCTCAAGAGATTTATTAGAAGCAACCTGCCCTTTTTTGGTAGCATTTGGGAGATCAGCATTGCGTCAACCCTGAACATATTTAGTTTTGTATGTCATACTTTTAAAAAAAATTGTAAATGGTAGCTCCTAGATCTAGACTGATTACACGTATTCTGGACGCTTAATGATATGCAACACATGGAGAGATACAGCATACAATTATATAGATGTCATTCATGTAGGCACATGCCTGATTATACAATAGAAGTTGTGGTTTTGCATCTACTAACCTCAGAGACTGTGACATTCAGATTAATTTTGTGCAATTCCTGATCATCTCTTCTTTAAATAAGGCTATCTTTGCTTAGCAAGGTTTTAAGCTAATTGGCAGAGTCTTCCATACCTGACAATCCTGAACTGTCCTTGAGTCAAAGTCCTAGCTTTCTCCATATGCATTTGTATTGGTCTCCTAATTTCCCATCTAACAGCACATCAGATGTTGGCATGAAGGCTAATGTCCACTTTAAGGAAAGAGGTAACAATTTTTGAATTTTCTTTTCTGCTTGGTTTCTGGTCATAGTGAATATGTCGTGCATGAACAGTGCTCCATGTAAGCTGGGATCTTTTGTTGAAACAGAAAACAGATGTCCTAAGTTCCAGTCCCATTCAAAAAGGCAATTTTCCCTTGTGGTAGGTCCAATTGCACCTCAATATCCATTCAAGCCCTGGGAGCTAAGAGATGAATTTGGCCCTGTATCTGTATCTTCCTTCAAAAGCCAGAAGCACCGTGAGGAAGTTAGTCATCTAAGAGTGCCAAAATTTGCTGCTCCAGGAATGAATGCTGCCACAGAGGAACAGATAAAAATGAAAACAACTTGAAAAAAATTCAATTAGATTAACAGAGACAAGTGAGTGCTTGCCCAGCCATTCCTGAGCAACAATTTATTCCTATGGTGGTGTGAGAGACTCAAGCCAGCGGTCAGCAAGCTGACAAATCTGTCAGCTTTGCTGGGTGGCTGTCACTCAAACCAGGTGCCTGCTGTGTGTTGTGGCGCTCCTTGTATTAACACCCTGCTGAGATAATTCTTTTTTATCCTTTTTTTTTGCCACCAAGAGGGTCTGCCACCACACTGCTGTTTTTCATCTTGTTAATTGAGTCATTTATTTCATTAAAAGGTGAAACTTTATCAGGGTTTATGTGCAAAATGTGAGAAGGCATATTTAATGATACATCAAATGTTAGAAGCATGCAGGTGCCTCTGTGTATGCTCTTTAAAATGCTGAGAGGCGAGGTAGTTCTTGTAAATTAAAATCACCTGATATTAACTAAAAATAGGCATTTTGTTCCCAGGCAACAATGCAAATACACTGTACATATGTGTGTATGTGTTTGTCACTAAATATATAAAGCACATAGATATTTATATTTAATTTTCAATCAGCAGATTCATCCATATTCGAAAGCAGATAACTGCAGGGATAAACAATACTAGAGCAGAATTCAAAATTATGTAAAAAACAGTCAGGAATTTCTAGGGTGGCTGCTAAAAATAATGTTTGAAAAAAACTTTCAAGCTTCTCCAAAGATTTTCCTATCACTGATTACCACCACTCTTCCCGGGGTAATTTGTTCATTTCCATTTTCTAGGTATTTCTGAAGCAGTTAGTTAGGGTTTTTTTGTAGCCTTGTTAGGAAGGCCATTTAGTTGTTTAATTAGAGTCTGGGCAAGCCTCCAACGAAATTGATGAGAATCTCTCCACTGCCCTCAATGGCTGTTGACTCATCCCTCCAGGTCTGATTTTATGAGGAAGTAAGTTTGGAGTCAAAGAAACCTAAGCTCTGCAGAAAGCAAAGAGGATCTGGGCCCCTATCCTCCTCAGATACCCAAGAAATCACCATGGGTTCCTCACCAGGTCCTTGGATTTCACAAGATCAAACCTATCCTCCCAGAATCAAAAGGACAGAATGTGTCCAGGAAAGGGAACTATTGTTGGTTGGTGCAACTACCGATTTCTAAGGAGCAGCCAAATTGGTAGTCGATGCTACTTCAAACTGGGTTCTGGCCTCTTCATGACTTCTACCTCTTAGCAGAACTAGGGGAGATTGACAACACCAGCAGACTGTGACTTTCTCTTTAAAAGAGCTGTGTCATTTGAAAAAAGAAGTGTTGATTCAGTAAATTTTTTAAACAATCCAAACTACTTAATCCCAAAAACAAGCAAAAATTGCAGAAAATCTGTCTTCAGTAACTGGGTTTCTTTCTCCTGGAATCCACTGCTGAGTGCTGCCTCTCTGTTTGGGGTTAGCCACGACTCCTCCAGTTCCTGTCCCCCTCGTGATTGCCAAGCTCTCATTAGTTTAGGAGGACTAATACCATCTGTGTCTCAATGACATACTCCCACATGGTTTACTTAGTCAGCAGCTACCAAATTTGCCCTGCCTTCCAAGGCTGGGAGTAGGTGAGTGGATCTGAGATCAGACCACTGAGATCAGGCTGGTGTTTCTGAACCCAACTAAATGTGTGGGTAGGGCGTGTAAGTAAGAGATGCCTCACTTTGATTTCAGCATCAGTCACTGTGCTCATTTATTGCTTGAAAATGTTCTAGTACAGGTGAGTAGTTTCATTCATGACACAGAATTAGTTTGCAAAAATGTACCACCTTTTATAAATGTTTTCACCTGTCTCACCTGACATCCTTGTTCTTTCCTCACTTCATCCCACAGATACCGGAATGTGTATGATCATTTAGATAAATCTTCAGTTTTGTTGCAATAGCCATCAAGCACATTCACTATGAAGAAAAGCACTGTGTCATCTGCTTGTGTTTCTCCAAAATAGTTGAACCACAGTTCAACTTTTGAATGGCAACTTCTTTCTCAATAAACCCACTCTTGTGTGAGTTCACAGTCCTAGCTCCTCTGTGAGTGACAAAAATAAATGTTCACTGGTTTTTATACCCAAACAAGCTCCAGGAGAATAAACCAAAGTCTAGGAAGGGATGTTACAGAACCAGGACTTCTAAGAGGTGATAATTTTAAGGACAGAAAATCAATCAGTGACTTTGTTGACCTCTTTCCTACTTCTAGTAGGAAAGTTTCAAATAGCAGAACAAAGTTTTCCCAGCTTCAGCACTCCACATTTGATTCCCTGCAGCTGATGTGCTAACAGCCCTCTGGTGATCTGGGATCACCAGTCCACTTGCTGGAAAAGGCCTGTTTACAGACCTGCCTGTATTCCTACACGTGAACATGATGCCATTAGGTGTCATTCTGGCAAGGAAAGGACTTTGAATTATGCTTGTTGCCCCAATGTCCATTGCCTGTTTCCTTCTGACAATTGGTTTGGTGGAAGCATTTATAGTGGGTCTGGGCTGCTGAAGGTGTCTCTTTTTTGAGAGTTTTGAACAATATACTGCACCCAAATGTGGACAAAGTTCACATGAACAATATCATTGGGGTTTGCCAAGTCCAAAATCTTTTTAACTATCTGTCATTGCAAACATATTTAAATAAAAATAGTACAATTTCACACAAAAGGGACAAAATGACACGTCTTTTGCCTCATGATGATCAGGATTAGTTTTCTACTTGAAAGGTGTCAACAAATATCTCAGCCTGGATATACTAATGAAATAGTTTTGTCTTCTTTTCTTTACCAATGTTGTTGTTCTTGTTGTACCTGGAGGAAAACTATAGATCAGATTATTATTCTGTAGAAACAGAGAACAAAATGAATATCCTGGCCCCCCAAATTTAATAAGAAGTCATTGAAACAGCAGGAATGAGACAAAGCAAGCACAAAGAAGTGAGTAAAGAAAACAGCTCGTTGAGATTGGGAAATACAAGGAGACTGTAATACTTGGTTTGATAAGCACTGCACAAATCAGCCTAGGTGTGTAAGGAGAAAATCCCTGTTGAATATCTAGCTTTTGGTGTCAGTAGTAATTTGTACTTATGTTGTCTTATAGTCCTGGGTGACATGACACTTCACAAATGTTAATTCTTACATTCTGAGATATTAGGTAGATAGAGTTGAATTTTCTTTACAGCTGAAGAAACCAAATCACAGAAAAAATGTGTGCATGAGATCAGTGACAACAACTGCACCTCATTCCCACAAGCCCACACCTTCCATCCTCTCTCTCTACTTACCAGTAACCCTGGCCTGTATTTTTCTAGTAGAAAAGCATAAAACATAATCACCCCCTTTCTCGTACTAGCACTGTATAGACACCATTTCCCATGAGGTCCCATCACCCTTTTCCTTGTCTATTATCCTCTTACTTACATGCATCATCTGGGAGTCAGCTTCTCCCCGACATCACTCTTTCCAGTAGTCAATCTGTCCCTCCACCCAAACCCTGGAACTTTCAAAGAGAAGTGTTAGTAAAACTGAGATTTTTTCAGCTTTGCAGAAACATGAACAGCTAAAAGGGAGGTTGTAATAAGCAAACTAGTGCTATTTGGAAACAAGCTATGAACACCTCTAAAACCTGATGTTTTTCTTTTCTATGAAGGGCAGAAACAATTTTCTAATGGCTCATGCTCTGTCATGTTACTTTTTTAAAATTAGAGATGGTTGAGAAATCAGTTTCTATCTTGCAATGCCTTATAATGTACAAAAAATACTGATTTTGCTTTAATTGAAATTATTCAGCATTAAAATTTTCCCACTGTCTCAATTGAGAAATTATTTCTTGGTCTCTTGTAATTGAAAAGCCACAGGCAAATGAAAGCAAGTTGTCATTTTTTCTCCTTAGATGCTTGCACATTATGCAGTCATAACCTGAAAATTTAAAAATCATCCCAGAAGTAATGACTGGAACTTTTTTTATTTAGAGGACTTTGTCTTCTCTGTAAACTTCCTAAAAGCACACTATGAGTAAAGTATATAAACTAGTGTTCAGCTCGGAAACTTATTTTCAAAATAGAAATCCTTTGTCTTATTCACTGTGTTTGACAATTTCCAAATGAATAGGACAAGGCAAAACTGGATTCCAGTCTTAGTTCATCATGTAATGACCAGGAGGAATGGCGCTGATTTGTACCCCAGATCCTTTCTCCCAACCTTTTGCCTGTGATTAATACCCTGCTAAAGTTGTGTTGATTTCTTTTCTTCCATCCTGCCTGTATCAAGCTTACCATAGCTTACACACTGTAATAAGATAAAACCAGCTTAGGTAAGTAAAGCCATAATCTGACAAAAAGCTGGGCCTCGAGGCCTTTTTCTTAGATTTGGGTCATGATCATGGTCCCACTTACTACTGGCCCATCAAGCAAAAACTAATGATTGTAAAATTGCCATTAGTTACCAGGGTGGCCTCAGGCCATAAGATCTCAAGCTAATTTTGAACTCTGCTGATAGATTCCTGGGCTTTGTGTCTAAAGATCAGCAGTTAGCTTTCTGTTAAAGGCAAAATTCACAGCGGAGCCACTGACAGAGCATTATTAATTTATCCTTGCTATCCAGTATGTAAAGCTTGGATGACAATGAAGTATAAAGTTAAAAGGGGAACACTTGCACTAAAAAAGTGACAAAGACCTTGTCCATTGTACCTACACCAATTGCCATGTTGACTAGTTATGAAGAAATGAACTTAATTTCCACTCTGGAGTCCTTTAAGCACATGCTCTACATTTGACCCTAGAGATGGAGGGACATACAACAGAAAAAAGTGTTTCCCTGGATCTAGCTGCTTTACACAGCGAAAAAAAAAAAAGTGAGATCAATGCCACTACCTTCACACAGCCAGAAAACACATCTTGCTACTGTTTGAAAATGGAAGAGCATTCAGAGCACACTGAAATCAGCATACAGACATTTATTTAATAGACCTGGGATCACATAATATGGCGGTAGAACAAATCCTGTTTTCTAGATGCAAGAAATTAGGATTGTAATCACTGCAAATGTTAGTTTTCTTTTACCTCAGCTAGGCATGTGATCTCCCCAGCTCACTTTTCCTTCATCATTATAAAATTCAGTGGTCTCTTTCAAAAGGTCCACATTTGTACATGTTTTCACATGCAGAAATGCTCCTCCAGGCTAGTTGTTCACTGCTCAGTGCCATGCTATGCAGAAAGACTCAGCTAATTTGAAATGAGTTAACTGGGTTAACCTCTGTGACCACAGCAACACTATGGCTAAATTACAACCAGTAGCAGAGACTCGCTGCAAGAACATCACACATCTGTAACAGCTGTCATCTCCTTCTGTAGGCCTGGGAAGAAAATTTGGTGTCTCAGACACCACATTAATATAACTGTGGGTAAATTGATGATCACTTTTCTTGAGTAACATGTTTCATTGTCTTTCTTCCACTAATTGCTCCTTCTTCTCTTCATTCTTTTCCCCTTCTTCTGTGTTACAGTAAGTCTTTGACATCACAGTGAGGATCCAAGGACACAAAAGCTGTATAAACAGATAATAAATAATTAAACAGGTCTTTTCCCAAAGGACAGAAGAGAGGAAAAGTGCTCTCAGACAAAACTCTTATTTCTTTGCATTGTACTGTAGTTCCCAACCTATAAAGAGGAAGCACACAGTGTGTCTGGTTCAGGACTGGGGTTCATCTCCCTTGATGGTTATTTGCAAAATCCATTTATCAATAAAGTCCTTGTACTGGAGTTAGGCATTTGGCAAGGAATGAGTTACAGTTCCTCTAGCATGGATGACTAGCACCATAACCAAAACTCTCTGTTAGGCAAGGAAATATTAAAGCAATAATTTTTCAATGGAATGTCAACATGGTTTCTACAGGAGCATTCTACAACAATAAAGCAGAAACACAAAGGTGCTAAGTATGCCTTATAAGGATTTTCTTATTTATTTACTCCTTTATATTTTTGGTGCAATATTCTCAGATATTGTATTTTTGCTGGAAAAAAACATGACAGATTTAAAAACCATTTTTCATTGCAATAGTTTATTCCTCCCTGCTACACTTTTTCTTTATTTCTTTCTACAACCTTTACCTCAAGAAACAAACAAACCAAAAAAAGATAAGCAAAATGGAAGAAAAGGACAAAGACAAATCCTCAATCCCCCAAAGTAGTAAAACTAATTGAAGGAAAATGTCTTTCATTTTTCATTTTATATTCCTTCAATATTTGAAAAAGAAAAAAAAGATGGAAAAAAAAGAAATATAAAGCCTTTCCTTAAATTTTTTCTTTTTTTTTTAGGCCCTTTTAATTTTTAAAAACTTGTAACAAAACATTTATAACACTGTGTTTGCAAACAGAATATTAAACAGATACGTTTTGTTCTGATCATAATTCCAGTTCTTGATTTAAAAGCACATTTTTTACTTGGGAATAAGTAGTGAGCAATATAACTTCCTTGTTTCCATAAAGCTACTTTTAAAATGTTTGGGCAGAAACTTCAGGAAGTTCTAAGTACCATTTCCTGTTCCACTAATGATGTCTTGGCATGAGGTTCTTCGAAATAATTTTGGAAATGCATAAAACATATCACAGCTTCTTCATTTGCTTTACTGTAACAGTGTTTCCAATATTTTATATTAATTTCTTCCAATGAATTTTGTGAAGTTCTAAGATAGAGATTCTACACAAACTCCTACACTGCTCTCTGCTTTGTGTAGGCAGTGGGTGCATTCAGTGAAAGTGGTATGGGGCACACTGTGATGAGTTTGTATTGACAGCCTAACGCCTCTAGGAGTTTATCTAAAATGGAACGAGGAGGTGAGACCCTGAACGGTTTGGTGCCCACCCTTCCCTCTGCCTACACCCAGCACATTGCTTGCATTGTGCTCCCTGCACTGAGGAGCAAGGTAAGGCAAACACAACTTCACATCCCTCTGCAAGCACAGCTGCAACAGCAGTTCTGTGAAGCTGCTCACATGTACAGCTAACATTATTTGATTAAATGTGTTCTTCTTTTAATAGAATTTAAACAGTTTCTGAAAGCTTCACAGATACCACATGAACACCATGTCAGACACTGCCTTGGTCAATTTATTGTTCTTTTATGTGTTACCTTTGATCCTGTTTTGAAAACCAGCATTTACATCAATGTATCTTCACAGTTAGCAAATGACAGATTAGAAAAAACACAATGATATTAATATATCAGGTTTGCAAAGATGACAGTTATCTCCATTTATTCCTTATGGTAAGTTCTACACAAAAATGCATTCTTTCCAAAAGACTTCAGCTTTTCTGCAGATTTTTCAGTGAATTTTATATCCTGGCATTTTGTTCTGTATTAAGACTGGTCATTTTGAACTCTACGAGAATTGTGAATGGAACCATGTGAGGCATTCAAAGAGAGAAAGAAGCAGAGATTCTGTTAAGGTATTATAGAGTTTTGCTTAAAAGTTTTTTTGCATTTAATAATTTCACTTAGCTACATACCTGCATTATATGTGCACATACACACACACACACACACAAAGTGTATATATTAAAGACAGGTAGATAGGGAAAAGGAAATATATATGGTATAAATATTGTATATCTTTGTTTAGAAGCTACCCTCATTTAGTAGCTGCACCTTAACCACGCACCTTTACTATGCAAGCCGCAGGGGAAAGTAATTAAATTTAATAGCTGCTGCCCTCGTTTTGAAGTCGCCCTCAATATAAAGCTGCACAGGGAAGTAATTAAATTTAATAGAAGCTGTGGATTCTAAACAAAGATATACGGTATAAAGTCCATATAGTTCTTGGAAAGTTAATTTCCAGCAGTAGCAGGCCTGTCGCTTGAAATATTCATGGTTTTGTAATTGTTTGAATCAAATCTCCAGCTCCAAAGGAACTTTCTCTGTATGTGAAATGATGGAATGATGAAGGATCTGAGCATGTACTTGGATACCACTGTAACAAGAATAACAACAACAACAATAATAAAAGAATGACGAACAAAATAAGATTATAAAAGAAGCCCCCCAAAAGTCACACGTTAGTATTCCACTCTCATTTTCATCAATCATTGAAGCAATACCCCCTAGATCAGTGCATTAACTTGTTTATCTTTTACAATGAGGAAAAACTTCATAGCTTCATCATTCATTCCAGAGTGAGGGGAGAAAAAACAAAAGGCAGCCACCGAAATTTGCATGGTGCTCAATTATACATTAGTGAACATCACTTGGCAATCTGTTCATATCAATTTAATTGGATTTTAATACTGCCTCTGATCTTGTTTTCTAATTAACAGCAGTGCCTGGCAATAAAGCAGAACCATGCACCCAGCAACACCTTTGATCTCAACCATATGGAGCTCCTCCGTGCTCTTGAAAAATTTTTTTTTTCATTGCCTCCAATGCAGGCCGAGCGAAACTGGGGCCCCCAGATGGCCAAATACCACTCATGAGTGCAACTTCATTGATTATTTTCCTTCCTGATTGATCCTGATTGAAAATAAATAAAACATGCACATGGAACTGGATGCAAATTGGTGTCACAAGCTTTTGGTTATGTTGACGGTTTTCTCTGCTCCTGCTTTAGATGACAAGTACTTAAGTAAACATTAATTAACTCAGTGGTCTGTATGTAGGAGCATAACTTTATCACAAGGACCTTTTGTTTTGTGTCCTGTGGTTACTGTCCTACCACAGCCACTTTTAAAACTGGGATTAAAGGAAGTTAACTATTCATTCTTTATCTTTCTGATATTATCATCATAGACAAACTACTTAGGCATGAGTTCAGCTCACCAGTTTGATTTGTATCTACTTTTTGTTGATTAGTTCTTGAGAGCTGATTATTTTTCCTTCTTTCTTTTTGCAGGACCCCTAGGTAAAAGGCAGACAGAACAGAGCTCTGATTTTTGTTTCCTGCACAGGTCTGGCTCCGGGTACAGTAAGCTCAAACAGAACAAATGCTGACACACCACTTTTCACAGAATCACAGAATCACAAAATCACAGAATCACCAGGTTGGAAGAGACCTTCAAGATCACCAAGTCAAACCCATGCTCTAACACTACCTCAACTAAACCACGGCACTGAGTGCCACATCCAATCTTTTTTTTTTAAACACATCCAGGGATGGTGACATGTTTTTCCCATGTTCTCCAGGCAGATCTTGCAGTAATTCTCTGAGATACAAGAAACTGACTTGGTAGATTTCTTTCTTGGGTTCAGAGTAGAAATAAAAAATGTTCCAGTATGTTAGTTAATGGAATAGACTTCTAAAAGTGGACTTTTAAAAACATTTAAAAGTGATATAGAAATAAATAAATATATCTTACTTGGTTTTGCAGAGAAGTGAACAACTAGACAGAAAATCAGTGCTGTCTTCTTGTAACTTTAGTATTACATAATGATGGCACAAAGAAAAACTTTGATTTCTGGCTTTGGGATAAATACAGAGAAGTCATGCTTTTCTTTGTTCTCCTTTCACTTTTTGTTCTGAACATGCCATCTTAGCCTGTACTTTGATTTGGGTATGACCCATAAGCAAGGTCAGGTCACTCTTCTCTTGAAGAAAAGACTTCCAGCAAACACCCTGATGTGCTTCTGCAGAAGCAGGTGCTGCTGACTTTGCAGGTGACACCTTTCCCTTTGTTTTAACAGATCCCCACCATAATGTTAAGGACATTGGCTCCAGGGCAGTGGCTTTTCATCCGAGATGCAATACCCTGACCACTTGTGTTCATTACAGAACGAGCAGAGCTCTCCAGCCTTGCTTGTAAACCATGTGCTATTTATGCGGCGTGTGAGCACTATGGAGTGCCACCTCCTGCTTTGGTTTCAGCTGGGTGCTTTCCTTTGCATGGCTAAGAGCTATCATGCAGCACTGTTTGTGTGGTAATAACCACTGCTGCACACTGACACGTACCGGCGGAACTGCACTGAGCCATGCGTCTCCTCAGGTGCAGAAAGCATATTAATTCTCTTGACTTTGTTGAAGTAGTTTATATTTTCTGTCTCAACTTCAGTGTCCACCTGATTAAATGTCTTTACTTTTGAACTTTCACAATTTCATCCAATAAACTTGATGAGATGGTGTGTGGTTTCCACTTTTGTGGAGGTGTGGTAATATGTACTAGCCCAAGGTCAGAGCCAGCAAT
Source organism: Aphelocoma coerulescens (assembly GCF_041296385.1). Classification (NCBI taxonomy): domain Eukaryota; kingdom Metazoa; phylum Chordata; class Aves; order Passeriformes; family Corvidae; genus Aphelocoma; species Aphelocoma coerulescens. The sequence goes on along the minus strand of NC_091019.1, from coordinate 55,053,267 downwards.
CCAGTAAGTAAAACAGACTGAGAGCTGGGATAGAGGCCATAAATCCATGAACACACCAGGTTCCCTTCTCTGCAGATCCAGAGCCCAATTCTTGCTGGCTTTGGTTTACATTTCATATGATCTATTTTCCACATATGCTGCATTTCACTTCTGCAAGTGAGAACTTCTGAGCGGAGAAACCACCCTGTCTGCTCTGAAAAAAAATTTCTTTTACTGCATGAATAAAAGGTAATTTGGAGACTGGGTTCCAGGGAGATGCCAGAAAGGTCCCCAACTCCGACTGTGGTGAGCAGATCTCCAGGCAGATGAGAGGACCTTACAGGTCAGATTGATTGTAGAAACAGGGCTTATACTCGTACCAAACATGAGTTCAATCTGGATTTATCTTTTTTTTTTTTTTCATTTGTTTTCCAGAATTTCAAGTTACAAATATTTTCATTTTATCAAGAAGGTTAAAAAAATAAAGGAATGAAGGAAAGAAATGGCTCAAAAGAAAATAGAAGTTGCATTTTTATTCTGTTTCTGATTTGCTGATAAATTAACACAGTTCTAGTTTCTATGGAGTGCAGTGACATACACTGATGAGGGAGCAGAGCTGATAAATGTGAGGGTTTCCTGCTGCACCCTGCTAGTAAACTGTTGCTGATTGGATGTGTTTCACCAAGATTACTGCTGTGGTCTTTTTGAGCACTGGGACTTAGAGACATTGTCAACATTAGTATGCTGGGACAGCATTTTGATCTTTGTTGCTGATTTCCTTGCTCTGATAACATGCTAGATGCTGTCTTGTTTGCTTCCTGAACTGCTTGCTCCCAGTTTGGATGAAAATTGGGGTTATTTTTGTTGCTGTTTTTGGTTTTTTCTTTTTTTTCTAATCTTTAAATTGTATATTCAACTCATTTTTTTTACTAACCACTCTACTGCTTGCACTTTACCTTTAAAAGTTAGAAAAGGGTTCAGGTGTTCCCCCCCCATATCCTTTATTTAAAATAAAGGGTTGAGGGACCAGGCCTTGTTAACAGAGCACAGTTTCAGGCATTTATGTTTAACAACCACCCCACAGCCTACTTGTTTGGAAATGTTGCCTACTGCTGAATGTACAGAATAAGTGTTTTAGTTTCTCCATATCTCTGTGTCTGTGTTTCTGTGAGTATCAGATACATTTTTAATACAATTTTTAAAAAATGAACACAAGCTTTTTTTTCTATTATAAAACAATACTTGGGAAGATTATCACAATTGCCCTACATAGCAGGAGGAGGTTATTCAGCTGCTTTATTGACTTTAAACTTTTGGTGATGTTACTGCTTCATATCTTTAGTGTCAGACACAACTCAGAGGTGTCTAGGATGGCAAGAGTGAGCCACATAGCTGAGGTTCACAGCATCAGAAACAGTCTAATTTCTGTCTTTTCCCATTCTCAAAATATGAACATACTAGTTAATTGTACTCAGACCAAAATGATGAATTTGCACAATCACTGCTGACCACTAATATTTTATATATTTCTTCCTGGTTCTTCTAATTTTTAAATACCGTTTCCTGCATTTATTCGGAACTGATTGTTAAAGCATATGGTGTTTTGTGATGTTTTATTATATTACATGCATTTTATTTTGCCCTTTTCCTTTTGTCTGGGGCAAATGTAATGATTTGTTTATTATTATTTCACACATTCATTTAATTTGCTCTATTGTTCATGGGAAAAATTAATGAATGATGGGTGGTTTCTTCCCCAAAGTCTTTTTCCCCTCTTGGGTTTAAGCATAAAAGGCTTCCCTGGCAGTGAAACTTAAACATACATGCAGATAATGACATGGTATCCTGTGAATGGACCATCGTGAAATGGGCTATATTCTCCTTCAAGGACCTGTCATCACACTAACGCCACTTGTAAAGAACAGCAGCTCTGGCAGCTGGCATTAAGCATATGGGATACCCTCTGCATTTGTGCCTTATTTTGCTGATCTAGGCTACAGCTCATGGGTCATACTGAGTTTTCAAAGTCCTTTTCTTGCCTATTGATAATTGAGGAAGACTCATGCAGTATCTATAGAGCTAAGAGAACCTGCACCTTCAGAAGTGTACTGCCCTATTTCCTCATCTTTATACTTAATAGATAAGGTGACCCTGGAGGCTACGCAAAAGATTGAACAGTTAAATGTTGTTGATGCTGCTACTTTATGAAGGTTATCTGTATGGTGAGTTACAGCCTTATCTGATAAAAAGATACAGTTAAGGGATCTGTAACTACAGCAAACAAACATACCAAATTAGTGCAATGGCTTTGAGACTCTATCCTCAGCTTCTCAAAGTCCTGAAATATAATTACCTTCAATCTGCTTGCCTTGTCTCAGACGTTCAGGTTAGTACTTCAGATCTACCATCCGTGGCGGAGAATTCCTCTCCCACCTTCCTGCTGTTGTCCTCAGTTTGCAGTCAGCAGGATTTCTGGGCCTGGCAGATTCCCATGTGTCTTTGCAATTCTCACTCCTCCCCTCTTTTTTTAACTTAAACTTGCAAGACTTCATCAGAATAATACCTTCACAACCCAGTAAATGTAAAGTTGTGACTTTTCTCTCTCTTCCAGACACTGTATGTTAGCTTTAATATTTCAGAGATGTTTTTGTTCTCATTTCTCTGTGAAGGAGACTACAACATGGGTAAGACTCAGACTCTCAAAGAAACTTTCACTCCAAGACTGGAACTCAGCTTGTTTAGCTCCAAGTAGGTTTGGGTGGTATGGGCAGCTTCTGCAATGATGGCTGAGAAGGTTCCTTTTCTGACAAATAGCGAATGAACCACTTCCACCTCGTGGTGTCATCTTTCCAGGGAATGATGCTACTACCCAGGCTTTGTAATACAGGTGTGTAGAATGACACGTACCCTGGAGACAGGATTTATGTTCTTCTAAGACTAGAAGCAAGTATTTTGTGTTTCTTTGGTTTTGTCTTATGATTTATTTAATTTCTTCTGTTCATCAATTGTGCCGTTTACCAAGGGGAAAGAATCATCATTCTGCAACATTTCCTCCTTCCAGCCAGGAAACATACAGTTGAGCACACAGGGCTTCTTCAAAGCTGCTGTGCTTTGTTATCCTGTTCTCCTTCTTTCACTTTCCTTTCATCCCCAAGATAGACACAGGACTCCCTATGTGTCAGCAAATCCCCTGGACTTTCAGGTGTTTCTTGGGGGGAATTTTTTTCCAGCTTAATGCAGTAAAACCCTGGACACTCTCTCGGCTCTCCCTCATGCTCTTTTTCCCACAACTGGACATGCCTTTCTGCAGGTGGAAGTGGTTGCCTCTTAGCTGCTGCATGTGCAAAAGGACTCAGATAGGGAGCACTGATTTTTCCATTTCCCATTTCCTGCTCTGCTCAGATTTGGGACATCTTGACTCAGTTTGTGCTACTGTTTTTCTTACCGACAGAGCAAGCCAGCCATGACCCATTAGGCTGACCAGGAAAACAAAAGTTTTTGTGACTGTAATACCAGTGTGACTCCAGAAGGGGAATATCTAGAATGTTATCTATTGCACATCTATCATATGTTCAAGGCATCTATTGTTACTTAGCTGTCAAGCCTTCTAGCCCCTCACAGAACTGCAGAACAGTCTGAGTTGAAAGGGACCCAGAAGGATCATCAAGTCCAACTCTTAAGTGAATGGCTCACTTGGGGATCCAACCTGCAGCCTTGTTGTTGTTAGCACCAGGCTCTGACCAACTGAGCCAATCTCAGGGGACAGTTCCTCATGTCTGCAGCATGTATAGCTACTGGAGTAACATTCTGAATTGATGGGTTAAGATTTCAGTGCTGTGTATACAGTGAAATGGAAGCTAATCTGCCTGCATAATTCCTCTATGTCACCCCTGGTTTATAAAGAATAAAGGTAATGTGACTATCTTTTAATTTAAAATATGATAATGTACCATTTAGCTTCCTCTGCTGTACAGTGAAAGATGGGTCAAAATTTTGTCTGAGTGCTCAGACGCGTGCTGTTGAAAGGCAGGATACAAAAAAGTAGGAATAAAAGCTTGTACTAAAATGATATGTCTACAAGAAGCAAAAGTTTTTTTTTAAAATTGGACTACTCCTATAATACAGTGGCTGCGGTTATGCTATAATTAGAACATAATTACATTGTCTTTATAATTCTGGTTACTTGTAATTAACATTAATGCATATGAGGAAGTAAACTACATATCTGAATTGCTTATTAGTACCCTGTTAGGACTGGATCCTACAAACATATATGGAAGTTTACTCACCAAATATTTTCATTGGCTGTCACTGAATGACTCATGTGACTAACACTATGAATGGGTGTTTGTAGGCAGCAACTCTTAGATTCTAACTGAAATTAACATGAAGTTAACTGCACTAACCACTTTGGATTTACCTGCTGCAATTACCCTGAAGTTATACTTTGATTTTTTTTTTTTTAAATTTTATTTATGGTAGGCATGAAAAGAATTGGTTCGGCTAAAGTGTTAGTGCTCCAACTATGTAGAAAACAGTAACCACAACGCAAGTACAGTGGAATTCCAACTAGTTCAAACTGTGCCATAGAGTGGATCAAGCATTTTTTTGGTAGATACACTGGTTTGTAACTGAAATTTGGCCCAGAGCTTCCTAGTTCCAGAAGCTAACTATTTTTAAAATAGCTACTAGCAATAACAAGAGCTGTGCATCCTCCATACAAGGCAAGATGCAGCATTTTCAACCTTTCTGTAGGAAGTGGTAGGTAGCAGGGCCCCTTTCTATCCTGACATTCTTAAAGGCAATGTAAGTAGATGAGCATATTTGTAATAAGATGTCTTGCACAGATAGCTGGAGCTTTTAAAGAGCTCAGGAGGGAAAAAAATACTGCTCTCTAAAAACAAGACTACTTTTTTCCTTCTCCTTAAAATCTTAAATGTTATTATACTGAGAAAGAAGAGGGCTTGATCTTGTATGACACATGGAGAAGGAGGAAGTTTGTGCAGAAGTATGTATCATCTGAGTTTAAAAAATTCATATCCAAATGCCATCCATTTCCAGCCTTTCTGCTTGTCCCCAATATATGTATAATAACCTCATGATGAATGAATATCAGAAATAGGTTTTTATGGATTAGATGCATGATAGACTGCAGTGCTTCTGAGAGTCTATTGTGGCAATGACCATTGAACTAAAGAGAATTTACATGACCAACCATTAGAATCGATCCAGTCTGTATTACAGATAGTCCCTAAATACATATCAATGTGACAAATGGAAATAGCTGTACTGTACAGGCCAATAAGTTGTGATTCAAGGAGATCATAAATACTTATTGACATATAGACTGCTCAAAATGAACCTTGATTTTATGAACTAGAAGTGGGATCCTCGATGCTATTAGAAATACTGTATTCTGCTAATTAGAGATCCCATTAGGTAACTTGCAAAGGTATTTTGTAGGCAGAAAAGGCTTCTTAATGAGTAAAGTCCTGTCGCACATATGGCCAGTATCATGGTTATATACACAGAATGGTCAGGCAGAAGTGAAGCTAAAGGAAGCCTTTACAGTAATTTCTTCCCTACAGGAGGAGGGTTTATCAGCTGTGACATCTATCCTGTCTTTGTCTCCTCTATGGAAAAATGCTGAGAATAGAGAGCATCACTAACACAGAAGCACGATGTGAAATTTGTGGTCTAAGTAAGAGGTAATCAGCAAGCCACAGAGCTCTTGAGTTTTGCCTCCCAGTTTTCTCAGGGGAATTCCCCTTTTATTTTAAGGGTGGAGGGTGGCGAGGGCAGGGGGATATTACGAACTTATTTACAGCAGCCCTATTTGGTGGACTGAGCAGAGCAATGGAGATTTTGGCTCTGGTTATACACACTAAATCAGGTTGCCCTAGATGTCAAGAGTCCTCTGCTCTCTTAGTGTTGTTTTTATCTCAAGGCATTTATCGTACAGATGTTATGCTACCAGAAGATACTGATTATTGATATTGATTACAATTAGTGTTATCTATTACCAGTGACACAGAAATTTACACTAGATATGGTGGTAACTTCTTGAGTCCGTGGGAGATATTTAGTCACTTAAATCTTGGTACATGTTAGCATTTCAGATCCCCTGGGTATCTAAGACACCTTCCTGGGACTAACAGGACCTTCATGAGACCTTTTCCTTCTCAAGTGGCAGCTGCACGGCAGCAGGGAAACTCTCAGCCATTTTAGCTGCTTTTTAGGCATCAGCCTTTGGCAAATGAATCCCATCTTACATTTCAGGTTCTCCTACCGCTGTCCATAGCCCTGAGGGGGTGGCAGGAATTGTCGAAGTGACTTCCAAAATACTTTTACTGTCAAGCAACAGCCGACTACCTTTCTTGCCCAGCAGTTGCTCAGTAATTACAGCCAGTGGTCTTCATTCCTTTGCACTGAAAGAACCAAGGAGTTTCCTGCAATGAAAAGCAGCACCCTGCTCAGTTACTATCCCAAGTGTTTGTCTCCGCATGAGAAGGAGAAGGTTGCAGCCAGGGTTTATAAACCAAGACAGGTGAACCTACAGGAAGGGTGTAATTTGAGGAACTCATTCTCCCTTGTGTCATCATCATTTTTACAGCTACGAAGGAAATATCAGATGGTGAATCCCAATGAGTCTGGTAGCATTTTGTCTCCACTATGCATAGATGCAGAGCAAGACAGAAATGGTCCCAAAGCCTGAATTTTTACCTTGCTTGATTTGTCACAGTTTTAATTCCCTAACACAAGCCATGTTTTGTTTGGTGAAAAGAGATCTCTGGTTTAAAAGTAAATTTAAAATTCAAAGAGTTTTTATTTTTTTAAGTCAGAAAACAAAGAGTATTTGTAGAGAGAATTTTTTGTTTGTCCAAGTTTTCCACCATAATGGAATAGACAGGGTACTTCCTCTTCTTTCCTAAAACCAATAGGCTTTAGCAAGCAGTTCTTCCTGCAAAGAGTTAATTGAAGCAAATAAAGTTCTTACATTGTTAATAATCCTCCCAATTTGATCTTGTTCTTTTTCCCCCTCAAGCAGTAAGAGGATAAGTGCAAGTGATAGCCAGATTTATAAATTATTTCTTGCAAGCTGAATGCTTTAAAAGGGAATATAAAAATCTGCTATGTGTCAGGCGATCCATGGAGGCATTAGCAAGCGTGGCTGATTCTCAGTCCCCTGAAAGAAGGAGTGATAATTTGTAAATCTAGGAACTGTACGTGGAGAATGGTAATTTGTCATTAGTAAGATTAACATGATCAAGGGAATAGAATAGATTATTTACATATAAAATACAGAAGATCATTGATGCAGCAGTGATGAATAAATACATTTTGAAAAAATTAAGTCAATATTTTTGGGAATCAATACATAAGTTTTTGGCTGTCATATAATATTGCAGCTTATGTTTTATGCTGTATAAAAAGTATGGTCTATTTGAGAATGGTTACATAGATGAAGTTTTTTGCCTGGGCTTCTTTGTTTAATCTACCTGTAGAGCTATCCTTTTGAAACACTGTGCATTTAGCTACAAATTAGTTTTCATAGTTCCTTTGGAATGAAATACCACTTAAAATGTAGAATAGCTATGCACTCAAACACAATTTAAAGGGACATGACATTTTTATTATTGCAGTTTCATATTCCAGTTAATTTTTTTTTTTTGTTCAAATAGATTTTCCTTCTTGCAGAGAGAAACTATCACAAATAATTTAATACATTTTGATCATGTTTTCAATGCAGAGTGAATTACAGTTGCTGACATGGTTCATTTACTTACACAAACTGTTCTTGCGCTCACACTGTTGCTCAAAAATTCAACACTATCAGGTAAAAAAAAAAATTGAATGAAGATAGGAAGCCATTATCCTGACCACTAAGTAATGGAGAATGAGATATCAATTGGCAAGTTGTTAACTCTGATTTTCAAATACACCATTTGCAATGACTTGTAACTACCTACAATAAGTGGATATAACCTCTTTTTTATTTTAATTTTCTGAAAGCTTCAGCAAACTATGCCATCATAGTGTTTAAAGAATTTAAAGCAAATTACTTAAGGAATATTGCTCAAAGCAAATGCTATGCAAGGCAGTAAGTGACTTTTGTGGGTGACTGAGCACTGAAGCAAAGCTATGAGGTTTGCTAATGTAGACACTGTTTATTTGCAGGAAGATTCCTCTGCCACAGATGTTCTCAACAAAACCAGTTCTTGATCTTGCCGTTGTGAATATGTGCAATGCTACACGTGTGTAGACCCAGGGAGTTCAGTGGGATTGCTCATGTGCATAAAATTACTTCTGCGCCTGCATGTACAAGGCTCAGGGCATTGGAGAGATTTAATCATTAAAAGGTGAAACAGAGGCATTTTTGTTATACTTTGTTATACCGTGAAAAATCACAAGTCAGTCTTAGTTACAGAATTGCTTTTCTCACAGAACAGGATATCCAAAAAAATAAAACAAACCAGAAGACAACATTGTTTTATGGCAATATAAGCTTTGAACATTCTCTGCCGTAGGTTGCTCAGACTTCCATTGACATCATGAGGGGGCTGTGTTTAGATGAATAATTTTTTTGGCAAGGGCAAACAAATGAATAAATGCTCAAGGGAGAGCTAAGCTAAAAGAGGAGGAGGCCAGAAATTCAGGACTCATACATGTAAGGTTACTATGACTTTACATATACTGTAAAACACAGTACTTCACTTAGTTACACAGCTTTCCTTGTAATTAGAACAGCCAATCTGCAAATGCAAACCTGCAATAAGCACTCATTTGCCAACCCAACTGCTGGCCATAGAGGGCCCAAAATGGCTCCTTTTGCATGAATGCAGAGAAATAAATTGAAAGGAAATGGATGGATGGATAGATGCATGCATGCATACATGGACAGGAAAACATAAATAATGCCAAGTGTCTGAACAACCACCCCATAGAACACAGCTTAGTAGAGGAGTATGAAAGAAAAAGAGGTAATTTTCTATTATCAACTTTCAGTAGGGGAGGCTTGACAACAAGGGGATTTTTCCTGTCCTTGTCCAAAATGAACCTTAAAGTCTTTAGTGGTCAGATTGACAAGTAACTCCATAGAGGTTGCAGATACCTCTGAGCTTCAGATTTATGACTTAAAATAGTTCTGGATTGCAAAGGCTGCGTATTTCCTTAACAGGAAAAAATGAATGGATTTATACTCCTGTTATTTCCTCCCCATTTTGAAACCTAGATGAAGGCTAGAATTTTCAGAGAAAACAAAGGTTTGTGAAAGATGTTTGACATCTGAGGTCTGTATTTGTTGCATCTAAGCTTAGGCACTTATCCAGGGAGAGAATTTAGAAGAACTGTTACCCCAAATTGACCATATAATCAACATGGAAATAGAGATCTCTCCATTAATTGTTTATACAATTAATCATAGGGCAACTGTTTGTACCAACTACATACCTAGCAGAGGGACCTACTTTTACTTGGATTAAATTTGAGTTTTAAGTGCCTTTGAAATATAAAAGCATGGTTTTCACCCTGAAATTAATGTTGTATAAAATTTCTAACAAGATCTACTGCAACCTAGCTTATAGAGATAAGGATCTGTAGATACCCTTCAAACAAAACATCTCAAACAAATAATTACTTTCTTAAACTAGAGTTAGTTTAATAGGATATTTATTGTGTGCTAAGATTATTAAAACAATATTTTGGGAGGAGCTTAATAGCTATATAAGAATGATAGTATGAAACACAAAAGATACTGATCTTATGTTTTCTTACTAAACCAGTAAATATTGGTAATCATTTAATACATCCTTCAAAGCTTTACTTTATATTATTTGAGTTTCTACACTGGAGAAGCAAATAGTTAAAATAGTGCAATTTTCACTTTAGCCACTCTCATTACTTAAAATTAGGCCATCATGCATGACAACTGGCCATGCCCTCTTAAATGGGGTAAGAATTTCAACATAAAAATTAGAGACAAAATAGAAGAGAAAAATGCTAATTTCTAATACAAGTTTTGGGCATTAAAACAAGAAAAGTGATGGCAGCAACTGTTTCTTGAGTAGCTCCATGGACTGTTATAGGCAACCATTTTCATGAATCACTTCACAAAACAGTTTTAAAATATGTCTTTAACGTATCAATAAAGAAACCTATAAAATATTTCTAAATCAGATTGACAGTGGTTTTGTATTGGATGGTTAAAAAGTATACTGTTTTACTTTGATATTATTGGAGTAGTGGGTCTTAGGAGGCCGAACCTGAACTTTTTGGAATTGTCACTTCAGGAAGAGTTTCCCATGTTCAACCTTTACCTGAACAAGGAATGCGAAGTTGTTCAAATTCTAGACAATTATTTGAAAGGTATTCCATTTGTTCTGCCTCTGTTAGCTGGGATGGAAAGAAAAAGGGAGCCTCTCAGCACCATGGAGGACACACTGTAGATGTACTCTGTGCAAAGCTACACTAGTCTACCATGTCTTAAGAAAACTGAGCCTGAGGCTCTAGCAAATCACGTGGTGAGGACTAACTGGTGCTCTGCATTCTTGGGAGAGGTAAATACTCTCTCTGCAGCAAAGCACATCTACACCCTTCCCTCTGCTGTGCTTCCAGGATTCCTGGCTTTCCCGGTAGGCCCTGAGCTAGGACCCCATAGAGCCCTCACTGCAGAGTTATGCAAACATGGACTCTCTGAGTCTCAAGAGCTCTGCAGGAAGTGAATTTGGCATACAGCGGATCATATGAAACTTTCCTCTGGTTTCAGAGGAAGATGGAATTCTGCTTTCTGTTTTGTATTTAAACAGACTAAAAATCTCAAATCAAAACACTGTTGGACCTACTGAGTTCCACCTGGCTCATGTCAAATCCATGTAATACCCCAAGTTTTATATGGTTTAGGAAAAAAACCCCATAAATCGAATCAGAATGACTTGAAAGGGTGAACTTCAGTGAACTTTAGGACAAACTGGAGCTGAACTACAAGCTTCTATGAAACCTGAAACCAAGCAGATTTTGCCTGGCTTCTTTTGAGGTTCATGAATTTTGAAAAGACCTATAGCATTGCCAGTATTTATCATGAAACTTGCCCTAACTGGTGTTTTCATTAAGGCCTTTCTTCCTGAAATGAAGTGACCATGTGAAAATCTGATCTTTCATTTAAAAGAGAGCTGAAGTTTTCAATCCCTGTGGTTGTGGCAAAAATCTTGAACGTGTGCCCAAGTGCACCAACAGCTCAAAACCAAAGGTGACTCCAGAGACTCCAGCATGCATAGTATTATTTTAAAATCACAATTTTAGGATCTAAACTAATAGTTTTTGAGCATGAAATCTAGCCCACTATCTAGAGTAACTCTGCATTCTATCCAGAGGACATTTAGGGTTTTTATTCCTTTTCTTATTGTTATGGTGCTTTAGAAGACAACTTCAAAGCATTTAGGCATTGGCAAGTCTGGCTCCAGATCTGACAGCTGGGGCAATGTCTCTCTGCTGAAACCCTGCATCCCTGTGTACCTGGATTTTGTGTAACCAGCGAGACAAAATCCAGAGAGATGCTTAAGTTCTAACTCAGCCCCATGTTTAGTAACCTAATTCCTTCCAACCCCCAAGTTTATTTTAACAGCACCATTTTCCTTTGAAGGCTGTAGGTAATTCACTCCTCTTTAACAATGTACAGATGGTTTCTGGAAAAGCCCCTTTGTTCCTTCAAATACATAACACAAAAAGGCTTACTGATTATGCCCACGTAGGGCACTGTGTTGTGCTTTTCATTTATTGGTTGATTCTGCCATTTATTTTGGCTTGTGCTTCTTTTGGATGCATGAAAGAATTTTCTTGCTCATGCTCAGAGAAAGAGTTTGTTTGATGTCAAAGCCGGGGAATTTCCTTGGTATCAGAGAGTCTTAAAATTTTACATTAAATACATTTCATGGACCAAAAATCCACCTAAATGGACCACACATCTTTCCTGAATTTAGCTCAAAGACATTATAAGTGCTTCTGAAAATTCAATCTCATAGCAAATGTTTAAGACAACAAAAATAATAGTCACCAATACAGAATATTTTTGTATGGCATTAGCATAAAAATGTTTTGGTTGGGAATTTTAGTCATGTTTTCATGTTATTTATTTTGGGAGAAAGGATAATGCTTATAGTCGGGAATTAGCTTCCTTTTCTGAATTAAGCTAAAGTAGTTATCAGAAAGGCTAACAGAACTAAAGGCCCAGTGACCTGATGTTTTGTTGTAAAATAGCAGTCCAATTACTCAGGAACTGTAAAGCTCTGACAGCATTATGGAACAAGATCTCCTTGTGCTATCAAAGGTGGCAAAGTTATAATTTCAGATGTGGTATTTGCTAAAGGTAACAGCCACTCTTATTAATTTCATATTGTATAAAATTTTATCTTTTCTGGAAGTTTAAGAGCTTAATAGGGCTATCTAGTCTGCAGTTCAGATGTAAAAATATCAGTGTGTTTGCCATGTAACAATGACACTGCAGATGTCCAGCAAAGGTACACTTTGATTAACAATCATGGGAAACGGATGCTTCAGCTGGCAACTAGTTTGTGAAGAAACCTCTCAAAGCCTAGCATACAAATAAAATCATGTAAATCTATAAATACCTAAATTGAAGCCTTTTCAGATAAAATATAATTTCTCTTTCCATTTTTTTTCATGCAATATGGCTATAGCTGGAAGTAGTTGGGCAGTCAAGCTGGAAATATGGACTTCAAATTACTAGGGTTTATAAACAGTGACTTAGAGGGCAGTGATACACATTAATTTTCAGAGAAGCATTTCAAGTTCCATTAGTTTCAATGAGAAATGTAGATAATCTGCACTTTGGAAAATCAGGTCAATACAGTATCGTAAAGACTACTTTGCACATAACACCTCTTTCTTGTATTCAGAAGCTTCATAATACCACAAGTTCTTCATCAGAAATGGCAAGAGTGATCTTTTCTGTAAGTATTTACTTTCTTTCTATTTAATGTCTCTGAAAAAGCCTCAGGATGTTAAAACACACAAAGAAATAAATGTCTGTGTGGTATACACAGTTAAAATTGATCTCTTTATCTCTGTAAATCAGATATGTGGAGTAATATAAGAAAGATTGTGCAAATGATTAAATTACAAACCTTTTCATTGTCAAATATTTAATCATAAAGTGTGATATAGACTTAAATGAAAACAAATTTTGCTAGGGTTATTGGGTATATGCTTTAGGTAATGTTCCTATACTATTTTTCCTCCAGAATACGACATAGGAGGTTGAAATACTGTATCATGTGCAGATTAAAGACAAATTACATATAGATGAGGTTACATTTAATTACCTGAAATAGCTTTGTATGTTGAGTGGAAACCACAGTTTTCATCAACACCATATTAATTATTGCTGCTGAAAGCTGTAATTGACTACTGTGTTTTTCGGCTCATGAGTCAATGGTGACTAAATGTTTACTTTACTGCTCCTAATTGCCTAAAATGCAGCACTTGTTTTTCCCTAGAAAATCTGTGGTCTAAGTTTTGCTCTTGTTTTCATGCATATAACCCCACAATCATTTGCGTGTATAGCTGAAAGCACAGTTGGCTTCAAAATTCCTGGCAAAAATGGTTAAGTGAGGGGCTTTAATTCTCTTAGCATCCAAAACACAGAAAAAGGAAACGCTGTGTCAATACTGTCCCACTTCTGGCTTCATTCTTCCATATGGCCCTGTAGAAGACCTGACTTTGCATTTAGAACAGGGTGTCTACACACTCATTTGACAGCTGAATTCAAGAGCCCTATGGTAAAAGCACAAGCTCATCATCTCAGTTGTACCAAGCATGTAAGGGAATATGGTATACATGAAGGTGACTGGGATTACCATCAGGATTCTCTGCCACAGGAATTGCTTTGGAGACAAAAAGAACAGTGAAAAAGAACCAGACATGAAACCAGATGCTACAAACTCTCAAGGATTAGACTTTTCTCCACCTTTACAGATCTCAAGACCAAGCAGAAGCAGTGTGGTTCCCAGGAGAAGGTGTACAGAAGTAAGATGCATTTCTGCTACAGGGAATTTGAGAAATTGTGGCATTACTACCCTTGAAATTGCATCTCTCCATTCAGAATCACACTTCATCCTGTGGAGAGGATAGAAATAATGCAGAAGAAGGAGTAAAAAATAAGACGAAAGAAGTGGCCAACCTACTCTGGAAAATCAAAGATTAGCTGTAGGGTAACAGAACAGAAGGAATTATCTTTTTCCAAAAAGAGAAAAAATAGGTGGGGAGAAAAAAGAAAGGAGAGAGTAGTCCAAACAGCTGGAGATCACTGCCCCTCTCCCTCCATTCTTTTTCTGACAGTGACAGTGACGACTGTCCTGGTAGGAAATGCTCTCCTGTAGGAATGCCACCATCAGAGTCCAGTTGCTCTGAGCTTCACATGATTTGGGGAAACACTGCTGATTTTAAGAAGCTTTGGCATTTCTGCCAAGAGAATGACAAATGATTTTTCTTTTCTATTATTCCATTTCACAAGCCTTCCCAAAAACCTGGTAGGATTCTTTACATGTCTGGAATGAGTATTTTTAGTCTGGAGGGAATCAAGCCTAGACTTCAGCAAAATTATATCCCTGTTACAGACAATGAAAAGATTTTCACCACAGGGTCACTTGGATCATTGGGTAATCTGATGAATACTACTAGACCTTTCAATGGTACCAGTAGTCATTGAGTTATGTGGACTAAGATGCTCCTCAGGCATAAGGCCTGGGACAAATGGGCATTATGGTCATATTCCTTCTATTTCCTCTGTATTGACTACCAGTCTGTCAAAAATGTCATGCATTCCCAAGAGAAGCCCACCTGCCCATTGCTAACAAAGCGGGTGAGACATAGGTTTTCTATCCATACTTAAAAACACATTGAAAGGTGTAGCTGAATGGACAAAGAGTTTTGGGGCATCTAGGAAACTGCTGCAGTGCTGAACCACAATACAGAGACTTGACAAACAACTCAGGTTTAAAGGAAACAAACCTGTTAAATGAAGTGAGTGTCACTAAACCTCTCTGGAGTTTAAATAAATCACTTTTACTGGGCTTTTGCCAAATGTGTGTGTATCTGTGGTACATAAAAATAATTGTATTGCTGTACATGCTTTTTAAAATTATTTTTAGGTGATCTTACCAGTCAGACTACGTTTTCAGTAACGAATGCTTTCCACGGCCTTGCAAACTTAAACCTCCGGCATAGATTTCATTCATATTACCAAGTTCTCATTCTTTTTACTCACTATTTTTAAAGTGCCTTGTGTCATCAGGTTTTTTCTCCCACCAATGGCAATGACGTTTCTTTTCTGGGATCTGTGCACAGCCACTGTGTTCATTTTTTTTGTTGCAGAAACCAGTCTGTGTTCAGACATGATTTTTGTTCTTGCTTCAGATCTCTATACATTTTCATAATGATCCTTAACATCCTTTTGACACTTCTTTCTTTGCCTTTCTGGCTCTATATTTTGACAGTTATTCCACAGGAAAATAAAAGATCTTTATTTTGTAGTGGTGAATTTATGATACACCTGCACAGTTCCACCTTGGAGCTGGAATGTAATGTCAACAAAGCCTGTCTGGCAGTACATGAATTCTCCACGGGGTTTCTTTTCATTGGAGGCTCTACTAGAAGAGGATGGATATACATGGAGATGTTGCTGTCCAAAATTTGTACGCACAGAGACACACACACAGACATTTGTTGCTGTTGTCACCTCCAGATGGGGACTACTGATTCACTGATTTTCAGTACTTGCAGAACATTCTTTATTAATATACTAGGTTGGCTTGAGAAAAATGGAGACATGAAAATTTATTTCCATTTATATAGTTGCTGCCATCTTACACACACACACACATGCAAGCACCCATGCCTATACTGGATCATCTGTTTTTTTAGAAGTCTACACTAAAAGAAAAGAGCAGATTCAAAATAAGGATATCACAGGAAAAAATATAGACATGAACTCAAACCAAGTAAAGAAGACTGGGTGAAGAATATTGTGTGGTTTGGTGCCAAAAAAATTCCCAGAATTTTGATGAAATATGTAGGAAATAGATCCCAAAATACCAGAAAGACCTAAATGCCAGTTTCCTTAGCTTTCAGTTTCTTTCTCTAGTTGGCTCAATAGAAATTTAGATGATTGCTTATGAACATCCATACTTTGAAACAAGGCTCTGCTTTTTGGGGAAAGGAGAAGATGTACTGTATTAGATCAAGAATTTTAAGCAGAATCACTACGATGTGACTCTTCATCAGTTCACAATGAGATCAGCTGGCCTTCTCACCTTCCTTCAACTTCATTAGAATGGCAATATATGACTTACCAGATGAAAGCTGCATTCTCTGCCAAGTAAATTAAATTCTTATAATAAGAAGCAGAATGGTCCAGTGGTCGAAAAGTAGGGCTGGCAGCCAGCAACTCCTAAATTTTAATCCCAGTGCAACTTAGTGAATAACTTCAGGCCAGTTACTTAACCTCCTAGTTTCCACCTCATAAAATTGTAATAATAAAAGTGTTTTTCTGAAGACCAATTAGTTAATGCTTGTTCTCCATCTGAAGAGACAAATGCAAAGTACCATGGAGGTACTGAGCCTAATTAAGTCTTAAACTCTAATCATATCAAAGCCTCATCATGATTATCCCAGTTAAGTAAACTGGTAAGATTATCAAAAGTATAGAGCCAAAACATCCAACACTTTTGAGTCACAGGATCTGTAAGGGACCTATCATCCATGTTGACCCAAGGGCAATGTGTGAGAGGTTGAAAAGCCAGCCCATGGCTCCCCATGGGGTGTGCTGGTGTCTGACAGCTCCAGTTCTGCTCCCACCCCTTTGCACAGGCTGCAACATCATGGTGTGAACATTTTGAGAGCAAAAGCGTGCTGCTGCAAATCAAACATCCAGATGGCACTGAAGTGTGAGGCTGCTGTTTAGATCTCACATTTTGTTTAGGTTGGATCGCTGTTTGAGGAGGATTAAAAGCAAAAGCTATTCTTTCCAAGGCTCCAAACTCAACTGATGCCCACTTAAATAGTTCCAGATCTGCTTTGTATAGACAGAAACATAGGAGTAATTTAAGTGTTTTGAGAGAAATATCCACTTCTTCCCAAGCCTCCTCTCTGTTGGAGACCCGCCATCACAAACATGGAGGACATGCAGATCTGAAGATCCATAATTTATGGAAGAGCGTGGAATACCAGGCAGATCAAACGTCTGGTGGAGTGGCTGTTGTCAAGCCCTCAAATGTTTAACTGATTGCACTTGTCAAAGAGCTGTAGGATAGATCTGACGGGAGAGTTTGGCCCTTAGTGCTGCTGGTTTTCATCCCATAATTTCCAGAGTGTTCTTTGTGCCTTGTTTACTGCAGAATATGATTAGATTTTAATTTAACAGGCGAGGAATGTGTCTTTCATGTGGCAAGTCAGAAAGGCCTCGGAGCTTTATAGTGGGGATGGGGGGATGGGGCTGGCGCTCATTGTGAAGCAGTGGAGAGTCCTGCTATATTGCTCATCTTAAGATGCTGTTTATAAATAGGTCCCACTTGTCTGGGGCATAATGATTTCAATCATTTGTGCTGTATAAATAAACAGGGCATTGTGAGCTTACTTGTTCAGGAATTGTCCCTGGCTTTAGTTTTGGCCACAGACTCCCAGAGGCCTGCAATCAATCTAAGCTGGAGGATTGAAAGAAACAGTCCTTTTGTGATCCGAAGCCACCAGGGGAGAAGGGAGGGCCAGTGGGTCTGCAGGGGGAAGCAGGAGAGTGGGAAAGGGGGATCTTCCATGGGGTCCTGGGGAAGGACAGTCTGGGAGAGCCTCTGGCCAGCGTGCCATGAACACGAGGCTGGCCAAGGCTGATGGGATGCAAAATGGGCTCTTCATGGTCTGGTGGGACACGGGCAATCTGCAGGGAAGGAGACTGCTCCCACCCAATGTGGTGTGAGGCACTGGAGGGCAAGTAAGGACTATGGCATGCCCTGTCAGGGAGGCACTCAGTATGCCAACCAAGAGGTAGATTGGAAAGGGCAGCACTGACTCACTGCAGGCTGTGCCTACCCACTCTGTGCTCTGTTTGCTTCCATGGGTTCCTCCACATGCACAAACTACTCAGCCAAGCTCCCCTCTCAGTCCCTTGGCCTTGCAGCCTGGTTTTTGTCCCTCTTGTTTTGGACCCGTAGACTTCCATTAGAAGTAAGGTTTGACTTGGGAAACATAGGAATTAAAAAATTAGAGTTTTCCTTGATGATAATAAATTCTTTTCAGGTTTCTGCTGATGGACAATGTACTTTTATTTTCTTACACAGCACTGAAGATGTGCAATTCATTTAGTAGGCCTGTCAGCAAATCCTGCCCCTCCTGTGTAAGCACTGCTTATTTGGTGAGGAGCTACGGTAGTCCCATGTTCAGAGCTGCTTATGAGGAGAGAGACAGGAGGTTCTCCTGAATTTACCAGTTCTTTCCTAAAGTTTGGGCTTTTTGTACCTCCAGTCATTAAGTCTCAACTTCCCACTGCCTTTGGTATTTGCCAGTTTGCCCGACACCTTGACTATCACCTTCCTGTCTTATTTAAACATCCATTGCAGCACGATGGAGAAGGAATGGACAGGACCCAGTAGAGCATGGAACTCCAGTCCTTACACATCCTCCCATCCTCATTCCTCAAAGTCCTACATGGGCTTTCTGGGTGGATACCAGAGCCCTTCCAAAATCAGTGAGATGAACCTACCAATTAAGAAAAGCAGAAAAATAACATTTTTTTGGACAATATAAGTAAAAATTGTTCTAGGACCAGCCAGGAAGCTGGAATTGATGCCATCTGGTCTATATAGTTATCATGTCTAGCAGACAAAGTTAAATAGCTGATTAACAACTCTTTAGAAAATGTTACTTCATCTTCCTGATATAAAAATAAAAGTCCTCACAACCAAGTGAAGTTTTCTTAGTAGTTTCTCCACATTGTTTTCAGTTTCATTAAGTACTTGGAAACTTGAAGAAAAGCACATAATAGGTAGAAACAGAACCTTTTTTTTTTAATATTTCAGGTATATCAATCTTCAATATACCTTCCAAATTCTGTGTACCTTATAATGAGAATAAGATCTTCTCTCCTTTCTCTTTTAACTCCGTTCAGAAAATATTAAATTTGAATTCCTGTCTTGTCAAGGATGAACTTCTAAATACATCATTTATGCTGGTATGTCTTAAGATTTGCTTTTGTCCTGATTACTATTGCTTGGAAGGTTAATGAATTATACCTAAAAGGTTGTCATTTGGAAAATTTTGTTTTAAATTATCAAAATTAAAGAAATGGTTCCTTTTTTATGTGTTTATATAATTATTTCACTTTCCATTTAACAATCTAGCTTTCATTTTCATTATCAGAATCATAAAAAATGATTGAAGTGATGGTTTCTTTTTAACATGCAAACTGTTTAGTGCCAGAAGTTCTGAGAAATTAGATTTGCTTTTTCTATTTGCAGGTATAAAAGGAATTATGTCTGCTTATTTTACTTTGTTTTTTTTCCCCCGTTTTTTCCAACTCTATTTTATTCTACTTTTCAAATGTTTCCTCTGCTGTTTACAAGTGAAGAAGAAAATCACTACAATTATTTTTAGTGAAATAAATAGAGGGAGTGAAGAAGTTCAGATGAAAAGTTATATTTGTAAAGGCAGAATAGAAAAGCAATTCACATTAATTCAAAGCAGAGTCTCTTTATTGGATTATAGGCTGATTGTGTTTACAAATACACTGCCAAGAGGGTTTTAATTTTGGGGCAATTTCATTGTTCATAGATATATATCTATATATAGATATATATCTATGAAATTATGTGGTTATGTGTTTTAAATGAGATACAGCTCCTTACTGCTTAATGTAATATATGCTTCCACTTTATGACATAGTGCAAAAGCAGAGCAATTTCAGAACAACTTAGTTGAAATATCATCATAAATGAAAGATGTAAACAATGTTATGTTTATAGACACAGTTTAAATTTGAATTTATTGGAACTTGGTGATCTCTTTATTTAACAAGGATGGACTTTATTATGGAAGTACAATCAAGCCATAATACTACCCCTTTGATTTCAGGCTTTTCAGCATTTACTACAGCAAGGTAAACACAAGAGTTTACATCCTCAGGCAGACCACAGCTCCATCTAGTTCAATATTCTTTCTCAAAGAGGAGTCAATAGTACATGTCCAGAGGAAAATATAAGGAAACAAGTAAATATAGAATGAATTTTCTCCCAGTCTCTATGTTCCCATGTAGTTATTTTCTCTCAGTCTACCCTCTGTCACAAATGAGTGTTTTAATACCCTCCCATGTGAGTACTACATATATTAAAATGTGGCATTACCCCCATTTTATACATCGGTGATTTGATGTAAGGATTGGTATCTGCAACCTTCAAGCTTTAGTGTTGCAATAGAAACACCTGACCTGGCTTTAAAGAAATCTGTGTGGTTGCTGGTAAAGTCTATGTCACTGTTCCTTCCTACAGAGTATTTGGTGGGTTTTACCCAGTCTTGCAAAAACAAGCTTGTTTTGCTTAAATGCCCATGATTACCTTGAGCCAAGTTGCCCTTGATCAGCAAGTAGATTTCAGAGGAGGGTATGTATCCTTGCAGGAATCAGATCAACTATGGAGAACATTAAAAGCATCCCTTGTAACTTAATAAATTTTATCAAATGATAAGAGACTAGACGTGTATGAATAATCTCGGCCTGCAGGAGAAATGAATTTGTTGAGAACTTTTACAGACAGCACCCAAAGGCATTTAATGTGTTCACGGACTAGAGTAAAAGCCCTGCATGTAAATATATTATTGGGATTGTTTAAAACCACATAGGGACAAACCCATTCTCTAAACAAAGTTGAACTGAAATCTCGGGTCTGAATGCCTGTAATCCTATGATAGGGAAAATCATAAAATCCACACCTATGTTTTTCATGTGTATATCCATTACTCTCATTAGTTCAAGTTGCACTGTTGGTAAAGTTAATTTTTTAAAAAGTTTCTACATAAGCTATATAAAATTGAATTATTATATAGAGGTCTTTTTTGTCTGGTTGTGCTATGGTCTTTGCCATTATTTTTGATATAATAATGATAATAATAGTAATAATAATAATAATAATAATAATAATAGTGGTTGACACAACAGTAAAGCTTCATTGACGAGGTAAGTTAAAAAAATGTTGCAATTACTCTGAGTCTGTTTTCCACTCCTTTTGAATACTAAGTTTGAAAAGTGTTCAGATGACACTGCAGTTTCAGCATCTTTCCTACTTCGTTCAAATCTAACTTGGGCACTTTTTGACCAATCTGGTCATGCATGACATCACAATCTGTTGCCATGGAAAGGACTATACTATCAAACAAGTAAGATGGCCAAAGGTTGCATTACAACCTTTGAAGAGAGATAGAGATTTCATAGGAAACAATCCATTAATACTTAAATATAGTGCAGTGGGAAATATCATACTATCTTCACCCAAATCAATTGCATAATTTTAAAAGGAACTACTCAAGTTGGCTGAGCTCCTATCTCCTCTCAGAACCCTCCATTTTCAGAGGTAATTTAAGTTTTATAAATATGTTTATATACATAAACAAACCACAAACTGTGCATGCTATGCTATCCACTGCAATTCAGTGAGTCTTTCTCTTTGCATTCAGATTGAAATGTGAGAATTTGATACTTTTGCAACAATCCTAAATCAACCATAGATTTCCTGAGTGATCTAAGCGCTCTGTAAAATGGTAGGCTTGCTCATAGAAAAGACTAAAGTAAGTCGGTGCTTAAGAATATCTGTAGTCTGCAGAGCTGGGTTTAGGCTTCTAGCACTGTACCCCTTCAGAGGAAGTTGTGGGACATGACCAAAAATAGGTCAGCTCTGCAGTGAAGAAAAAGAGAGAAATGAGGCACCAAGAGGAGTCACACAAGGCCAGATTCACTGCTCCTTCTGCTGCCAGGGGATCAGATGGCTTGGGGCAATGATTTGTGCCTCTGGGAGAGCTCCCACCTGCCCCCTCACCTGTGTACTATGAACCTTGAAGCAGCTGCAGCAGTGTGTCTGGTTTTCTGAGGCTGTGGTATAAACAAAATAGGTATCAGAGCCATGGCTGGATTTCCTTTCTGGAAATTTGCTGTCCAAGTTAGTTGCTTGTTTTGGTTATGCCTAGAGCTGATCCTATATGCATAGCAATTACCCTTTATTATGCCTTTGAAATTAGGTAATGGTAGGATACAGCAGAAGTAACGCTGCTTTAATGGTTGAAAAGCTTTTATGGACCATAGGTGTGGCTGTTTGTTTGTGTTTATGTTCCTAATTTGTAGTTTGCAACCTCACTGAGGTAGTAGACCTCAATGAGCACTGAGCCATAAAGAAAGGTTTTCTTTTCCATTTCTTGAAGATCTATAACAAAAAAAAAAGGTGAAAATTCTTTAAAGAGAAAAAATACTTTCTCTTCTTTGATTTTATCACACTCAGAATGGTTATCTTTGAACACTATCAAACAACATGCATCAGGCCTGCAAATGGCTGACAGGATTTTCTTCAGGCTTTCAGAGAATTCTTCCTCATAGAACATAAGAATGAGAAGATTTCAGCATCAAAGACTCAAAAAAATTAGGGCTGTGTGAAAGCAGAGTATTGTTACTGACTTTTTTTTCCCCCAGTAGCATTATGGAAGCCTAGTTTATCAAGATTTGGACACTCTGTTAGGCAACTGCCCCTTACATACTAAATTAACAATCCGCTGCATTTTCTTCATGTAATCATTTGTGCAGTTGGTGTAACTAGACCCTGTCTGCTGTTGGCAAGGATGAAAAATACATCACTGCTTCTATCTCCAAGGTAAATTATTCTTCAGGGAAGTGTGCCTCTGGGGAATATTTTCTTAGGAGACCCATGAACAATGAGAGATTTTCCACAGGGAATGCCTACAGGGTAAAGTGTACTTCAAAGGGAGAGATCCAAGATGAAATGAGACTCTTCAAAGGCCAGCTCCACTTCCCCTCTCAACAAGACAAATGACTTCAAAGGGGAACCCACCAAGGTTGTAAATAACTTTTCCCCATAATACAAAAACTTTATTGAAGGCAAGTTCTCTCAGTAATGTGATATTTTTACAGAAATCACCCAAAGCCAGGTGAGGTCTAAATGCATCCAGTGACCATTAGTATAAAACATTTCTATTCTTCAAGTAAATGTATGACCATCTAGAGATCTTAGGGAATTGAAATGTGCACTGTTCGTTTCCTTTGCACTTATATAAAGTTATAGCAGGATTTAAAGCTTACAGGTCTGATGGCCTAAGGAACCATGAAAATCTATCAACAGCTTTATGGACCATTTCTATCCCGTGCAGTTTTTCAAGTTTGTGACAGCTACCAAAAATCAGTCAGGGACTAAGAATACCCTATTTTCACATAGGACATCACATTTCACAGGAACTATCTGACTGAAGTGTCTCAGATTCAAAACAATATTAAAGCAATATCAATTAAAGGTAAATTTTCTTCTTTGATCTTTCACTAGATCGATATCTTATAGCAATGCAGTGTCTTCAGGTATGCCTTTGTACAGAAAGTAAATGTAAAAGGTAATCAGAATCATAACATGATTGAATAATTCTGACTGGAAGGAGGTCTCTAGTCCAATGTCCTACTCAAAGGAGGGACATTGAACTCAGACCAGGTTTCTCAGGACTTTGTCTAACTTGTTCATGAAAACCTTGAGGGATGGAGCAGTGTTTCAATCTCTTTGTTGACTCTTTTTCATTCTGCTATGCCCTGCTGTGAAAAGTCTGGATTTATCTTCCAACAACCTTCACAGTGGGATTAGCTCCCTCTTACATCATCATTTCTCCAGGCTACACAGCAGCACTGGTAGAAGAAGAAAAGAGAAAACAGCAGCAACAGAGACCCAAAATAACCCTTGTCATTAGCATTACAGAGAGTCCTAAGAGAAGAAAACAGCTACTGAACCCGTTGCCAGTGAGACAAATGGTAGAGGAGGTCCAGCTAAAGAATCTCTCAGGGTAAAATCCAGTTAAATGTCATAATAAACCTGGAAATAATCCTCTGATCAAGCCACAGAAAGATAAATAAAATCCTACTGATGTTTGTCTACCCCTAGAGATCTACTGTACAAGAAGTTAATGCTGACTTCACCAGAAATATCACGGAGAAACAATCCCCTATTACTCACTACTCACAGCCACACACATATATGCACTCTAATGGAAAGGAGCCATACACAGTGGCACCAGACTATTGATATTTCTACCCTATTGTTTAAGTAATGCACAACATTTAATATGTCAAATGGCATGACCGTTAAAAAACAACTAATTACTAGGTACTCTTCTCACAAATCAATGATGTCATTTAGAATTGGCCTGGACAAAACAATGAGTGTTGTATACATTAAGATGCAATGCTGCACTTAATGCTGGAGGTCTGGAAGAGTCTCAAAGGCTCTCCTTCTGTGGGCTTTAGCCTGGTTTGCTGAGGAAGAGAAATAATCATGATTGCACCATGTGCCCATGTGATCAGTACATCAGTATGTTTAGAACACGTTGGCTAAACTCAAGCAAGTGTAGGAGGCAAAGCTCTCCAATATAGCAAGTTCTTTCAGATTTTATGAAAACTGATAGCTGGCCAGAGTGGAAAGAAGCTAGTAACATACTCGACCTCCCCTGAGGAAAGAGCCACTGTGTGGATCAACCATTGGCTGAGCTCAGAGACTCGTCTCTGGATCTCCAGATCTAGCAACAGATTTGGAGGCATGTGTTCTGTGGATCCCATGAAGGAAATTGTTAATTGATTGACTCCAGTCTGCATACTCGTTCAGCTGAAAAAGTTCTGGCTGGAAAGACAATGCATTGTGATGCAGTAAATATCTGTCACAAATATTTGAATCCAAATATTGTCTATTTTTACAAAAGCTCATCAGTTCTCTGACACAATTAGCTTTTAATCCTTTGTGTGGCTCTTTATGAAACTGTCCATAAAAATACCATTCCAGAGCCAAACTTCAAGTCCCTTCCTCCCTTCCCTAAATAGGAGGCTTGACTTTTGGAAGGAAAAGCTTCAGTGCAGCTTAATCATGAAGTTCTCCTAGTCTTGCTCTTAAATGCAACTGAACCGTCAAACTGAAGTTTTCCCATAAATTGTCTGTGCCCACAAACTTGATAACACAAACAGGTAAAGTGAAACAATGTTATGACAGAATACAAAACAGTTCTCATCAAGGGCTCCACGCTGATTTTAATGAGGTGTGTGTGGTGTGTGCCCAATACCAGATGACAGTCCACCATGCAAGACTTTGCAAGGTGGACATGGCTCTCCCTACGTGTGCCTTTCTTGATACAATTTAATCAGAGAGGATGATAAGCAAATATTAATCAGAAATAAGGAGACAGAACAAAAAACCCATTGGCAATATGGCTGTACATCTTTAGTCATGTAACCCCTGCTGGATTTTGCTGTGTGTCTGGTACAAAGTGTGGTCCCCAGGAAAAGGCATAATGGCTTCCTTCACCAAATCCAAAATGTAAGACTTACTTGAGTTTTGGATTTGGTCATTAGGTCATAGTTCAAAAGGGAAATTTCACTTTTAATAACTGTGAGCTCTCCTAGCACACCTCTGAATGATAAGTAAGCAATAACCTTAGCTGAACTTTCTGAAGTTCACCAATCAATAAATTCTGTGCATGTATAAAATATGTTTCATTTAAATATCATGCTGTCAAATCTTTGAGAAAACTCTTACCTGAATTATGAAGAAAGGACTGGGGTTTTTTTATTAACCAGGTTAAAACAGTTTTTTTTTTCAGCATGGCTTGAATGACTATCACAAATCTTAATTTAGAAAGCACTTACCACTTACTGTTGTAAAGAAACTAAATAATCACAAGAACCAAAATTGATAATAATGGGTCAAAATACATGAATTAGAATATGAGTAGCTTTATTGCTTATGGATTTCACTAAAATTGCATCTGCTGTTTACGGACATTAAATGGAACTATTGTTAATAAATAGAATGCTAAAACCTGGAAGATTCACCTGAATTTTCTTTATGGCATGCATTCTAAAAATTGAAAAATATTCACAGTAATAATAAGTAATAAATCTATGAGGAAACTTTGATGATTATGTTTTCATCATTACTCTCTCTCCTTTGAAGTTTTATACCCAAAAGGTATCTAACTAATCATCAGGTATTATTTTTCACTTTCAGACACTTATGAAAGAGAGAAAATAAATGAAATGAGCTCAAAAATGGAAATAACTACTGTTGCAATACCAGCAGTGAATTACCATTACAATTTATCCAGCAAGTTGAGAGCTGTGAAGTTACCTCCAAAAAATTTGTGGGTTTGCTGCAAAGGCCTCTGGCAAAAAAACGTATTTTGTGTAGTTTAGTACAATATTGACCACATCCGGGTAGGCTTCATCTACTTGTGCACCTGCAATCAGCTGCAGCATGTCAGCACCAGCTTAGAGCACACACAGTTCACCCTCCATGGGGCACCTCAGTGCAAGTTCACACTCTCTGCTGCTGGCATGTAGCACTCAGCTGGTCAGTTTGTAGCCTGACTGATGGATACAGGACCTGGGGCTGTATTTCTGTCTGAGAGCATCCCTGTCTGAAATCTCTAAGATTTTCCTTCCTGATTAAAGCCCTGTAGAGAGTTTCAAAGTGATGAAGAGGTTTTGCTATATGTTACTGGAACACAGAACACTCTGCCAGTGTTACAGCATTTTTCTCTTGTAGAGCTCTGTGTGTGCTGTGCCCAGCACAGGCAGTCTACACAATCACAGGCGAGTATGTGTGGGACAGCAAGATATCAGATTCTGGGCTTAAAGAATTTAGGCTGAGTGGGTTCTGAGCTGGTAACAACCTGGGTACCAAGAAAAGAAAAGAATTTATGCTATGTAATGCATTTTCTGCTAGAATCCATTTTTTTTTTTGTTTTGTTTTGTTACAGCAGCAGAGTGACTGTCATGTGGCTGAACAGAGGTCATACACATTACTTACATACTGTTTAAAAATTATGTTCCCTGCTGGTGCTCACCTCTTTTTCCTCAAAATAAGTCCCTTGAAAATCAAACCTCCAAACTGGTTTCAAAAATAACAAGAGTGAATATTAATTAATACATTTATTTATTTATGCACTAATTTGTGTTTATTTATTTTTAACTTCTTACCTTGTTTCTTCTGAATTTTGCACAGTAAGTTGGTCATATTTTCAAGTTTTCAAAATAATGAAACAGATTCTCACCTAATATCTTGACTAAACACAGCAAACTCCCAAGGAAAACATATAAAAATCCGATATTGCAGAATTTGTGATTGCTTGAGTGTGTGGAGGAAGCAAAAGGGGATTCAGAAGGGCTGTGGGAATTATTGTGTACTTCACAGTTTTAGTGTGCATACTACTTCTTTGGTACTGAAGTACTATAAAATGACCTTTACCACATGCAGGGGGAACAAAAGAAAAGTGTTTGTTTCTGAGAATTCATGTTGGGGCTAACTGTAAGCAAAAAAAGCATACACGTAATATTTATAATGAAAAGCATATTTTAGTGACAAATAATATTTAGTGATGCCTAAGATAGACTAACATAAAACTGTGCCTATCACTGAGGTGCAGGTGAACCTACATGAGCACGGTAGCCTCTGAGTAACAAATTCCTGCATTAAGTTCAGGAAGATGTGAAGGATACACCCAGATTAAATAAAAACATCTTTGTTCACTCATTTCCCATCCTCATTTGGTGAGAAAGCTATAAAATGTAAACCAGCAATGAAGAATCTCCAATGCCCCGCTGTGGTCAGGATGGAGGAACCACAGATCATGGACACATTGCCAGGGCCCTCTGAGAAACATCTTGCCCATCTCAGCATGAAGGTATAAACCACCATGGACTGAAAGGCAGCCAAACATTTTGCAGTGCTTTGGCTTATCCCTGGATTCTCCTCTCCACTTACAGGCCAAGCCCTATCCTATTTAGTTTCCAAAACCTCACATTATCAAAGCCCAAGGCTGTAGGGCTGCAGTGAATCCTGGGAAACTTGTTTCAGCAAATCTTAAGTCAAAAGCTGACCACATCTTGGACAGGACAGAACATTGCCTGGCTAACAGATGTAGTCCATGAATGTTGGCTGAGGTTTTGGTATAGCCATGTGTAATATCTGACATGTTCCTGTTTTCTGTTTCACAGAATGTCTTTGAAACTGGAATACTTTTTGTGAAAGGTTTTGCTATGTTTCCTTTTGTTTGTGTGTCTGAAAAATGTTTAGATCAATTTGAGTGTTTATAGGAGTTGGTTTGTCTGTTCTAGAAGCAGCACGGGAGATGAGAATTCCTAAGTTCTTGTGTCTAACTGGGATTTTTGTACCAGGTAAATCAGGTGACAGTGTTTTACTTACACAGCTGAATTAAATGGAAGATGTTTGGTTTTTGCACAGATGTGCATGCAAACATACCAAAGTATATTGTGGCAAATCTGTATCAACTGTCTTGTATATACAAGTAAAAAAGATATCTCCTTCCATTTCTGATTCCTCTATTAGTTTGCCTCAGTATAGCTTTCATTGTTTTGCAAAAAATTATGTTTTAACAAAGCATTTTCACAGATGCTTAACTTGAAGGATGTAGGACCTGGTCACTGAATCAAAGCTGTAGCATTCATATATTTCACTGAATTGGTGAGCGAAGAAGGAGATTTGAGCAGGTCTGGCTCAGTTCTTCAATTTTTTGTTTCCTAGAGATGAGTGTGGAGATGGTGATCAAAGAGAAATAGTCTAAGTTTTTATTTATATAAAAAAATCCAGACCTAACCTACAGGAGGTCTTGAGTGAAATGTGCCAATATTGCAATAGATAGAATTATGTAAGGTCCCAATCAACTCACTGAAAGGGCTTACAATGGTTCCTGGATTCTGGGTTAAATGCACTGTAATATACTGACCAGATATCCTCAAGAGGTCAAAAGAGGACAAAAGTTTACTGGCAAACTTGAGAAAAATCAGGGAACTTTGGCAAAAGATTTAGTAAAACATACAATCAACATAAAACACTTCTCCCAGCATTAACTTGGTCCAATTAAGTTAATAAACTTTAAACTCATTTGATCTTAAGTTACTCAAGATGTTCCTAGAAGAGCGACTTAGAAGAAGAAGAAAGACAGAAAAGATATAGAAAAACACAAATATAGTTACCAGCTCCTGGCTTCCAGCAGTGTCCAGACATGAACTCCACGTGGAGGCATAGAGGCAGGGTTAAAAAGCATACTGGTTTCCTGCTCAGCCTTACATACCCCTTGGCCTCCACAGGCCCTCCTCCCAGGTGGGACTTCCAGTCATTTGGCCACTCAGGAGCTGGATGAGGGACTCCAGGGATGGAGTGTGGGACATTTCCTGAGGTTTGCCAATGATTGGCAGCTCTGCCAGGCTGGGATACTGGCTCTAAGGGGGTGTGGGGCAGGTCGCTGCCTTGACAGGGCAAGGCATGACCTCAACACCCTCCCATGTGTATCCCAAAATTTCTCAAGACATTAATCCTTCCAGGCTTTGACAATGCATTTATACAAGGCATACTGTTCAATGTTAACTGTGTGAGAGATTGTTTCTATTCTTACTCCCAGCAAAAAAGAACAGGTATTGCTCTCAGTAATATCATACAACCTACAGTAAGCAAAGTCTGGATGCTAAACATTCAAAAATGCCCTGCCTCATAGTTTGTCAAACAATTCCTTGTGGTTTTTGAACACACTGCCTTGAAATCCAACAAAGGCATGATTTTCAGGGCACTACTGGAGTTACATGTGTAACTCTAAGTAAATTCCTTTGAGAACTAAATAGATCAGAGAAAATATGGTTTACCTAAAAATTACATTTGCACTCTTCCTTTTGTGCTGGGATAGACCATGTTTTCCATAGAATAATGTTGTGGCCCCACATAAAAGTCATGAAGGACTTCAGGTTACGAGAGGGCAGCAAGGGTGCTTGGTACCGTAACTAACTTCCTGGTGAGTGAGCAGAGGATAACAAAGATGATTAAGGGACTGGAGCATCTCTCTTATGAGGAAAAGCTGAGGGTGCTGTGCCTGTTCAGCCTGGCTGAGAGGGGACCTCATCAATGTCTAGAAGTACTTGAAGGGAGGGTGCCAAGAAGACAGAGCCAGGCTCTTCTTGGTGGTGCCAAGAAGTAGGACAAGAGGAAATGGGCAGGAGCTGGTGCACAGGAAATTCTACCTGAATAGAAGGAAGAACTTCTTTATTGTGCAATGATCACACACTGGAACAGATTGTCCAGAGAGATTGTGGAGTCTCCCTCACTGGAAATATTCCAGAACTGTCTGGATGCAATCCTGTGCCATGTGCTCTAGGATGAGCAGGGAGGTTGGACAAGATGACCCAGTCTGGTCCCTTCTAAACTGACCCATTCCGTGATTCTGTAAAGCAATAAATATGAAAGTAGGAAATGATCTATTTTTTAATAATTTCATTTGAAGCATTCTGGCCCTGATTCTAGTATGATAGACACTGGTGTATCAGTTTGTGAGTGTAAATCTCTTGGCTTCAGATACTGATTGAAATGAATTATTGAAGAATTCTTTTGAGTGAAATTTTGCATGGGTATATATATGACAGGCTGAAAACCTTCCTTAAAAATACAGAAAACAGATAATTAGAATCATAGACAAGGACAGAGAAATAAAACAGAAAAGGCACAGGAAAACTATATGTGAGAAAGGAGGAAAAGTGAACTAACTGTGGTGTGTAAAACAAAAGAAAAAAGATCAGAATGTACCAGACTCAATGGAAAAGGGAATAAGTCTGGATAGATGGCAGGAAGCCTGAGGGAGGCCTGAAGAAAGAAAACTACAAGAAAAGGGTATCAGAAAAAAAAGGAGGGGCTGACAGAGGAGAAATGTAGGGCTAGAGATGATGAAACTCATGAACCCACCAAAGAGAAAATTTTTATTTTGGTTTTTGAGTTTGGGTTTGGGTTTTTTCATTAACTTAACAGAGGTAAAATGTTTCTAACGTATGGGTATGACGTTTTTAAACATTTGTTATTCTCTGAAAACCTGTGAGTCTGGCTCCTGATAAAAGACTCTCCATGTACTTGTGGAACTAAATTTTGCTTTCAACACCTAGACTTTCCAGGGTAGAAAAACAGTTGGTAATCCTTGTAATCTTACTTCATGAAAACATGATCTGCAAAGAAATGGATAGCAAAACTAATAATTTTATCAAAAAAGATGTTTTGCCATTAAACTGCATCAACACACTCATGAATACCCATGCATGTACACAATTGTTTTTCTTCAGACAGGAAGAATACACTGCTTAAGTGGTGTGTAAAAATTAAAATTAATTTAGCTAGCTTTAATAAGTTATTGCCAACTGATTTTGTTACAAATAAATATTTAAAGATCTATTTTCATATACAATCAAAGCTTAGGAAAAAGATAATTTCAATATGCCAAAATTCCTTTCATTTCTTAGTCTCTCTTTTTCCCCCTTGCCCTTCCATCAGTGGCTAGCTATTAAAGATAAAATGGTTGTAATCATTATTATAATAGAGCCCTCTGCATGATCATTCTAAGTGGGCCTAATCCTCTGCTTTTCTTATTGCATTGCAATATCCTACTATGGGAATGGAAGAGATGATACAAAGGATTGTGAGTCCAGGGTATGAAAAAAGGAAGACCCGGTTGAAAGTTACTCTTTCCACAGAAGTGCTTAATAAACATTCAGGTTTCACACATGGGCTGGTAGGGAAAAAAAAGCCACATGAAATGAGCCTCTTTAGCACAACGTTTTCTATTGCAATTTTACTGGAAACACAAGTTAATTAAAACACATGCACACAAAATAGCCTACTTTTGAGTTCTAACTATGAGACAAGGCCATCCTGTATGCATACAAACTGCAAGAAATAATTTATAGGACAAATTCCCCACAAGACCATTCAGGGGAAAAAAAAAAAAAAAAAACCTAAAAGAAAGAGAGAGAAAAAAAGACCTGGCTCTTGACACTAAAGGCTTAACATCAAATGCGGCCAGAAATCCATTTTCACAGTTTTATTGCCCATTCTGGACGCTTCATTTCAAAGGGAAAGAATTTGAATTCAGACACATAAAATTCCCTTTGTTCTCTTGCCCTCCAGCCTTTGGTGCCAGTGTGGACGGTCCTATAGGGAGAGGTTGAGATCAAAAAAAAATTTGCAGCTTAGATACCTGGCCCCAAATGATGCCCCTTGGCATTCTTAATTAAATCAGCTTTGCAATAGATTGACAATGCACTGTCAATTGTAATCATTTATATTAGCAAACTGAGTATTTTTAACACTTTGGAAATAACAGAAGTTCAGTAGACCTGGGGAAAAAAAAAAGATGCCATAAAATACCACATGATGATCACATATAGTTGTTATGATCCAGTTTTAAGGTTCTTAGAAATGCCTCTGCCCAAATTAAGGTGCAAACGAGACCATATGCCAGTGACAATAGTAAGGGTTTTATTTGATGATAGAGAGAGAGAGAGAGAGAGAAAGAAAGAAAGAAGTAGAAGATAGGTGGTGGGGACAGAAAGAGTGACAGGGACAGAATAAGGAAAATATCACCACTCCATGGATCCCAGCGATGTTCGTTTATCCTCTCCGTCTGGTCTTCTTGGTGGTGAAGGTCCCCCCAGAAAGCATAAAGTCCAGTGGGGGTATATGCTCAGGCTAGGTGGGCACATCTGGGCATGTCCCCCTGGGGTGGGGGACAGTCTCTCACAGCAAACTCTGGGTCTGTTGCACCACGTGCAGCCCTGTGGGGCCAAGCCTCTCACGTGGAAGTCCCGTGGATGTGGCCTCTAGTGTTGGGTGTTCCACAGCTGGGCCGGTTTGTGCAATCAGAGGATGGGTGTTTAGTGCCTCTCACCAGAGGTTGCACCATGCACCCAAAACCTCCTCCTCCCCCCTCGTCTGGGGGGAGTCTGTGTAAACCTGGCTTCCATGAGCTGTGCTCTCCCCCCACCCCAAACTCAGCTGGGGACAGTTGCAGCTGGTGGCTTTGGCCTTTTGTGGATGCATACCTTTCCCTCAGCCTGAAATGACTGAACAATGAGTTACCCATTATCTAATCAACAGTTTGACTTTCAGTTCAAAGTCCCACTCTTCAGGGAAGCTTCTTCAGTTGCAGCTTCTTTATAATGAGCAAAACTTTATATCAATGTTTGAGGCATGAACTATTTTCAGTCTCTGAAAATAGTGCATGGGATTGTAGGTCACATAACATCCTATGCTAACATTGAATAAAGCTGGCATGATTTTGCATATCTTTCCCCATCTGAAAGGGCGCTCCCAGTTAGATTCACCTGCGTTGTTTTTCTGTGAGCTTCAAAACAGAAGTTGAGTGTACTGTAACAGGATAGCGTGGCAGCCAGTAAACATACGCTGTAAGGCACAGAGAGTTTTCAGTAAGACAAGTCCCTAGTACCACAAGTACCTCTTTAGGTTAGGGTGACCAGAAAGGCTTCTCCCAGGATGCATTGGTCTGTTATGTTAATCTATCCCAGTTTGGATTCCCCGGTTGGCTGTCAGCCTCTACCTCTTGTCACACCCCCAGAGCTTCCCCAATGGTCCCTGTTCCCTGGTCCCACCTTTTCCCCTGGATAAAACTGTGAGCTTTGGGATCATGTTGGTATTTGCCTCTGCACCCTTTGACAGTGTAGCAGCAATAAATGCTCCTGCCGGAACGCACACAAATGCCCTTCTCAGCTCTTTGCTACTGACTATAACACTGAACCCACCGGTGCTTTTGTGGGTGCACATGGGAATCCCCCCGGAGCCGGGCAGGGACAGTTTTAGGGTAGGACAAGGGGACATTGCAGCCTTGTGATGGAGGGAACCTTTGTTATGGAGAAAGGGCCTGATCCGGAGTCTATTGCACTGGAGGGAGGTATTCCTATTGATCTCTGTAGGCTTTGGACCAGTACCTGCAGAGATTATTTTCACTGAGAGTTCTGAGGTACTTTTGATATTAAAATCGGCACAGGCATATTTATAAAAGGAAGATATCTCCTTTGCTAGCAAATGACATCCCTTCTTGTACTGATGAATAAGGTACTTTCTGCTTTCTACAGTGTTATTTCTTTATGTTTTAGCCTCATGCTTCTTTCTATTCCACTTAATTTGGAATAGATACAGATCAGCTCTCAGTCTTCAGAGTATAAATTGATCACTTGGAGAGGTCAGGAAGGCATTTTTTCCTCTCCACGTATAGCGCTGTACAAGAGATTAGAGGTCTGTGTAACAATGCCTGCATTTCCACTTTCTGTGGAGTTTATAGCTACTTTTTTCTTTCTTCTTTTTGGAACCCACTGACTCTGATATTCATTTTGCTATAGTGGATTATGTGTGACTTTTGCTTCAAACATTCATGTAAGTTGATTTTGATTTTCTTGTAGGAAATATAGCTCTACCATTGGATGTTAGTATTGGATAGCAGTGGACTTGCATGTTGGCAGACTGTGTTGTTGTTTGGTGACCATTAATGGACATTTCTCCACCAAACTTACAGACATGGAAAATTTTTAATTGCTTATTGGACTGATTTATAGAGACATTGTTGCTGTAGTAGTTAAATAGAAGCTTTTTGCTAACCTTGAAAAACATTATTTACCATAAACCATGGAGTAAGGAAGTTTAATTTTTTATGAGATTAAAAAAAAGGTCTAACCGAGACATAATGATTAAGTGTTAGAAATTTCGCCATAATTAGAGCATTTTTCCAAGCCTTATATCTTTGAATTTCAAACGCAATTGGGAGATTTTGATATTTCTCTCAACTGAACTATTTCCAAGTTCTTGAGCATTAAGGACCTCACAGACATTCTAGCAATTCATTTGTCCAGAAAGAGGAGGTAATCTTAAAAGGTAAGAAAGAAGCTAAAAAAAATATTCTGAACTGACCTGAATTGTGGAAGAACCAGGACCTGAGACTTGAGAGCTGGGCTTCAGAATGACCTGCCATAGGTGCCTGAGAAAGTATTCTTGTGAACTGAGATCAAGAGTTTTCAAGTAAGGGTGCCTTCACCAACTATTATACAGAAAAGAAAGTGGTATCTCATTTGGTGAGGTCCCTTTTGAAGCATGTTTTGAAGGTTAGATTGAACTGCAGCTGGAAGTGAACAGAGGGAGCTTTTAAATTCAGATATTCTGCGATAGTTTTTGTCACCATGGTGGCAAGGAGCTGGAACATGCTGGCATTTGTTAGAGATTATAGATAAATGCAAAATTTACCTCATTACAGTAGTTGATCACTAGTAGACATCTCTTGACAAGATTTAGACGTTACCATAATATCAAATACAGATCTGTGCTCTTATGGCTGTGTGAATGTCACAAAAATATTCTGAAATTCTTCCCCTTCACGTTTTCTTTTCCAATTCCATTTTTTTTCTCTTAAACTGTTCTTATCTTTCACTTCTCTTTCCTTTTCACTTTCTCTTCTTCCTAAGAATGTAGATATTCAATGCAGGATATATTATGTCTTACTTACAGAGCCAGCTGTTTCCTCTAAACATGGTTTGTGAGGGCAGTCACTGAACTGTGCAGAGTACTCCTGTTCTTTCACCAACCTCGAATCCCTGAGCAATACCAAGCTTGTATGTCAGGCTGTCCTCTCTTTATTGTATCAGTGGACATTGCCAGGATTTCCATTTTGCTTTTAGAAATTCTTTCTGGTTCTTAGATATTTCTTAATTCCCTATTCTAGAATTTCTTCAACCAGTCTACACCCTTCTTCTGAATCAGCAGTGTTTGCCAATAGGGAATTTCTGTTTAGCTTTGGGAACTTGCTGAAGTGAGAACTAGTCTCCTTTTCTATTTAAACAATAACTTTCCAGCTACAAGAAAACTAAGGAGCCCAGTAAGTGCCTGGTAGTTCAAACAGCTGTTGACTTTGTGGCACATATCAGAGTGGAGGAGATGGCAACTCCTCAATGGCGTTTTTTTTAGATATGGTTTCTTTCCCCACATTACACAAGGCAGAAATCAAGCAGTTTTCAATTAATTTCTTAGTACATTTTGAAACCCAATTAAAATTATTAAGGCATTTGTAATTCACTATTTGTAGGTAATTTTTATGCTTATTTTTATGCACTCTGTGAAGGATTAGTGACTGTTGACATGGTTAAGTCCAGTGAATAATGAATATCTGTAACTTTTAAATGTCAAAAAAATGTGGTGCTACAATGAATTAAAAAATATTGTACTCTGGAATCATGCTGAATTCACTTAATTTGGGCGGGCATATGTTTGCAACTGGGTAAGTTAAATTTTTTTGATGAACCTGTTTAAAGAAAGATTTTTGCAGATAATTTCATTGTAGGACAAAAATAATTGAACGTCTAAAAACTTGAAATATTTTGACATTTATGGTTCAATATTTGCAAATCCTTGAATTTCAGGTAAAAATACTGAGATTTTGGCTGACCTCATTTAAAAAAAAAACCCAAACCCAAAAATAAGAGTAAAATAAAACCCCCAGAAACAAAGTGTAAAATATCTGCTACCATCCAGTACCTGTTACAAGCAAAATCTTCACTGAATTCTGTACAAGAAAAAATGCTAAAATACATCCTGGAACAGGACAGCTAACTTTATTTTTAATGTTTCTTTTTCTTTCCTGTTCCAAGTGGATATCTGTGAAGATTTATTTCCTATGTAGATCCAATGGTAATTTAGAATGATAAATCTCTCAGAGACAACCCTCTGCAGCAT
This sequence comes from Aphelocoma coerulescens, assembly GCF_041296385.1. Classification (NCBI taxonomy): domain Eukaryota; kingdom Metazoa; phylum Chordata; class Aves; order Passeriformes; family Corvidae; genus Aphelocoma; species Aphelocoma coerulescens. The sequence goes on along the minus strand of NC_091019.1, from coordinate 55,016,437 downwards.
TAGTGAAAATGTATGCCTGCAGCTAATTTTCTCCAACAGTCTGGCTTTTCCTTTTCCAGTTATATTGGCTTCTGAATAGTCCAGTCCTTTGTTATGCTGTGAACCCAACAGGAATTTTGCTTTTCAGGAATGACACAGGGTCTTATTTGTCAGGGGTATCCATGAAAATGATCCCATCAAGGGATTCATATGAGTATGATTGTAGATGGGTAAATATTCTCATTTAAACTCTTTCTATCATAACTGTAATGGAATTTTAATGGACATTTTTATGAAATAAGTTGGAAAGAGAACTAAAAACTCAGATCTGTCCTTGTCTCCCAGGGCAGAACGAACTGTACCTAGACTGGACTTGTCATCTTTATCTGACCTGCTCTTAGGAATTTCCAACCATCTCTTTAGATAACATTCTCCAAAATTTACAGTTAATATTTTCTGGCTCATTTTTTCCTTATAGCAAACAGATGGCAAACAGGTGATTCTATTCTGCATTGTAATGTCCTTTTCTGGCTCTCCACTGTTTCTTACTGCCCTGTCCCACTGTCCCTTCAATGACTTTACATCTTTCTTCAAGTTGACAGGACAGCTGGACACAATTCTCCATTTGTGGTAGTATATTACCTGTGTGCCTTGTAGATGACGCTTTTTTGTATATATTGTTTGCATTTTGCCACAACAGGGCATACCTTACTCCAGGTGAATATTCCTAATCCTGAGTATAGAACTTTAACCTCGTCCTTGTTGAATTCTACTTTTTAAGGCCATTATTTCATCCAATTTTGAAGTCTAATCCAACGTGTCTGAAGTTTAGCTGCATGTCATCTGTTCATTTACTGCAAGTACACTTTATTCCATCTTCAAGTCATAAAGGAAATACAAATTAGTGCCAAACATATGACAGACCCCACAGAACATTCAATGCATCCATTCAGGATGAGAAGAAATCACTAAATATATCTGCTTTCGTTAAGTTTCACTGATATTTTATTTGCCTGCTTTTCATCATATATTGTAAGTACTTGGTAAAACTTAGCTGGTTTAAGTTGTAATTAAGAGCTCAGATGCAGAAAAAGGGAGATGGGTCAATTCATATCAGCAAAGATCAGTTCGTTTTAAACTTAGTTTTGGTCCACCTTATGCCAAGGACAAAAATTATACAAATTTCATTTAAATGGAAATTGGACTTTGTTATGACAGACGAGCTGATCTACATTTAATTATATTGGTTGTAACTTAGAAGCATATTCAACTTGTTTATTGGTTTACATGAATTCCTTTTCTCCTGCCCTTACTCTCCACCCCCTTTGTTTTCCCCTATTAGCCTAGAGTGGAATAAGTGAATCTTTTAGCAAAATAACTGAATAATTGAAATGTGGTGTAAAAAAGAGCACATTTTATGACTTAAGCTGTATTTGTTTTGGAAGATAAATGAGGTCTGGATGTCTGTTTCTGTTCCAGATAAAGGTAATAAAAATCTGAACTCTACCTGTGAATATAATACCCTATTTAATATCGTTAGTATCTAAGCTACTTGATAGGGGCTCACTGTTTAGTGTTTTTAGTATATACATTTTACCTCAATTCAGCTTTATGTTCCATTTGCCTCTTCCTGCCTCTTTTTTCAAATAGAGCATCAGACAGCCCAACCGACAACTCAGCACTGCGAGAGAACTCCACATTGTTCACATAGTTTCTCAAATAAGACTGCAGTGAGCTCTGTTAAAAACAACATTTACCATGGCATGGTGCAAATATCTCATAGTGGAAAAACAGACCAAGCAAGGAAATACTGTGGTAAAATCAATAGCCCGGAACACTATTATGCTTTCTAATGGCACCCACTGTTTGAGCAGGGCACATGTACACATATTTCCACATTTCTTATGTCCTATTCATGACTACTGGAATCAAATTACAGCTAGGTCTGCAACAAAGACATAGATTTATATCCTAGACTCCAGACTCCTCTGAAGCAAAACTTGTCTGGGGTTTGGAATCCAGCCTCAAACCCACTGAATGTGGGGTGGATTTTCCCTCTGACTCAACCAGCTCTTAGACAGGTCTGAAGGCAACAGCATCCCGCACAGGAAAGTTGGTAGTGAGGTTCATTCAAACAAGGCTGGCTCTGGGTCCTGCACACTGCTCCTGCCTGGGATGAGAGGGAGAGAGAGATGGGGGTCCTGGATATGGCCAGGCACTGGGAGCAGATGGGAACAAGGCCCTGGGGGTGATTAGTGGAGGTGTGAACCCCCCCGTCCTGGAGGATGTGGATCCCCACTCCTTGGATGATGTGCCTCATCCCAGTTGAAGGAGGGAGTGTTTTAGCCAGGAGGAGGAATACACTGAACTCTAATATTAAATATCCTCCTGAGCTGCAGTCCGTGTGGACATGCAGATCTGCTCATATCCTGCCTGTGGTGACTCATGGCAAACCCCCACACCCTCCAGGCAGTGAGTGTCAGAGGCATCCCTGTCCCGGAACTCTGGGCCGTGGCAATCAGGAGTGCAGTGCAATCACAGTCGGGATGGCAGACCCTGTTAGTCCTTCAGAGCCATTCTGTTTGGGACAGCACAGAGAGAGATGCTAATAGTGCTGAGGTGAAACTACAAAGTCAGTAATTGTTTAGATTTTGAAGGAAAAAAAGGTGTATGGGTATGAGAGCATATACACATTCTAAAAATTAAATTTGCTCTTATTTTCAATATATCAAATATATCACATTTCTGAACATAAAACTGGATGCATCTATTCTATAAATACTGTATTTTGGTGGATTTTTCTAGAAACACATAGGAATAATTCTTTACTCCCTAAGTAGTGCAAAATTGTTCCATATGTCTAGCACAAGTCTCATTGTACAAGACAAATTAAACTTTTGTCTGTTGGAAGGGAAAGTGATTGAAACCAGTCTCTTTTATTTTATTATTTCCTTGGCATTGTGATTTCTAAGAACTAAGCCTGGAATGTGGCACATGAAATAACAAAATGCTTTGTTAAAAGCATTTATGTGTATTTTATATGGAATATTCTTATACGTATTGTTCTTTGACTTTGTGGATAATATTTAATAAGTACTATGAAATACCCATATATTTATAAATAGTTCATCTTTATGTGCATGAGAAAGCAGACACTTTGTAATTGGACAACAATAATGAAACTTTGCATAGTTCAAATCTTTAGCATGTTAAAAAAATTTACCAAGTGGGCAGATAATGACCCAAATTACAAATAAATCTGTCTTTGAATTCAAGTATAGTACATATTCATTGTTGTAGAGACAATTTGTATATATATATATATATGTATTTGTTGCATGCTTCAATGCATTTTAGAATCAGTATTTTTAACAACTGGTCAAGGGTGAGGAGAGGTGGAAACTAATAGATAAAAAGGATCCCAATGGCTAAAACTTCCCCTTACTTAGATTTTTGTCCTTTTCATATTATGTTATTTGTAAGCTTGACTGAAGTACTTTATACACGACTCAGAGGCAAACCCCCCACATTGTATATATTCTGTATTTAAATAATTGAATGCTGGTAGAAAGGTGTGGTTTTGATGAGTTTGCAGTTTTGCATTGAAATCAAATATATTGTAAGCACAGGGAAACACAGCTCAGTGCCCTATGAAGGTCTGGTGTCATGGTCAACATTTGAAATTTGCATAAGAGGTTATTCAAAAGAGAGGCAGGACACTTCCCTATTGTATTAGCATGGTAATGCAATTCTTTGTGGCTATTATCCTGACCCACATCAGCTCTGCTATGCACAGGGTCTGAGTTTTTATGAGCTATAGGCTTTTATGCTGAGAGATTTTATTAACCTAATTAAAAGTTTTATAAAAGTAAATTATATTTATGTTTGTGTCTCCTATTTGCAATCATTAGGGAACCCAGACCACCTCCAGTGACTTCAGAGAGGGCTGGTCAGGTCCCATCTGTGTAAATCTTGTGAGTTGTCACAGAGTCATTGCATTTGATTTACATGTGAAACCTGCGGACTGAGCACAAATGCTAACCAGACAGCTGATAAATAACACAATGCCGAAGCAACACTTTTGCATTTCTTTAACTCCTTTCTTACAGGGACCTCCAAAAGTTTTTCAGACCTTAATGAATAACCCTCCCCAGTAAAAAGATCTCGTTACAATTATATCCACAACACCAGAATACTAATGTATTATAGGCCTTACAGTGTTTATCCATTTGATGCCTTATAACATCGGTAATGGACTGAGGCTCACACAAGTCTTCTAAATACAAACCTGTCCCAAACATCTCACATTTGCATCGATTGACAGAGGGAGTCCTTTAAACACACCACCCATCTGCTGAGACATGTCTGTGTAGATCTGATGCATGTGAAAACCAAACATGCTCAAGTTACCCAGGAAGTGGCTTAAATCCACTGTGAGTTTGGTTTCAGGCAACCAGTTTCGTTTCTTTGCAACAGGCTAGGAGCATGTATATGCTCGGTTATCAAGCCTCAGCTGAGGGCTGTACCCTAGCTGCTTGTGGTTGACTTGCTCATACCGTAAATCTTGTACCACTTCAGGTGATCAGCCTTAAAATAAGGTAGATATCCCAGCTTTACAACCATAAACAAAGAGAGGTTGTACAGCAAAACGACTGGATCGGATGTCGAATCCAGTAATAAGGTTCATTTCCCACTGTGTAGCTATAAGTGCTGGGAGACCTCCAGCATGACCCAAAAGCAATTTAATGTGGCTATTTGGGTAAAAAGTCTCAAGTTATACAGAAATGGGTCAAAGTTTGCATATAAACCTCACCTGACTCAGCTGATTCTCATCTGTGTAAGAGCCTGATGCACTGTCCATCAATACCATGGGGAAGTTTTGCAAGATCTTCCTCCAGAGATACCTTGGGATGAAGTAAGATTTCTCTCTGAGAGCAAGAAGGGAATAATGTGGTTAGTGATGGCATAGAAGATAGAAACCACAGAGGCTGTAACAACCTGCTGCTTGCTGTGATGCAAACAGCAAACAGGCACATGGATTTACACAACTGATAGCCCTGGTCCTTCTGTCACTGTGCCTCTTGATGCACCTCTGAGAGTCTCTAGACAAACCTGTCAGTACGACCTGTCTGTCTTCCTTCTATCTTTTACTTTGGCTTGTTTAGCCCTACTGAACTCTATTAAGACTTCAGTGGATGCTGGATCAGGCCTTGGATTCTCTATAAAACAGTGTTATGCACCTAGGTTAAGCAGCTTCTATGGGGGAAGAAACAGATGCCAGGAGTGTAACAGAAAGAAGCTTTTGAAGAAAAAGTTGTGAAACAGACCTATTAGCAACCAGTACTTACAGGACTGAAAGCCACCTTGATGGTGGGGGGACAGGGACAGCACATAGGGTGACATCGACCATGTGCTGCACTGATTGTTGTTCATGGCTGGGCAAGGGAATCACATGCCAAATTCCTGTCTGTTTTTCAGCATGTGATGTGTATCTTGATATAGTTGCTGTTGATTCTTTAGAAATATTTACTTTACAAGGCCTAGTGGTTGCTGTAGCTGTTCTTAGGAGGAGGGTTTTGATGGTCACTGCTGCAAAAACAGTAGCCTCTAGAGAGTGTTGCAATAAATAAAATTAAACCAATATGTATTATTATTGTTAGTAGTAGTAGTAGCAGTAGTAGTGATAGTAGTAGTATTATAGCAATATTTAATTACTGAAAAGTAAACCAATCAGGTTTAGGTATTTTTAGAATTAAAGTTGACCATTCAGCTTTAATTTAACCCACTTTTGAATATTGTTTATATTAATATTCATTATGCAATTGCCTTTTAGTTTTCCTGTAAAGAGCCAGGGTTTGTTCTGAACACAGAATGGGCGGTGTTTGTTGAAAAAGCTGCTATTCCATAGATTGTTCTGTTTCTATTATTTTATCTGTGCACTTTTAATGTACTTTGATCAGTAGGATGGATTACAGCTGAATTTACCTTACAAAAACTTGCCAGTTTTACCTGAAAGTGCTTTTTCATTTTGTTAAGGTATTTCTTGAATGTTTCTGTAATTAGGATGTGTGCAGAATGAGTAATTCTGCAAACCCCATAGAGGTGCACCATAAACACTAATAATTGTCAAGTTTCTAATAACACCCACTAGGGTGCTGTCAACACCATATTAATCAATCAAGACCAAATTTTGCCAGGTTTTATTTCCATCACTGTTGGATTAAATGAAGCCTGAGTCATCATTAAACAGAACTTTTTACAGTTTTCTGGTTTCTTTGATCTATAATGTGAAAGTTAGGTGGTTTTCAGCCCAAGTCTTAGTCCATGCAGGCTTGCATCCCAGAGTATTATTGCTCTGCCTCTAGAAGTGTGCGTCCACTGCATGATGAATGCAATGCAGAGATACTGCCTGGTAGCAAAAGGATACCCATGTTATCACAGCCAGGGTAAAGTCTGGTCAAATTAAGTGCTGAGTAACAGCCTACATCAGCTTAGTGGAGTTGTGTGCTAACCTGATAGCTCTGCCTGTGATCCTGACTCAACTCACTTGAGTGTCCCTCCAGGACATTGCCTGGTGGTAAATAACATGTATCAGCTAACAGCATGACTGGCAATCCCAGGAAGGAAGGTAGGGCTGAGCACTGACACGATGCAGTGGAAATACATGTCAGAGTTGTTCTCCAGGCCATAGACCGTGATAGACTCTGGTACCTTTAAACAGTACAATTTCTTTTGTTTTTGTTACGAACTGAAGGAGGAGATGACTTTCAGAGTGAAAACAGAGCCATTCTCCTAGGCAAGAGAAAGAAAGGGTGAGTACTGACTGCATGTGGGAAAGGCAAAACTTTTAAGTGTAGTCCAATACTTTAGGGAAATGCCTTTGATGCGAGAGATGCTGTAATTTGCAGATTATTTCCCTTCCCCTGCCTTATCATACAAGGTGACATCCCAGACTGCACTTTCTGTGTTTCAAATTTTTAGACAGTTATGAACAATTTTATACCTTTTTTTTTTTTTTTTCTGCTGGAATGGAAAAAAGGGTGAAAACCAAGTTAGAGAATACCTGAAGGGGGGCAAGATGAGTCAGGAATGCTCTGTATTTTGCTGGCAACCCTTGGAAGAATGGGAGCAGTTACTAAACAAGAGCTTCACCTTCTGACATTAAAATAAAATAAATCAAAAAACCTCCTCTGGTGGATAAAGCTGGAGTCAAAGTGTGACTTAGAGTCACTTAGGTTTTTCATCCACCGGGAAATTTCATCCCTGCCACCAAAATAGGCCTTATGGAATAGAGATATATTAAAATATTCTTTTTCAAAATCAGGATGTTTAGGAATTTTGAATTTTTCCTTGCAAATTCCATAGAGTTGTACCTCATTTCATGTGGAAAAATGGAAAACTTGAAGAGACAGTATAGGAACATGGTCATTTAAAAAAAGAAAAAAAAAATCTCCTGTACATAAATGGTTGCATTGTTTGTGAGAATTGGTGACAACACATTCACCAAGAGCTGCTGGTACTTCACCACCATCAGGTCATTCTGATTCATGGGTAATTTACATTCCTCTCACAGTGCTTTTCAATAAACAGCTAACTGATCAATATTATAGTTAGTTCTAACAAGCCAGATTTCAAAAGGTTTATCTATCTAGCTAAAATGAACTTCAGTAATCTTTGTGCACAAAACACCCACATAGGCTATTTGTCTTGGACTTGAGTGTTTGGCAAAAAGCCTGACTTAAGCCTTGAGCATGAGAGCTTAGAGAAAAATGCTGTCATTCCTGGGATGGGGGTTGATGTCCAGGGCTGACCCCACTCTCTGTACTTAGCTCTGAGCTCCTTGCAACAGCAGAGAAACCATAACTTTTGTCATCTGGCAAACCTGTTGCTTGAAAAAGAAAATTACTTCAGCAAAATACTTCAACAATTATAGTGCATTTTAATTAGGAGTATATCACATAATCACAGCTCAATTTTTATTAGTATATAAAGTTTCCAAAAAGAAACTCAAACCAAAATCCCAACCCAATGGCATTCACTGTAAGAATTTCAGAAGAGACCTTTCATAGCAGTGGTCTGTCCTCTTACACCTGTGGAATATTGGTGAGTTTTGGCTGTTGAAGCGTACAGTGATTTGGTCATAAGAGAGTTGGGTTGGCAGCTAGAAATGGGCAGAAATGAACAGCTCACTGCACCCCACTGTCATATTAGAATAAAAGAGGAAGGATTTAGACTGTCAAAGAGGAGCAGGATGGCAGAACAGGCAGCCTGGAGTAGCAGAACCTGTTCCCAGTTCAGGAATGGGACAGTACTAACATACAGATGCAGTGGAGGAAACATTTAAAGCAGAGGGAAATACCAAGCCTGGTGAGCTGTACCTGCTTCAGACAGTTATCTGATGAGTCTGCTTTTTTCTTGTATTTTGGCAAGACTTACTTAGCTTGTCTTGCCAGTAAATTCTCATCTAATTGAATTGACAAGCATGGACATTTTAAAATGAAAGTTTCCAATCTGCTACAAATTCAACTGGTTATATTTTATTGTAGTGTAGTGTCTGCCATATGAGTTAATATATTGAGTCACTTAGAGCTGCTGAAGAGGAAAGCTGATAAAATATCTTTGCACTGACAGAGAGTAGACCTGTGATCTTTTTAGGTCATTCTTTCTGGTACTGTGCTGTCTTTAAACCCCTTGTGTTTGGTTTGGCATGAATGTCTCCTTTCATTATTATTCTCATCCCTAATTCTTTCCTCAGCTTTAGGCAGTGAGTTCTTGGCTGTGAGTTCCTCCCATCTATTGCAGTGTCTCATTTGCTGATCATGAAGAACCAAGAGTGTGTGTTAAAAGAGGTCAGTCCTACCAATTTTGGGAAGTCCTGATAGCTGCTGGTCAGCCTCAATTCCCATTAAATTTAACAACAGTGAAGGCTTCTCTGTGCTTCTGCAGTTGGCAAGATGAAGCTATAAATCGATAATTATAATTAGATAATTAAGCGTTAGGTTTTGTGAAGCATCCTGAAACACCTCTATCTTTCCTGCCCTTTCCCCCCTTGTTGTTGAGACATTCGCAAAAAGCCTGATATTCTACAATTTCTATTATGTATGAAATTGTAAATTTACCTTTTATGCTTCTATTTCCATATTTCTGAAGTGTCTGCTTTCAAAATGTGTGCCTATGTGAATATTAGTTATTAAGACTCCTTTTGGAGGGATTAGAGTCTATTATGCCAGTGAATATAAAATACCAAGCAGTCTTTTGTGTGGAAGGCACATCCAAAATCACAGAGTCAGCTGAGTTGGAAGGGACCTATAAGGATCATCTAGTTCAACTCCTGGCCCTGCACAGCACCTTCCACAAGAGTCACACCAGGTGCCTGACAGCATTGTCCAAGCTCTCCTTGAACTCCCTCAGGCTTTGTACTGTGAAAACTTCCATGGGGATCCTGTTCCAGTGCCCAACCACCCCCTGGGTGAAGAAGTTTTTTCTAGTATCCAACCTAAACCTCCCCTGACACAACTTCAGGCCATTCCCTCAGGTTCTGTAACTGGGCAACACAGAGAGGAAATCAGTGCCTGCCTCTACTCTTCCCCGTACGAGGAAGTTGTAACTGCAATCAGGCTCCTCCAGGCTGAAGGGACCAGGTGACCTCAGTCACTCCTCATGAGGCTTCTCCTCAAGGCCCTTTGTCTTCACTGCCCTCCTTTGGATGCTCTCTAACAGCTTTATGTCTTTCTTGTATTGCGGCACCCAAAACTGCCCCCAGCACTCGAGGTGAGGCTGCCCCAGTGCAGAGCAGAGCAGGACAATCCCCTCCCTTGCCCAGCTGGTGATGCTGTCCCTGATGCTCCCCAGGACATGGTTGGCCCTCCTGGCTGCCAGGGCACTGCTGCCTCATGTTCAACTCACCATTGACCAGGACTGCCAGGTTTCTTTCTGTGGCACTGCTTTCCAGCATCTCATTCCCCAGGCTGTCCGTAGATCCAGGGTTGCCCCATGCCGGGTGCCGAACCCATCACCTTCCCTTGTTGAAATGGTTGGTGATTGCCCAGTCCTGTAATTTGCCAAGGTCTCTCTGCAAGGCCTCCCTGTCTTCAAGGGAAACAACAGCTCCTCCCAGTTTTGTACCATCTGGGAACTTCCTTACTATCCCTTCCAGTCCTGCATCCAATGTTAGATATTCTGAAGAGTTCTAATGGGCTGGGAAATTACATCTAAGTATTTTGTATTTTTGCACACACGTGTATACGAGTGTGTTTTGCCAGAAAGTGTGCATACCCAGCACATTAATACTTGCAAATAGAGCTGCTGTATATACAGTCTTAGAACAGTTTGCCAAGTTTTACTCAACAGAACCGTGATTTTTAAATGACAAATATTTGCTTGGAGGCTGACAATGTCTATGCCAAGATTCAATCCTAATTGCCCACTGCAATATCTGAGTTACGGAGCCATGAAAAATGAAATATATACTGAAAAGTAAGGAGGAAAAAAGTTAGCTTTTGCAGTTTTGCCAGGTGAGTACTTAAATAGTTGATTCTAAGCTTGCTACAGTAATTTACAATTACAATTACCTGCTACAATCTGTATATTGAATGATGCTATTTAGGAAAGAGTTTTATCTGATTGCAAGGAGCACTTAAAAAAGGCACTTTCACATATCACACCATTTGGAGTTGTGACTATCAGGATCTGATCCAAAGCCTACTGAAGGCAAAGGAAAGAGACCTGTTAACTTTAAGAACTTTGAATTGGACCTGAATGACAGCATAAGATAGATCTTTTTTCTCGTCTTAAAAGTAATGCGGACTCACCTTTTAAGTTTGGAAGGTTAAATTCTATCCGGATTATCGTCAGCTAAGAGCTAAGGATACTTCATGTGCCCTGAGCTATATAATATTAAACCTCTTCATAACATTAATTCCTCATTGAAAATTCTTCTGTTCTTCAGTGGTCACAGGAAGTTGAGTTAGAGTCCACAGTCTTTCAGATTCTTTGCCTGCATACATATATTGTAGAAAAGTTCACTTCTTGTCTCAGTCGCACCTATGCTCAGATAAAACAACCCTGTAATTGTATTGCTGTAACCCTAGTCTTTTACCCCATATGGCTCTTATCAGAATTTTTTTCCACGATAGCAAAAATACAGAATGAGTCTCACTTGATTATACCATTGCACCACAATTATCTCCTCACAGTACAGAAGGCACTGCCAATCACCTCTCTTGGTAGCAACATTTAAAGGTTAGGTTTGGAGCACTTAGAAACCAGGGACAGCATGTCCTCTGCCTGCCATAGCACCTGCAGTGAATTGATCATACTTGATTACAATATATGAAATCCCAGCCTGCAATACAGCAGTTATATTGCAAAGCTTGTATGTAATCAGGGGAAAAATCCAAGTGTCTTGCTGTGTCACAGTAGGGTTGGAAGGTAGAACAGAAAATATGGGTAGTCTGGAGGCACAGAGGGAAGCTCAGAGTTTATGCTAAGCTGGGGAAGTGTCTTTTTCTGTGTCTGTCCCAGCAGAAATCCCTAGACAAGTCAACAGCTTAAACCTGTGCAATATCTTCCAAGAAAGGGAGCATCCAAGGAAAGGCATGATGTGAGGCAGCAATATACCACACCTGCAAAGTAAATCCAAGGTGATATGGTGAGGAGGATGACCATGGTGGAACGGCTGTAGAATATCAAATACCATGAGACAGTTCTGTGTTGCGGTGGGTATTTTAGTCCTGCACAAAAACCAGTGAGAAATTAACTGCTGCAACAGATTACCTTAAACCTTGTTAAAAACACTGGCAATGTCTGCTGTCACAACAAAATCCCAGAAATCATTATTACCATTTCATCTCCAGGTTTATTCCTCTTCTTGACACTCTCCATATTATCACTAGTCAGCAGTAGGGATGGCTCATTAGATTCATAGCATGTCCACAGCCTGGCTGTGAATCACTTGTGCAGCAGGTGTAATGTGTCCTAGATGCTGGAGTAATTGCTCAAGCACTGCAAAGGTGAGCCAGACATACCACAGGGTATTTGGTCCTGAATGCCATGAGATACAACTCTTACTGGGCTGATCGATGTTGGAAACTGCTGAAAGTCTCAGTCTTCAGAAAGTTCAGATGGAGTTTCCTCAAATATGCTTCTGGAGATAGACACATCTCAATTCAGCTTCAGGCCAAAGAATGCCTACCTGCATCACCTGATACTATATTTTCACTCTTCTCCCTCCTAACATCCTTTTCTTGTACCTTACCCAGGCAGCTACACAGCTCAGGTAAAACAACTGTTTGTCTAGCTGAAAAATGTGGTAATAATAAAATCTCTCACTTGATTTTCATTCTTTTCTTCAAGTATGTGCCAGAATCTTAATGTATGAGGAATTTGTGCAAAGACTTTGGTGAAAATCAGTAATTTTTCAATTTTAAACAAGATCCTCCATAATGATAAGGGCTACACAATGAATACAAAAAGGAAACATTTTAATCCATATAATTCTTGTCTTTTGCAGTTTTCCTCACTGAATTTCCTGATACGATGAAAGTCCTGTGCTAACTGTAGAAAAATACCTGTCAGATTAAATACAATTAAATGTGAATTTAAGACATATTAATTTTAAAAAAAGATAAGTTATGTATGCAAACATATGTACAATATTGTTAATTTCAGTTTGCCATTATTTAGAAGTTAATCCTTGACTATAAAGCAAAATGGAGATAGGCATACAAAACCCACTCCAGTAAGTTGCAGAATGAATCCTTCATTCTTCTGGGAGTTGGTGTTTGTAGGAAGCTGCTAAACATCTCTCAAGACAAGCTCCTTGTTTTCCACTTTCTGTCCCACACAACCTGAAGCCTGGTAAAAGACATCTGAATCACAAAACAGAAGAATGCATGTAAAGCTGGAACCACTAATTGAGAGTCCTATATCACCTGCAACCCAGCTTTGTATCTTGTTAAAGGTCAAAGGGCAGAGGATCTGAAATCTTTTCTGCAAAGAGTTGCTGGTTGACACAGAAAGAACTCAGGTGCAGTTAATAAAGTTTGCTCTGAACCTGCAGTTTCTGAGAACCTTACATAAATACCGTATATCTACTTCATCTTGTCAAAAGCTTTGTCAGTGTCAGACTGCACAGGCGAGTGCCAAAATATGTAACCAGTTTTACAAATGAATGAGGTTAACAGGTATCTCCCTGCAGAGCAACAATTTCTCTTTTATAAACCCCACCTGAACTGGCGAGTGCTGCATGGACATACAGTTTTCAGCCTGCAGCCAACATTTAAGCAATAATCCAAAGTGACAGTTTTATGACAGATCTGAGTAACTCAGGATCTTTTTCTTCTTTCTTAAGTGAGATCCGCATACAGGCAATTTACAGATGCTGAACAAAGCAAGGACTCTCCTCAAAGAGCAGTGAGGTATAAAGAAATGACCAATCCTTCCCAAACATTAAAGAGATTTAAATCAGAATGCCATTTCCAGGTTAACACTTCTGATCTTTAAAGTACCAGCATAAAAAAATGTGTTAATGACAATTGACAAAGTTACCCTTCCTTGGCAGCTAATGACCTCTTAACTCACAGAGCTAGTATCTCTCTGCATTTCAGTCTGCAATCCTTTGCAGAGCACATTTAAAGGGATACATGTGTTGTTACTATGTTCGGGTCAAGCTCTCCTACTATTAAATACAAAAGCAAATTTTAAAGCAATGATATGGCTGACATACAAACCCATAAAACCATAAGAATTCCCCGTTAAATCTATAACTGGCCCCTCTGCTCAGCTCTGTTGTGTCTAAACATTTCAGTCCATGGGGACCTATAAAAGAAACTCTGCACAGTAGATGATATTACACGATCCATGTGGTCATTTGTAAATGCTGTAGTACATAAAATGCACGAAGGAATTCTGAGGTTTTTGCATTAGTACCTTGTTTGGTTTGGTTTTCTCAGTTGCACAGTAATGGATCTCCATGGATTGGATTTTTATTAGATTACTATGCTGTCCTTTTAAGGAGGTGGTCCTCTCTAGAGACTGTGGCAAAACACATTATATAAGATAATCTAGCCCAAGCATCTTCAGGGGTCAGACTGGAAAAGAAGGACAAAGTCTTCATTTAATTCTACATCCTTAGAACACTTTAGCTAGGTCTTTGTCAACTAAACTAAGGATTCCCAGTTGTGGCAACAAACTCACTTATGGACTTCTCTAGAATTCTTGAGCAAAACAAAGCATAAAAGTGCATGGTGTTTGCAGCAATTTATCTGCAAAGCTATGAATAAAGCTGATTGCAAGTGCTCACTTATACATTTCCCTGTGGAAATTTTTTTTTTTCTAAATGGAAATTAATGTCTCCTTTCCTAGGAAAAAAAAATCAATATATTTGAGAACCCTAGGTCTCAAACTAACATTTGAAGTATTTTAGCAGTTGTTCCTTTTGTTTTCCTTTTGACCAATTGTACAGGTTTTTTCACTAGAGAAGAAACTACAGCAAGTACTAGGTTGTACAGGTTAACAAGTATTACTGTGGAGTTGCACAGCTCCCACTAAAGCCAGTGCCCTGAAGCATGTCCACAGGAGCATTTCAGGTATGAAAACACTGCTTAAGTAACCATGCTTGCAGAGCTAAGAGAAAGTGGTTTTCTACAGCTACACACCAACAGAGAATTGCCCTGCTACCTATTAGCTTGTTTTTTCAGATGGAGCCAAAGGCCTGTACACTCCTTGCCTCATGCTGGTGGCTTTTCTTTCTGTGCCTACAGCCAAAGTTCAGCAGTCCTACAGAGGTAATACAGTGTTGGTTTTTAACTTGTCCTTTTATTTCTGTGATCACAAACATTTTAATTATGCTATAGCAATGCCTGTATTTAAGCATGTAATAGGTATATAATGTTCTCTAGAACAAAAGATTTGAAGTCATATAATGGCATTGCACAGTATGCAGCTCTCACGTTGTTACTCAGATTTGCCATCTAGAAGGTTTTTGTTCCCCCTCTCTCTGATTCACCCCTTGTGGCACAACAGTAAAGAGGCTTTGAGTACAGTGTGGGAAATAGACAGTCTGGCAGACAAGCAGGGGTCTTTTCCTCCTCAAATACCTTTCAGCATGACACAAATGTCGGCTTTGTATTAGCCCTGTAAAGGTTTCACAGCCCCTGGCTGCAGGTGCAGGAGGAACATGCCCCAGGACAGAGAGGGGGCCTGAGCAGAGCCCTGTGCACATGGGGGGCTGCATCTGGGGACACACCGCAGAGCTGAGCTTCTCCACAGCTTTCCCCTGGCCCAGCACTTCTTTGTACACCCTTCCCTGTCACCACACATGCTGACAGGCAATAGCTGACGGTGCAAAATCCAGAGATACATTTCCTCTGGTTTTTACAACCCTCAGAGATGTACAAGCAGCATGAAAAAGACTTCACCAGTCAATTACTACTGTTAGTGTTGGGATGCATCAGATTATGTACTTTAACTTTCATAGCGAATTTTTTGTCTGGTCACAATCGGTTAGATGGATACAAAGTTTTTGTGTGTAGCCACATAGGAAAACCATGATGTATTGGAACTTCTCATTCAACAGTTCCAGTGGGAAGAGCTAGTAGAAGGTCACATCTCAGTTTGATAACTGTTTCCATTAACTCTTTGTACACTACTGCAAACTAAAAAATTAAGATGAAAGAAGTGACTCTCTATAAAATAAGATGTTGAGGAATTTTTTTGGTGTGCTTTTTTAGGTTTCAAAGTATTATACCAGTTTTTGCTGTGCATTTTTGAAAACCACATCTTTTAACTTAAAACATACGATTAATTTAGGGTAGTGAGCAATACTAGAATGATAATATGTTTTGATTATTTAATAAAAGTGTTTGGGATTTTTTTTTTTTTTTGTTTCTATTGCTGAAGTTATCCAAATTTTCTACATATTTTGTTTAACATAAACCTGAGAAAAAATCTTCTGTAAAATTTTTCTTTGTTTAGCAATGGAGAGTACTCACTGTCTTCTGTAGCATCTCATGACTGGTGAAATTTTCAAACCCTGCTCCTATGTGTAAATCTTATTGATGTTATCAAGTGCCTGTAGAATGGAGTTCTAGGGGTAGGGTCATTAAGAACAACAACATGATCAGCTGTTGGCAAATATTTTCCCTTAATGATGACCACTAAATGAAGCTGATATTATTTAATCATGAGCTTAAATTAGTAGTGATTGATGATGCTGCTCTGAAACTGGGAAATGGAAACAAGAGGCAGATCAATAGAAATAGTTGAGAGAGTTTGGTGACTGCATTTGGTGAAAAAAACCTGTCTTTTGCACTTGGTCTGAACAATGAAACTATATAAATATAGGTTAAATTCTTCATTAGTATACAGATTTAACTCAGTCCATACCATAGTGTCTTTGCAGCTCATTATTCAGTAGATAAGAAGACTTGGTATCAGTGTTAAAATCTGAGATTTTTGTTTTTTGTGAAAGGCCATTTTTCACAAAGAAGGATCATATTTATTAAAAACACACTACTAAATGGATTTTAAAATAAAATGTTCTATCTTGTCTTTCATATTTTAAAAAATACAAAAATAGAGTTTCAGTGTTAGTTGTAAATGTGGCAAATCCAATCCTGCAATGAATTCAAATCTGTACGTTTCATAAAGGCTACTTAGGGACAAGGTAGTTTTAGATCTAAGAAACATGTAAAAAATGACTCATTGTTAATAGGGTGAGCTCTTTGCATTTGGATTAGGGTTAACTGACAGTATCCAGTCACCTTTTATTCTCACATATTCCACCCAAGGAATGCTTTGTGCTGGTCTGAAAAAGAGAGAATTAGGTGTTCCATTTATACTATTGATCTTAATAACCTCATCTCATAAATACCTACTTTATGACATCAATAAAAAGAGAATAGCAGCAACTCCTAACAATAGAAATTGTTACTTTGTAATTCAAGTATTTCATTGAGCAGCTCAAAGAGACTCCATAGTGGTGCAGTAGTGATATTTTATTACCAGTTTTTAAATATGTGCACAGAGAGACCATTTTTTTTAAACAAGAGAAGATTCTAATTAATTGAGCGCACTATAGCTCCTAGATCCCACAGTTATCAGAGTTCTTCTCTTTCATCTCTTATCCTCCTCCTGTTCTTCATCTCGCACATTAAAAGGAGCATATCCCTTTAAGGGCATTGGTGGGTGTAAGACTAATTTTTCACTGGGATGATTTGGATGAAATGAAACAGAGAACATTTTATATGGCAGTCTTACCTCCCTGTTACCCTGCATTAGCTGCAGATGCTCTGAGGGTGTGGAACAAAAGGTGTTCCCGAGGGATAGACTTATTCTCACCTTCCAGAGACATCTTTCTGGAGCTGGGCCAAGCCAGGACTGACCCTGGAGCTTTCATCCACCAAAAGGCCACCAGCAGGAGGAAGTGGACATGGCACTGCTGGTCTCCCTCAAAAGCCCTGAGACTTTTTGTTTCCATCTAAGGCAGAAGAAGGAAACAAGCAATCATAAGTCATCCAAAGGAAGAGGAACTAGAGCCTTCCCTACAACCAGCACCTGGGACAGAAGGGTGCAGGCTCATTATGCAGCCAGTGTCCACATTGCTGCACCTGAGAAGGGACAACTTTTTTAGCACATCTGGTGGAACAGCAGCCTCAGATCAGACCCAGATGTTCCATGCAGACAGGACATTGCCAAGTACCTGAGGAATAAATGTGAAACACTGCCTCTTCATGTTCTTTTAAAAGATTTTTCTTTTACAAGTCTTACATTACACATTGATTTAT
Organism: Aphelocoma coerulescens; assembly: GCF_041296385.1. Lineage (NCBI taxonomy): Eukaryota > Metazoa > Chordata > Aves > Passeriformes > Corvidae > Aphelocoma > Aphelocoma coerulescens. The sequence continues at coordinate 54,998,672 of NC_091019.1, read as the reverse complement.
CTGTATTTTTATATATAACATTATTATAGCACATTCTTCCTGGTGAATCCCAGTGGTGTCCTCCCTAAAGCTTGGTGTTTTTTGTATCCTTTCAGAAAGTTAAGTATTTTTTATGTTTCCTATTGGCCTAATTGATCCCCATAGAGGTTCATCACTTAATAGAATGAAGTAGAATAGAATAATTCCAGTTGGAAAGGACCTACAAGGATCATTTAGTCCAACATCTTGACCACTTCAGGGCAGACCAAAAGTTAAATCATCTTATTAAGGGCATTGTCCAAATGCCTCTTAAAACTGGAGACATTAAGTACTTGAACATTCGAAGATTATCCAAAAGCCCAGGAGTGTCTAACCCCTTTTGAAGTATTTTACCCATTAGGACTTGTCTTATTTCACAGGGCAATTTATCTCATAGTTGTTTTTCCTGTGAAGGAGAGAATGCAAGTCTGTAAGACCTAGAAATAGAATCCTTTTAAAATATTTTTCTTTTGTTCAAAATGACAGAACAATGGTGTGGCCCAGAGGGGAAAAATAAAGCCAAATGCTCGGTATTGAACTGCTTTATCCAATGTAAGTCATTTCTCCCAGAGTTAGGAGGCTGTTGTTTTAACTGCCTTTGGACCTTGGAACAACCCTTTGCCTTGGTAGCTTTAAAGTATAAGGCCCCTAAATTTGAGTCTTTGCTTCTCCAAATTCTACCACTATGACATGTCAGCAATTATCCAGCTATCTTAATCAATAGAAATAGCCCTAAGTTTTTGTCTGTTTTGAGAATATTATAATTATTAACAATTGGACTAAAAAATATTTTATATCCAGAGCTTTATAAGAAATTGCTCACATTTTTATTTCTCTAGCTCTATGAAACCACTGAGTGCACGAGATGTAAGGATGTCACCACACAGCAACATCACCCTATTTTTGCTACAGCAGTGAGTTAAACATATTTTAAGAAGGTATCCTGGTACCTGAATATGTATCTCAAAATTCCCTTAAAACACATTTCTAACTGAAAAACCTTGCCTGGCATATTATCAACTCTCCAACAGGAAATTCAAGAGAACCTAGCACTGAGTTTTCAAGTACTCAGCACCTTCAATGAGTGCCAGATTTTTAATAATAATCAGAATTCCTAATGAAGCACAGATTTTCAGAAGGGCTTGGTTCCTGTTTGTGTCCCAAAATAAACTCAATGTGTTGTAGATGGAGCTCTCGGAAAGTCTGTCCATGGTTTTGGGTGCTACTTGTTTGCAAGCTGCCTCCCAAGCACTCTTAAAATTGGTGCTGGATGGTTTTAATAGGCCAGAAGAGGTTTGTGAGCTCAATAGCTCTTTAGATCTGCAAATAAATACAAATGGAGATAATTTGTTTTTAACCTGCGGAATGCTTAATGAATCAAATCATTTCCTTTCAAGCATGATAGCAGGACCGAAAGATGTAATCATTTGGTGTTTTATGGTCCCCAATTCTCCAGTTAGATGTCTGTCACAGGCCCGGTACTGAACAATAAACTACTTCCTACTTTACCTTCCTGTAAAAGGCAGAAATCCAGCAGTACACTCACAAGGAGAGATCCCTTTGGGATGAGCATTGGCTTTAACAAGTATTTCTATTTGCAAGTGTGTATCATGATTGCTCTTTGAAGACATGGCCGACTGAGAAGAAGCAAACAAAAATGTCTTGGCACTTGTGATGAGTTTCTAGGAGTTGAATTCATCTGGGACATGCTAGTGTGAATCAGAGAAGTTGATTATTATTTTCTGCATTGACATAAAGGTGCTGAATCATCAAGACATTTAACTAGATACCTAACTTTAAGCATGTGTCCTCTTTTTTAAGTCTGTTGACTTATTTCTACATTTTGAAAGTAAGGTTGCATATACATTCCTTATTTTCACACATCTACTAGGTAAAAAATTACCTACCTGACCTTAGCAGGTGATTTGTAGAGATAAAATTGTCTGATTAGTTTCCCTGCATGGTCAGTGAGAATAACCAGAAAATGAGACACAAATTTGAGATGTTGAGGAAAGAGCCACAGACACCCAGCTGGTACCAAAAACAACCAGTGCTGTTTCTAGTTTTCTGCTGCTTGCTGAACTAAGAATGGTGCTTCTTTTTTTTTTTTTTTTTTTTTTTTTTTTTTTTTTTTTTCTTTTTTCTTTTCTTTTTCTTTTTTTTTCCTTTCTTTTTTTATTGGTGAAAAGATCGTGGATCTTTTCACTAGTAATCCAGAGCATGGATTATTCTTCTGGGAGCAAGCACCTAGTGACAGTGACTTGTATGGCAACTTCTGCCATGAGGCCCCTACAGCTCAATATGATTTCCAAATATGTTTTGACTGAAAGCAGCTGGGCTTTGTGCAGAACCCACTCTGGTAGCTCTGTGGATAGAAAATGGATGGGAATTCTCTGGCAAAATGAACACCTAATAACTTGCTGTTTCAAACTTCTTCATCAACTTTGGAAAAATCGGTAATTTAGTCATCAAAAACAAGGACTAACAAGAATAATATAGGGGCAGCAAAATCAGAAGTTTATTTTGTTTGAGTTTATCTATAAAGATGGATTCTGTGATGATAGAACTCCAAATGGTTCTTTTTAATAGTTTTGACATGATTGAATTTGTCTTAAATATTTCAAAATAATAAATATCTCTTAAATATCTCAAAATGTCTGCTTAAAATGTTACTTGGAATTAATTTATATTTCTGAGCAGTGGTTTTGCTAAAATCAGAAAACTCCTGATCCCACAGGATATAGCAGATGAAAGATTTATATTTATATTTATATAAATATATTTTTGGAGAAGGGAAAAGGCCTTTCTCAGGTATATAAAACTCTTTATGTTGTTACATTAAGCAATAATTGTTGGTCTGCCTCTGTATTTTTCCGTCCATTTATTGGCTATATATGCTATTTTCTATAATATCCAGTGATTTCTACTAAAATCAATAGGTTGGATGAAGTTTTTAATAAGCTTCCTAAAAACTCTGTTCTGATTTTTTTTTAGAAAAAAGAGATTTCATGGGGCAAACCTTCTTTTTTTTTTTATTTTTTTTATATATCAAATTATTATTTTATTGTTGTATCATGGATTCCTTGGCAGATTTTTCTTCTGAACAAGCACTGTCCTCCTGCCTTGCTGACCAGCCTTAGCAGGATGTGGAATACTTTTAAAAATAATGAAGGCATTCAGCATCTGGCAGTAAACATCCAGCACTGCACAGGCTGGTATCCCTTGTTAAACCCAGATACCTGCCCCATAAATTAAGACTGAAAAGCCATTCTTCCAGACTGACAATCAATCAATGCATGTGTTGTCAAAGTGAACAGGAGGATGTGATTCTTGAAAGCACCCAGAATCTGTTTGGAATAATTGGAAATGCCGTAGTAAAGATCTATATCCATAATTCACTTATATGTGGAAGTCTTCCACATTTGTGATCTTACCTGTGATTTTTCAGTAGAATCCAAGGAATTAACATCTCACTTTACAGCAGTATTTACCAAGAATAAAGCACCTGGTTCATTCAGACACTTTTTAATATTCATTTTTAGGAGCTATCCAAAACCTCTGTGAAGCCATGGTATCATTCCCGCTGGTTTCCATGGGCTTTCCTTCAAGCCCTTATTCCACAGCTGAGTGCTATTTCCTGTTTTTGAGATTTCTCATTATTGTGTTAGATTTCCAGTTGGAAGCAGTTGTCACTAAAGTATCTATTCTTTCAAAAGACAGCATGGAGAGATGTTTAGTGGCTTACAAAGATGTGTTCATGGTATTGGGCCAGAGCCTCAGCTGATACAAATCAGTGTAGTTTCATTCTAGTCAGCACAACTGTGGTGATTCCAACACCGAGGACTTGGCTTTCAGGATTCTCTCCTCTCCAGATCATATTTATTCACCTAAGTTGAAAGCAAACAGGGATTTTCTCCTTTAAATAGAAAACTCAGAGGTCTCGTCAATCGAAACTCAGCAAGGGAGAGATGGGGATGAAGGGATGCCCTACTGAAATACTCTCATAGTTGGCAAAATGTTTTTAGCAAGGAAACAGAGAAATCCCCTCAGCTCTCCTCCATCACCTCTGCTGCTAACAGCAGTGGAAAATATCCTGGAGAAGGCAAAGGCATTCCTCAGCTCATACAAGGTAGTTTTGTTCCCCTGCTGGATGCATTTCTGTAGAAATTAAAATCGTGCCCCTTAGTTGTCCATCCTGAAAAAAAAGGCTGCTTTGATGTGCAATTGGATCCTATTCTGTCTGGGACCCTGATGTTCTTGTTGAAAGGGGATAAAACCTCTGGGGAGCATGGCAGTAGAAACTGTTCCAGAAGCAGAGTCAACACACCTATTCTCCCTTGCTGCTGCTTTTTTCCAGCAATAGCAGGGTCATTCACTGCTCAAATGTCTGATAACTCTGAATATAACAAAAGATTTAGTTTCCTTGGGAGTCCAAATAGCCAAGTATGTGGCTGCATGTGCTGTTCTTACTCATAAATGCAAATGCTAACCTATAAATCTTTCCTTTTACAGTACTGTAATAACATTCTATCTATTTAGCCTAGTACAATACAATCACAATAGCTTTTTCATTGTGCTGCATTCATATTAGACTACTATAATGAGATGCTACCACAATACCATGAAATAAAACGATGTTCTTGACGTATTTCCAAAACATTTGAACACTGTTTCCAAATCGACCTTGTGAATAAATTAAATAATAGCTTGCAAAAACGTCCTCTAGCATTTTCAGAATGTATGCAAATGCAAGCTCAAATGTTTACATGTTTCTTACAGTGTCTGGGATTATACGGCGTGTTTGTGCGCATGAGTGTTGTCTCTGGGTGTATTTGTCATTTGTGCTCAGTGGCTTGCACAGAATTCTAGCATGATTTGCCCTTCAAGTTGTCCAATTCTTCCTCCTCTCCCTGATGACCTGCATATTAAACTTCTCTTCTGTAAGACTTCAGATTTCAGTGGCCCTTTCCATTTGTCATATGCATTATTGTCACTCAGAAACCTTTCAGTGCTGTTTCTTCAGTACCTACCCTGACATAGTTCTCCTCTGAACTATTCTGTGTCTTTGACTGCAGATTTCTAAAGGGTACCTTCTTCAAAGGATCTATATACATATTTATAAAAATACATATACATATACATATACTGACTTAGGAGTCCCACACTGGTGGTTCAGAAGAGTGGAGGGAGGCTGAAAATTGGAATCAAATCCAAGGGACTCATTTTCCTGGAACATATGTTGGTAATTACTTTTTGTTTTGTTTTGTTTTGTTTTGTTTTAAATTAATTTTAATGCTAAGTTCACAACCGGTTGAAAGGCCAATGTTTTGTTTATCTGGGAGTGATTATTTGCAGGTTCCCAGTAGCTAATCTTCTGTTATTGGTAGACCCATAAATATAATCTCCTGGTGACGTGCCCCTCTCTCCTTTAGAAATTGCCCACCCATGACATGCTGTAGAGTGAAAATGTCTTGATTTTTACCATCATCTTTTCCATATCTGTAGATCTCATTTATAGAGGATCAGAGATGCACAGATCACGTGCTGTAAGGTGTGGTATAGATTTGTGGTTAATAAAGTCCAAGGGGTCATTATGACAGTAGTGTCTGTTATCCTATAGAGCACGGACTGAAGAATTTAATCCAGCCATTTATGCTTCTAACACATAACCTTTGGCTGAGCTGCACTGTCGTTTTTTTAGAAGATATCTGCTGATTGCAATAACTTCTGTTTCAAAAGTGAATCCCTCTAATGGAAGGATCTCAAAGAAAGGCTCAAAAGACTTCCATTGATACACTAGCACATCTCTTTTCAATACTTCCATTGAAGCATCTAATACAAACCTCAATGATTTATCTTTAGTGACTTTATTGTGCCTCACAAAGCTAGTTTAAAGCAATGGGTTGTGAATTTCAACCAGTGTGTTCTTCTTTTACACCATAAAAATCAACTGCAGACAGAGACCCAGTTGTCTTTCCCCAAGATACACTAGCATCATTTCTCTGAGTAGCTGTTGGCTGGCAATAACAGGTGGGTTGCTTCTAAATGCTCCTCTTGATAGATGCTATTTTACTTGACCTTTCTGAAGAGGAAATGGTGCATATGTTTATGAGAAACACTCTGACACTGTTTCATGAGAGAACGTGCATTGTTTGTACAATGACAATGGGAAATTTTCCACTAAGCACTTTGCCAAAAAGTAATTATTATGGTTGGCTGTATGACTTGTTTGCCTGTTTTTCCAACACCGTGGAAATTTTTGTCTTCCTGGTGGTCACATCAAAAAATCTTGTATCATTTTAAGCAGTTTACTGCTTGAAACATGTAATAATACACAACTAAGGAAGTATTCACAGCACACACATTTAGAGGTGAAAAAAACCCAAACCCTGGCCAAAATCAGTCATATGATTAAAGCAAAATTGGCTGGTTTTGTTTTCTAACTTTCTGTACACTTGCATTTTACACAAAGCTGGTGGGTGCTTGTCCTGTCTTCCCTCCTACCAGAGATGCAACTGAGATCTGTTGGTATGAATGCAGAGCTGAAATCTGGAAACCTACAGTTAATTGCTGATTTACAGCAATTCAGTTCTTCACCTGTAAGAGAAGAATGCTTAAAGCTTACAGAACACATAAAATCAGTGGGATGAAGGCACTATGTATACCTTTATTCTTACTGTTTATAATAAGACTGAGGAAAATCCATGGGACTTGGTTCACCTATTGTATTTGGAAAAGTGAGTAGCAAACCACTTTATTTGCAGCAAATATATCTACCTGACTGGACTGCTGCTAAAAATGATCTGCTCTTGGAATGTCATCCTTGAGTCCAGTGACAACATTTGTTTTTCTTGGACACCTGCTGTCTTTTTCTTCTCCTCCCTGCAGATTCTGTTTGGGATCCATACAATCCAAAGACAAGTCTCTGTTTTCCCTCTGTTTAGCAATTTGTCACGCGCCAATGCATTAATTACAGAAACAATGGACAGTAAGATTAGATTGACTGTATCGTGGTGAGAAACGCAGAGTGGAGAATACCGGCGCTGCGTCTGCAGCAAAAGTAGAGGAGAGACTGTAAGAACGGATCCAGCAGCAATATAGAGATGTAGCAGAGGGGAGAAGACAAAAAGATATCAATCCTGCCACTTGGCCCTTGAAGTATGATGGACCACTGTATGCAAGCAAACCACCCAGGATATCAGTGATGCTTTGGTCAACTGCACTGGGCCATCCACGCATATGCAAAGTGGAGAGAGGGGCTGCCAGCAGGGAATAGAGGTGATATGTATGATATATGGGTTGACAGTGCTAAAGGCAATCATGGTGTGGGCAGCAATTCTGCTGTTATTGCTCCCTGGCTTGCAACAAGGAGGATTCATTCCCTGAAAAAAGGGAGCACTAACACAAGATGCGTTCTTGAATGAGTGCCTGTACCCCTAAAGAAACAGACAGCAGCAATTAGCCCCACATGCTCCAGACCACTTCACCCTGTGCACCAAAACTTCTTTCTCCCAGTAAAATCTCTTTGCCACAATTTCTCCTCAGACAGGGACAATACTCTTTTTTCATAAAAACAATCAGGCCTCTGATTTCTGCTTACCCTGCAGACCCTGATCTGAGATTAATGTAGACTGTAAGATTCCTTTCAAAGAGCTGGCTTCCCATTTGAAGAAATTATGCCCCCTTATCATTGATCCAGACCAGATTGGTTTTATTAAAAACAGAAGTTACTCCCACGGCATGTGGCGATTATTTAGCACTATGCATTTTTCCTGTAAATACCATGAAGAGCTGTTAGCCATCAGTCTGCACATGAAAAATGCTGGAGATCCTGCAAAAAATAATAAAAAAGCTGGTTTTAATGTAATGTCTTGAAGTCCTTTAAGTTTGAGAGGATTTTTATATAATGGTTGAAAGAAAACCTGTACCGTCTCTCTTCTTCCTCCTCCATGTATACTAACATTTATTCACATTACAGTAGCATCTGGCAGTCCCAACTGACTTCAGCACCCCAGCGAGCTAGACATGGCACACACATAATAAAAGACAGTCCTGGGCTCAAAGAATGTAAGAGCAAATCTTTGCTCAGTGAAGCTAATGGCAAAACTCCCATAAATCAGTGGGGCTGGGATTCAAACTTACAGCCAAATTAGAGAAGACAGACAAAAAAGGTGGATGGGAAAAACTGAGACCTGCAGAGATCTGAATCTGAGACCTGCACTGAATCGTCTATATCAAAACATAGCTGTAAAAGAAGAGCAACCATTCCTCAGCAGAAGAACAACCTTTCAAGTATCCTGTCTCTGGCAGGGGCAGTAATGAAAGCGTAGGAAAGCATAGGGAAAAAGCAACTATTGAAGAGATCTTTCCTTGGTACATCCTTTCAGTTTCTGTACTGAGATTTGATGCTGTTTGAAAACCCTCGGGTCATTCAGACCATGATGTTTAAAGTAAAGTCTCTCTGCATGAGTCAAGCCCTCTCTGGACCCGTAATACACCTTTGTCCTCAGCACCTTCCATAGGGGAACTTTGGCTGCCACACTGAGAGGCTGAGCTTAAATGTGCACAAGGTCAGATGGGAATTGGTGAACTAGGCTGGAACTGAACTGCCTGCATTGTAGGAATAATTCTTTCCTTTCATCACAAAGGCATCATTTCTTTCATCTCAGTTTCCAAAGCAATACTGGCAAATAAGATACAGCTCTGTTACAACCTTTTAATGGTAGAACCTCCTGAATGGGTTAAAAGACTCAGTGCTTTCAATTCCCCAGCACACCTCACATCAACAGTTGTTTACAGGTGGGGGTGGGCAAACAGGAATTAACCATTTTGTTCCAGATAAAAATAATGTTATCAAAGTATTTGCATCAACACTTTTTGACATTAGCATTATCTTCTTTCCAGCCTTCCAAATATCTAATGAGTTTAATTTCATGGAACACCGTCTCATTGTATAGCAGACTATCACAGCACATTTTCTTTCCTTCTCCACACAATTCTGATTTTACACTATCCCATGCCACTGTTATTGATTTTAGCTATATGTGTAGGCTACATTGCACTGGAAACTACAAACAAATGGGAAAAGATGGATATGGCACAGGAAGCCAAATTTGAAACAACAGATTCACACAGCAAGCTGGTGATAGAACCTGGAGTAATTTGAGTATCTCTGAGTTATAATCCAATATTTTGTCCACAAGATACTATTGCACTTTGTGTTGGTCTTCACTGCTTTTCTTGGTCTTTCACTTAGTGAAAGGGATGACTCTTATTGAGATGGAGACACCACTTTGTCTAGGTGGTATTTGTTATCCAATGTGTTCCAGCTGGGTTACATTAATGATAGAATATTAGACTCATAGAATGATTTAGGTTGGAAAGGACCTTAATTATCATTTAATTCCAACCCCCTTGCCATGGACTAGGACAACTTTCACTAGACCAGGTTGCTCAGGGCACTATTCAGCCTGGCCTTCAACACTTCCAGGAATGGGGCATCCACAGCTTCTCTGGGCAACCTGTGCCCAATGCCTTGCCACCCTCACAGTAAAGAATTTCTTCCTAATATCTTAAATAAACCTACTCCCTTTCAGTTTGAAGCCATTCCCCCTTGTTCTGTCACTACATTCCCTTGTAAAAAGTTTCTCTCCATTGTTCTTTTAGGCTCTGGCCAGGCACTAGAAGCCCAAAATTAGGTCACCCCAAAGCCTTCTCTTTGTTCCCATCCCCTCAAGCACAATGCTTATGTTGTAAATAGATCAGGCTTTACCAAGATCTAGAGATGCCTCTTTGAAGCCCAAGGAGAACAGATTAGGTACCAGTTTTGATATTTTTGGATTATGTTATCCTTTGCCTTTTGTAAAATTATTTACTTTACATATACACATAATTTGAGGCCATTTGATCAGACATAGAAAGGTGGGCTATCTTCACAATCAGCTGTATAATATGAATATTCTTAAGATCTATATCTTGCCAGTTGTCTAGTAACCGTATATCCTTTAAACTATCTAGTCTCCTTTTTATTTGCCTTGTTAAAAGCCTTGTTGTCTCTTGAATCAAGACAAGTGCCCAAGCATGGCGACTTTCCCACTGCAGGAAAAAGCTGTTATGCACAGAGTTGGTGTTGTTTTACCATGCCAAACATAAAATGATATAATTCATATATATATATATATATATATATATATATATATATATATATAATAAATGAGATTTTCTATAGATTTATGGGGAATATGGGCTAATGTCACACAGAGCACTTGGTACTATGTTTTTATGTGACTGAGTTTGCTGATATTTCCTTTGAATGACCCGTCCTATTTAGCCATATGACACTTAATAATCTCACTGCTTGAAATAGTGTCAGAAGATTCTGTTAACGGTAGAGCAGTCCCACATTGTAAGTTTGAGACAGCTCATTTGCTCACAATCCCTGCAGCACACTTCCGTCCAGACATTGCCCATTATGTATAATCATCTGGGAGTAAAGCAGGCTCAGTGCAATATTTGGGATAGTGCAATGGAAAGTGAGAATCATATGGATATATTGCTAAAATGCTCATGTACTTGAACTGAATATGGAAAACTGGCCATCATCAGAGGAGACCTATAACCAGTAATTTATACTTGGCTACCATTTCTTACTTACACTGAGAGGGAAGATCTAGTTTAAACCTTGTTTCTGTGCTCATTAATACCAGATATGTGCACACCTGGATCATCTTCTATAAAAAACATGATCTGGCTCAGGTATGAGAATTTGACAGTATTTATGTCAAATTAATCAGAGTATACACTGCAGTGTTTATCCTGGCCTGATGACGGCTGCAGGAAGAGAGATGATAGCTGATCCAGCATAAAATCATGCTTTTGAAATATATCAAACAAGTGTGAATTGGCCAAATGAGTTTGTACTAGTTCTGCATTTTGCCTCAAGAGGTAATAACATTTTTGATCTATTAAGTATGCCCCTAAAACTGTTTTCGCTGTCTTCCCAACTGTAGTTTATAAAGAAATAGATTTTTCCATTTTTAACTTGTGTATACAGAAGTGGAGCTGTGCAAAAAGAAATATGTATTTGCTGCCTTATAATTAAGTGCAAATCCAAAAATAATCTCAAGTAAGCAAAATTTAAAAAAAAAAGGTAATTATTTTTATTCAGGCAATTACAGTTTTCTCCTATATTTACCTACTAGATTCTAGTGAAAAAAGAAATGATGTGAGAAAAAATCATACCTACCACACTCAGGTTGAAAAAAATAAGTTCTTCCATAAATAATGGAACAAATTCAGTCTGTATTTCAATATATAGGAAAATAAAATCCTTTGTCCTGCAAACTTCCCCTTCCTTGGCAGATGGTAGAAAGTTCTCCCACAACCCCTGCTTTTTTTTGTACCTATTGAGCAAAATCATCACACTCTGTCATTGATTAGCCAGTTGGCCACTGTCAAACAGAATTGACAAGGAACTATTTTCTTTATTTTTCTCTTCACTGGAGGCATCATTTTAATTTACTCTACCTACTGATTTTCATAAGCACATTGAAACTTTCCTGTTTTATGATTTTTCATGTGATTGAAATTGGTCAGTGGATTTATTCAGGGGAAAAAGATATTCAAGGGTGGGGAAAGCAAGCCAGCCTTCCCACATAATCACATCAGTCTTCTTTCTTCAAGGAAAGAAAATTTTAAAAAAGAGAAAGATGTTACATGGCTAGCATAATCACCTAAGTTATGAGTGGAATGAATTCAACTAATAACTTCTATGACCTTGGGAAAGATTTATAAAAGTACTTAGCAAGGTATTTTTAACATAACTTTTGGAGTCAAGCTCCAGAAGTCAAATTCACAAACCTGCACTATGCAGCTTTTGAACAGCCCCAGGTGCCTCAGGACTGGACTCAGCAATCACACACTACTAGAAATGTAACAGATATTTGATTTAGGAGTACAGCCAATGTAGTCTTCCTATATACTCAGGGGAAAAAAAAGTGCAGGTGCAAAAGGCAGTTTACCTCCCAGCTGAACAAAAGTTGAATTTCCCTATGAAGACAGGCAGTTTTTTTCATCAGTTATGTGGGAAATCTCGAGTGACATTGCTTCCAACAATCAGTTAATTGCTTAAATGAAATGGGATGGAGCCAGCACCAAATGGGGCAAAAGAAAATAGGTAGCAACATAGATTCACAAAGGAGAAAATAATGGCAGATAATTTGAAATTGCATCTATCTCCCTGGTTTTTCTGCCCACTTTGCAAGTCCCTGCTCCATGAAGCTTGGATTCATGGACCAGCACTCGGACTGCCCTTCCCTTCTCTGTGAATGACAGGTTTGCTGCAATTTTTCAAACTGATCTGGGAGTGGTGATAGCTTTAAAGGGGCTAGAGTAATTTCTGGTGAGCAACAGAGTCTAGAGCATTTGTGTCCTGGGGAAATTCAACCTCAGACCTCCCATCTGAATTGCATGTTTCCTTACCAAAAAGCAACCCTTTATGAAGCCCTCTTGACAAGACTTTACCAACATGCTGTGTAAGGCATATTCACATAACAGCATTGGAGCCCTGCAGTCCGAGTTAAAAGGTGATCCTTAAGGACTGAACTGGCTTGAGATTTTACATATGCCTGATATAATACTTCCTCTGAGTCTTATATTATAATCTGATATGAGAAAAAATGATAAAATATTAACACTCTCTCCTATTGCCATTCTTTAAAGTGACTTGAAACTTTCTCTTGATTAATCCCATTTGTAAGGCTTGTAGAGTTGGGAAAGCAAGGGAGGAGGAGGACCAAATGTAAAGTCGGACTATGGAAGTAAACCTTTGGGTTATTTCCTTATTTGATCTTTTCCAGATTTACCTTTTGATTTGCAGTCATACACAACACTGATTAGACTCAGTTGTCATTTATCCTCATGAAAAATGTACTTAAGCAGAGTTATAGCAGTGCTGCATGAATTGGGGAAGGCAGAAGATTATATATGGAGATGTTTGGAGGTAGGGCATTAGGCTGAGCTTTGTCTTCTTCAGTAGTGATTCAGAGATGTGAAAAAACAATGACACACTGTTCATAAGTCTTATTTATCTTTTCCACATAATTTTTTTTTTCTGTTTCAACAAGATTTAAATGTGCTCTTTCTTTTTTGTCTTCTGCTCCTGTCAGTTTGAGCAGTTGAAAGGTGCCAGATTGACTGTGTTGGAGTTTAAAATCCTTTAATTACCCACCAAACAGGTTATGTGTGGACAGCAGACACGTAAGCTTCCTCATGCCACCTTGACAGTGCATGCAACCAAGCTCCTGGGGCTGGAGAGAGTCTGCCAGTCTTGCTAGTGAGAGAAAAACACAGGACCAGATCTGCACCCAGTGAAAACTGACATTGCTCCAAAAACCTGAGCAGCTGTAAGCTCTGTATCTTTCATTTGATCTAGCTCTTCGGGTGAAGAAATAATCGGTGGAAATTAGCTCTCTGTAAAAATGATTGGTTATTTGCAAGTAGAAAACTGACTGATACCACTTAACTGCATTAGGCTGCAGATAGTCTTACTGAATTTGCTTAAATATTAATGCAGCATGTCTCTAACATTTGAATATGAAGTACCTTCCATCTTTTTATCAGTCTCTGTAAAATAGTACTTCCTTAAATTCTTCTTATATATATATTCCCACTTTACTTAAACCTAAATCCTCTAGTTCTGGTATCTTCAACAAACTCAAATAGATCATCAAGCTTAATTTTATAATAATCTTCAGCTAGTTTAAATACCTCAGTCCTGTCACCTCTTAATCATCTTTATTATTCTTCTAAGACTAATTCTCTCCTCATCTGTAAACTCTTCCATTCTATTTATCACCTCAGTTTCTCTGCATTCTGCTGCCTTGATTTCTGTTTTCATTCATATATATTGACCTTATTTAAACAGCGCGGGCCAAATTCTAATCTCAGTCATGGCACTCTAAATCCAGAGTAACTGACTTCAGTGACTCCAGTTTTGATTTTATGTCAATGGATTTACTTCAGATTTACTCTGCTATAACTACACTCACAATCTGGAATTCTGGTGTTTAAAACTCAAATCTCAAAACACCCTTGTGTTTTTTTGTTATTCACTCTCTTTTGAGTTCAATTATCATTCTCTTGATCTCCTTAAAAAAGAAAATAATATGGAAAATTTAAGTGGAGGTGATACCCTGCCTTATTTAATGCTTATTCAATTCTAGAAATCTCTGCTGGTATATGACCAGCTGAAGTCATGTGAGTATATAAGATTATGTGGAAGTTAATGTCTTTTCATGGGTTGTGAGGGTTTCACTCCAAACCTGCAATATAAATTCTTGGTAATGAAAGATCGTCACAAATTCTGATACCTCCTCTTTTACCTACACAGATTTGCTGGGATGTATTTCCCAACATACAGATATATATCAGCTCCATTTCTCCCAGAATGGCCAAAGCTTGAGAAAGCAATACAAGACATTTATTCTCATATAACATTCAGATGTTACACTGGCAAATGAGTTTAGAAACTAGAGACTAGAATAGACTGATAAGAAACCTAATTCTTGAAGACTACAGGGGTGTCAGGACTTCTTTCTCTTTTCTTTATGCTCTGCTTTTCCTAATTTATGATTCATGTTTACTGTAAAAATGAAGAAACTGTTTTCAGTCCATCCTCTTTTAACAACCATAACTACTATGTAAATCACCATAACCTCAACAGAGGGGTGAAGTGACTTTACATGTTTATATGATCGTTCTTTAAATGGGAAAAGAATTTACAGGAAATTGAAATGATGACATGAAGCAAGTTGTCTCCAAAGCAGATTTTCTGCTGGAAAAAAAACAACCCAGAAGAGCAATTCTTGGTTATGCAAGAAGATGTATTCATTCTCTGGAGGGAAATCATAACTTTCTTTCATTTTTTTCTAAGAAGAAATAATTTTTACAGTATTTTCCACAGTGTTGTCCTCCCATCTAACTATTTGATGGTACCAGTCTGTGGAAAGAATTCCTTGTTATTTTGGCAGTCCTGCTCTTTTTGCTGAGTTCCTCCTATCCAATAAGAAGCTGAGAATTTGCTTCATGTCAGTTTGTGCCCTAAAGATAAGCAGAGTATTTCATTCATAGATCTGTGTGTTGAGATACAGCATAACCTCTGGAAGAAGTTCAGAATAAAACCAGTGACTGCTTACAGTAGAATACAGGATTCCCCATATGCCTGGGGATTTCTAAGAGAGACACAGAGCTTGTGAGGGTCCTGAAGGTGCTCATTCTTTAGATATGGGGTTCATTTACAAATGGCTGAAATGGATTTAAGCATTTCTTCCTGACTTCTCTCCAGGTGATTTACTATTGGCCCTCTCAAGAGCTTACCTCTTTGTAGGACAGGGCTGGTAGAACAAACTATGGAAAAGACCTTACTGGTCTGAAGGCAAAAGCAACTGTTCTACCTGAGCCAAACCCACAGATTTGAGTGCTGACAAATCCATATGATTGTCTGTTCCACCGAGGAAATAACCAGGGCAGTCACTGGCAGGTGATGAGTGTGGTTGCACTGCTGGGCTTGAGATTTCCCACAAGGAACGAAGTCCAGCTGCTCCCTTCCACAGAAACCTTCCTAGGAAATCAGGCCTTTTCAGATATGGGTGATTTTCTATCTATATATTCTTTCACCTCATAGAGGCACAAAGTGTTTTACGTACTAAAGGGAATCACTTTGCCAATCCATTGCTAAGGAGAAACATGGCACAGCAATATAACACAACGCCTGCTGTCCTCTAATGAAAGGAAAAAATCCTAGATCCAACTGAAGCTTCAGGGAGTTATTTTTTTAACTAAGGGGAATGTAATTACTCATCAGTGTTCTACCCAATGACTTTTAATTACCTTACTTTTATGTCTCTTGTGCAACCACTCATCTCCAGGATCACTGCCTCTCCTTTTCTGCTGAGTAGGAGGACAAACTGCTGAGGGTACGACCGGTTCTGCAGGACCCTTTCAGGAGCAGGGCATTATCTCAGCCTGTCCGTACTCTAACCACCCATGTGAAAATGGCAATGGTATTGCCCCCATGTTGGGAAACTTGAACATTCAATGACTTGTCAAAAGTTACACAGGAAGACTAAGGCAGAGCATGCACTCTGTTTCTTTTCTTGAAATCTTTGACAGTGCTGCTAACCCTTTTTCATTCGTTCTCTCTGAATCACTAAAACAGTTTCTGTTACAGTTTTATCTGGAATCAGTTATGTCTATACATTTTATTCTAATGTACATGTTATAAAACCTGAAGCCTCAACCTTAGATAACCAGATATAATTAGTTGTTTCCTTAAGAACCTATATTTAGGAATTCAAAATATAACATGAGAGAAAGTCTGGTTCTCTTTTATAACAGGTTTATATTTTTTTTCATCTGGCACATTCAACCATTACCCACGATTTATGCCCAGTACATGGAAAAGGAACATGTACCATTTATTTTCATAGAACTTTCCCTACTTTGTTAATTGTAGAGGCCCCTGAACACAGAAAATACTTCTGTTTTTCAGAAGTCAGGAAATATTTGTGAACTGATTTACATATATTCTGCTCTTCCCTCCTCGTGGGTGTGTTCTGAACTGTTCTTTATCTGACCATTTTTTTTATCAAGATGCTGATTATATTTGTTATTATATAGAAAAAGTAGACATTAATCACTAAACTGCATGCAGCTTTCTTCATACAGACTGAACTCATCAGAGTTTTGTTCGTCTTGTACATAGGTATCTGAAGTCTTCAAAAAAACAACAGAAGAGAAACAGAGAAACTGAGTCCATGTACTCTTGAAATATATTAAGAAGGAAAGTTACTGAAAGAAAATACTGTGATGTGCTCATAAGAAAAGAAACCCAAAATACAAACCAAAACCCAAAACTCTCAGAAAAATGCTGTGGCACTTATTTAGCAGGAATACTGTGCAACAACATCTAAAACATTTCTCCAAGCCACTACATATGATAAAGAGGACTTAGTTCTGAGCAGCCTGGACTACAGAGTGCTTATGTTTCACCAAGTACAACAGCAAAGGAGCACACTAGTAAGGGGATATTCCTTGGTTATATTACCTAGTAGTTCATAGGGAAAGATGCTTGGAAGGTCAGGATGTCCACAGACCTTGCACAAGTCTGGCCATCTGGGACAGGCAGTTCTGAAAGCATACTGGCAGGTTAGCATGTGAAAGCGGGACACTCAGGCACTGAGGTGGGTAGTCATGCACACACCTAAGATGACTATCTAGAAAGATAAATCTTCAGTGTGGCCACACTCTTTCACAGGGAAATTCAGAGAGCCCAACCATGGAATAAAACTGCATTAAATCTTCTCTGTTGGGGTTGTCATCAGTTATTGTGAGAACATTTCCCCGGGGTTATAACACTTTCAGGATTTTCTCTTCTATCAGGGAATCTCCATATCCCAGCTCCCATTATTCAAGCTACATTTGGAAGAACCTTTGAGGATCTCAGAGTTTTTGATACTTCTTGTATTTTTAGTCCTGTGGCTTGCAGAAGATGCAATAGCTAAATAATATATATAATAATAGTTATTAAAGAAGAACAGCTTGTGATTTTTCAGTTAAATTTTCCCTTCTACTGCATGTTATTTAAGATGGACTGTATTGCAGGATTTCTGATCAGAGAAGTGCAAGAAGAATAGAGAGTTACCAAACCAACTCTGCTGGCCAGCCAAGAAGATGACTACCCAGGGGGAAGAGGAGTGGATTGAGATTCTACAATGGTAATGTGCTGGCAGAGCCCTTTTCTAGAAGCCAAGTAACAAAGGATTTTGTGATCTTCTGTCACTTGCATAAAAAGAAGCACATGTACAGAGTGACAGGAGCTTGGGCCTAAGGTCCCTTTCCCATTACCACGCAGTGGCCACCACATTCTTCCTTGGTTATTGTTGTATTAAAGTCTTATCCCATATTGTTTACATCTGATGCCTTTTCAGCACAGACCATTCTTTTAGTCTTAAAACGTCTCCTTATTTCATGTTCTTTTGTTACGTGATGAGTGGAGACATGTAATACAAACTTTTCATTTTATCCATCTTTATAGCTGTATTCAGTAACCAAGCTTGATTATTAAATTTGAGCCTTATTCTGCATCAATCTACTCCTGTGCTATGTTCTCAGGCCAAGTCGCCTAAGCAGACCATAAACCAGATGTGTTTCTTAACTTTTTCAGGACTTAATTTTGCCACTTGGTTTGGATCACAGAGGAGTTTTTAGCCTGCAGTCTTTGATGCCTTATGTTTGCCTTCATAAAAATTATATAGAAAGTTATAAAAGAGTGATAAGGCCTTCCAGTTTTACCACCAAATGGAAAAGTTGTCCACACAAAGGATTTATAACCATCTTGTAGCAATTTCTAGGATCTAAAATCCTTTTAGATGATTATGCATTAGAGATGTTGAAAAGAATGTAAACTTACCAGTTTCTATGCAAGAATCATGAGAACCGACTCTGTTTCCCACTCTTATATACCAAAGGCCTCTCTTCAAACCCCACTTACATGCTGAGATACATTGACTTCAATAGGACAACTTATGTGAGTAAGAAAGATTTGAATGAATGGGTTTCAGGCATGGGATATAAGATCAAGAAGCATGAAAGCCTTTTAGTTAATTCACTTCACCATCACTAATACTGAGTGACTGAAAAACTTTAGTTATGATTAATGACATCGGGATTTTTTTCAAAAGATAAAGTCAGGAGCTTTTGTAAGTCTTTTTGCCTGTTTTTAAAATGTGATGGATACATTTAAAACATATTAATATTAAAAAAAATATTACTCATCTAAAAAAGCTTGCATATTCCAAAAAAATTGGTGAGAGACAGACTTTAAGCCAAGTTTTCTAGTCAATGAGTGCTGTATGAGAAGCTTGCTTTTGGAAATGGGTGTATTTAAAAACGTGAATGCTTCCAAGAGTCTTTTGTGTACTTGAATTTTGTGACAAGATAATAATTTTGTTATATTTTTATCCTGAAAGGGTTAGCAAAAATGTAGTTTGTAGAAAAATGCAATGATTTTAAAAGGAAAACTTAGAAACATTTTTGATGTCCAGGACTAGAGTGGCAAATAGCCTCATAGCATCTGCACCATCCCCTCATCTTTCACTAATATCCTTTTGGTAGAAAATATCATTTTAATTTCAAAAATTTAAACCCACCCAAATAAATTATATGAACAAAAATTAATAAAAATTAATACACAGAAGGAAAAAAATGGCACTAGCCTCTACCTTTGATATGATAGTGCTTTCCCTTGGAGGTTGCATATCGTTTACTCGCAATAATAAACTCTTTGCACAATAAGTGGTGTTGCAACATCCTGCGATTAACAAGGCTGTTTCATGCTCTTAATGATAGCTAAGCAATGGAAATAATAAGGCAATTTACAAATACTGAAACAAAAAGAAGTTTTTTTTCCTCACATATGTATGGTGTGTTCTGATCCATTTATGCTTCTGCTGAGGTCTGCTGAAGCATGAGAAAGGTTGTAAATCATATTTGACATACATCCCATGGGTCAGCCACCACTCTTCTAAGAGCACTGAATGGAATGGGAATAACCACTTTTGGAAGCAGAATATGAAAAAGAAACTGTGATGTACTGTATAAGGCAGAAAACCATCACTTAAAAATGATCGGCAGCTTAAACACAGTTGCTTGCACTTCTTTTTCTAGTCCAGGCAAGGTAGAACAGAATGGCAAGATGGCAATCCTTCATGAACTTTTTTCATGAACTTGACATGGGATGAGCCCCAGCAGGGTCAGAGACTGCTTTAGGAGTGCAGGGATTTTGTCAGGGTATTAATGGAATGGTGATCTAAAAGAGACGCAACTGGTCCCACCATTTCTTATTTTTGAGGAAAAAACATCTTCCACCATTTAGAATTCAGGACCCTATTGCTCACAGCACGGAAGTACAGATATTCTGTATGTTCATGTGAACAGAAGTCTCTTAAGGAAGTACTGTAGAAAGAGTGAGACACAGCAGCTAATCAGTTTTATTGCAGTTGATTGCACTCTGTAAATTTAGTAATGCAGACCCAGTTCTGTCCCTAATGAAGATGATGACCCAGTCCAGTGGGAATAGGATCGAGCCATGAAGGTGTTTGGTATGCCACCCTCTCAACCCCATAAGCATATGACGAAGATGCTCTCACGTACCCAGGCAGAAATGTTATGACATTCAGCTCATCTGCAAATGGAATGGCTGTGTTTGCACCTGCTCTTTTGTCTATGCTGCCTTTTCCTATTTCAATCAAGTTCCACCCATGTCCTTTCTCTTCTCTGTCTCTTAGGTATTTGCTACAACCAAGAGAAAAGAGCAGCCTGACGTTTGTTTCCTCAGTAGGAATGTAATACCTATGTTGGTATCAGTTGAAGTGTTCAAAAGTAATGACAGCAAAAAAAGGCAGCTCACACTGCTTGCAAAACTCATCCACGCTTTCCTGCTGGCCAGACTGGCACTGTCCATTCCAGAAGCAGGTAACACAAGTTCCTGTGAGATGCAGCATCTATCCCACATTGCCTTCATGTACTGCTGCCCCTCAAACACTAGTGTCAGGATACAGAATATAACAGATACTTGCATGCATGCGTGCTTACACATGTGTATGTGTAACCGTGTATATGTATATTAATGCATTAACTCATTTGTAGATGAAGAGCAATCAGCAATGTCATGACATCATGGGGGCCTGTAATTGCACATCAATCTGGACTCTGTGCCTTGATCTGCAGGCTCACATTACTGGCAATAATATTTCTGGTGTAATCATGCATATACTTCGTATTCCTCTGGCCAGGATGAAGCTGTAGGAGCTAATGTATTCTGAGTCAGACCAACTGCCGCTCATGAAGGGAAAAAAAGACTTGCTTGAGTAACCGTAATAATTGGAAAATTATTTTGATAGCCTGAAACAATCTAATATATTACAGAATTTTATTAAAATAATATCAAATCAAATTAACTGCTATTCCATAATGAATTAGGTAACAAGGTAGGCAGATATTAATCGGCCTTGGCTCCCAGGCAGGGGAGCCAGGAATTTATTAGCTCTTGCGGCTTGTGTGAGGGTGAAGACAGAAATCAGTATCACAGGCTGCAAGGGAAGCCCCTGAGACAGCTGAGCTTTTACTTTTTTCTCACTTTCACTTTATAATCCATCATTAAACACTTGTATTTCTTTTATGTGGGGTCTTATGAAATTTTTAATTTTTTAATTGCTTTGTGATTTAATAATGAGGATTTTTGTGCATGCGTGTGTGCATAGCATGTGTAACTCAGCTGCCAATATTAGAATTAACTCACCTTTGTCCACCTATAGCTAACCTGTATGGAAGAAAAAAGTAATTTAACCTGTCTGTTTACCAGCAGAAAGATTGACAAGTTCATAGGCATTGTGGCATAAATAACAAGGTTTAATTGGCTGTGAAACCTCTCTTATTCTGTCTTTTCCTATCCTATCCTATCCTATCCTATCCTATCCTATCCTATCCTATCCTATCCTATCCTATCCTATCCTATCCCATCCCATCCCATCCTATCCTATCCTATCCAAAAGGACGAATGGAGGAACAGTGGGCAGAAAGCATGGAATAAGAGGCAAAATAAGGTGTAATGTCCTCCAGAGAGGTCTTAGTGATAGTTGGCACTACTCACCTAGGAAGTGATGAGGGTATGCCCTGTTCATTACTTTTTGTGGTGTCAGAATTTGCTATGATCAGCAGTAGCTTTATTTCTTGCTGTTGTGTGCAATCTGCCACTAATTCCTGGCTGGGTGATGGTCCTAGCAGCTGCATGAGTAGCAGAGGCCTGGAGCTTGACTTTTTTTGCTAGGTTTCTGTTCATGCAGAGAGATAGATGCCCCTTAGTCTGAACTATGACAGGTGAAGTTACAAATCATGCCAATACTAGCAAGAAAGAAGATGCTTATTTGATTCAAAAAAATCTCATGAGAAAAACACCTTTTGGAGCTGGAGCTTATTAAGTCATGACAGTAAGTGAAACTAGAGTGGTGTGTTCTTGGGAGGCTGACTGTTAGGGTGTTTGATTGAAAAACAGGAATGGATACAATAACAGAGATAGCAGCAGCAGGTAAATTGAGTAAGGGAAACTGTCAGTAAAATCAGACCTCCGTTTCCTTTGAATAGGCTGATTTGGAGTCCCAGATTTGGAAAACAGGTGAGGAAATTAAGGTGAGAGGAGAAAATTATGTTTTTGAAATAGCCTCTGGATATTTGAAAAAAAGCTGGAGGGGCATATCTGTCTCTGTATTCTGTCCCAGAAGAGAACTGAGGTTTGTTCATGGGACCTCTCAGCCAAATGGAGGATAAGAATCTGATGTTGCACTTCCACTCGACATTTTAAAACATATTTCTAGTTTTGGTTTTCGTGTATGTAAAGGCAAGAAGTGTCCAGGGCTGCTTGTTGCTTCCAGAAGTTCTGTATCTGAGCGGGGTCAGCTGGGACCGTTTTTGTGGTCCTGCTAGGGAGGGAGGAGAGGGTGACACTGGTGCTATTCTGGAGCACAAGCTCCGTGTGTCCCACCCATCTTGCTTTCTGCAGTTCTTCTCATAATTCTGCTCTGACCTTGCTTCATGAATAGGCCTTCCCAGCACTGATATTTCTGTTCCCTTCTTTCTTTGTGTCTGTGGAAAGTATATCAAAACAGAAAAGTCAGAAGAACAAAGCCTCCAGCACCCTTTCTAGACACAGCACAAACTTTGTGCAGTGACTAATGGGATATATGAGACCAATGAAATCTCTATTGCAGAGTAGAACCAGATCAATCTATTGCACGTCTCCCAGGCTCACTGCCCAGACACTGATCAGGTGCCTTCAGTTCTTGTATTACTATTGTCACATTTTCTCCTTGGATTATCTCCTACCTTCTTTTCCCTCTCTTGGCACTTTCATTTGGACATGGAATTTCTTGGACATTTCAGGGAATGCCAGGGAGACGCCAAAGACAAGAAGTAGTGGAAGTACCTGTCCTTCTGCTAGGAGCTGGGCAGTAGAATGTAACTTTATTGTCTGTGTGCATTAACCATTCGACATGGCTATTAACAAAATGTAATTAGTCACCTCAGGGTGATCTTTTTTCAGTCAAAACTTGTATTGTTCTTGTGAGAAGAATGTTATGATGGGCAGGAAGGTGCCTGGATGAGGTTGAAATAAAATATGTCAAATTTGTGAGACACTGTTGAAGTGTGTGGTGCAACTGCAGTTTTTCTTTAGAGAAGGGAAAGAAAGGATAACGTGTTCCTTAGAGAACTACATTTTGGGGGAGTTTAGTGAAATCACTGCATACTCCCTTCTGGCCTTTGAACTAAAAGCCCAGCTATTACCCCAGATCAGAGAAATTCAGTTTTGTCCTGACAAATGTAAGCAGAGCATTTTACTCCAACAAATGTTCTTGTTCAAATATAAAAGCAGTTCTAAAGAAAAACACTTCTTGGCATTAGAGTTGGCTTTGGACTTCCATCATATAAAAGAAGTGGAAGAAAGTGTGTCTTTGATGACATGTGATGTTCAGTGTGTGCTGTAGTGATGTCATTTATGACAATTCATGCATTACTATTTTTGTTTGCCTGCTGGACTTTCATGATTGTCACTTCTGGACATGCCAATCTACACTTACACAAAGAAGATTGCACAAAGAATGGTTTTCTGCTAGGCTGAGGACACAGCTCCTTAAATTTTCCTACCCTACAAGCTACATTTTAGAAGTCATAGCGCTAAGCTGAGAGCCACGAGGTAAATACTGTATGGTTCAGAGAGCAGGGCTGGTGTGAGATGCTGGAAGTTCCCCACACGTTGAAGCTGATACAGGCCATTGCAGCACTGGGGAGCAGGGCTGGGAAAGCTCCAGTGGTAGTCCCTGGGATGTCTCCTCTCTCAGTTTGCCCAGCAGCTTCATGCTGGCCTCAATTCAGCTCTTGGTCATGTAGCAGAAACCTGGAGCCTCAAGGGCCACAGGATGCAACACTGGCACTTGAAAGTTCCCAGTTGCCAGGCAGCTCCCATCGTGTCTTAAAGAAATATCTAAGAATATTCCAGCTTATTAACACTTATACTTTGGAAGTGCAGTAACGTGTGGATCTTTTGTTTTTCATACTTTGCACATAAAGAGGTCCAAATCAAAATTACAACTCCCTGGTTGATAATTACTTCTAAGGGAATGGGGCCTGATTTATACAAGCCTACTGCTTAGGGAGATAAATAAGAGACCTTAAAATAAGAATAAGTGGAATAAAGGTCAAATGCATAATGGTTGAAGTGCATGTTAGGAAAAAAAATTGGATTTTTGTCTGTACCTTTTTGTAGAAACATTTAGTTTTTAAATGGTGGTATTAAATGGAATATTTTTATTAAATACCATATCATTAACTGAAATGATGCACAAGTGGGAGTAGTAGACACTGATTAAAACTAGTTAATGTAGATTTTGTTTTTGCCATCTCCTTCCAAAATTTAAGAGACAATTTGAGTTTGCCTGCCTTGGGAGCTACACAAAGGTGAGGAAGTTTGTTTCAGCCTGATGGAGATGAGAGAATAACAGAAGGCTTCTAGGAGATTAGTGATGGAGATTTGGGAGGCATCTGCCTGGGGATCTGAATGTGTTAGCTCTCCCAGGGCCCACAAAACTGAAGTCTGGACTGGGCTCAAATTATGTTTCACACAATTCAGTTTGAGCTCTCTGTTTCTAACCCCTTTGAGCTCTCTTTGGGATTTAGAGTGCATTTAAATGCAATAAAGCCACCAAACTCTACCTAAACAAATTATTTTCTCAATTCTTGCCACTTGTATTTCATTTCTGACTTACCTCATTCGGTTTCTCACACAAAACATTCAGGTCACAAATGCAACTTCTACTAAGAATATTAAATCTCTTTTCAAACACAACCAGATGGATGACTGAAGAATAAGGTAAAAAACAATGAAAACCATTCATGTTGGTGTGAAATCTCACCAGTTCCAAAGTTTCTGAAGCTTCTTCCTGTTTGCTGCTTATTCATTAGCCCATCTGATACAAGTAATTTCAGCTTGGTTCCTATTAAACATAAATCCAAAGGCACCACCACAGTTGACAAGGCCTCTCTGCAAACTGAGCCACAGAGCACCGAGCTGCTGGTGTACAGAAGGGCATGAACAGCCTCTCAGCTGTAGATCCAATTGTTAACTGCAGTGGCTGCAGCAGTTAACTCACGTGCTGGTCCCTTTGGTTGCACAACTACCGTCCCACCACAGCTGGACCAAGCACAAGAGAAGCACAATCACTAAGACAGCAGTCGTGGGAAAGTCTGACCATGCTTATGCTAGCAGATGTCTTGCATCTCAGTTGGTTGCACCTTCCTGTGATAAAAGGTCTGAAGTTACCAATGTGATGATGTGTTCAAGCAAGTAGCCAATAGAGTTAGTCAGGTGCTAAAAACTGGTGGGCTGTTTAGGTATTTTGGAAGATGTGGGTCCTTCTGCAGTAGAACATACCTGTCCTGGTTGTTGTTGCTGTAATGCTGTCAGTGGCCATTTTGTTTGCCTTCTACATGCTGCAGGCTTCCATTAGGATAATGAGTGGAATAATGTGCTTGACTGACGCATTGCCATAAAGTGCTTTAAAAATAAGAGCCTGAATTCTCACTTACATTGAGGCTATTTTACATCATTCTGGCAAGCACAAGAGGTCTTTCAAGTGGGTGTAGAAGTAACTTATGGCCCATTTACACAGCCAGATCAGTGTGAAGTGACCTTCATGTAAATGACAACCAGGCCCCAAATCGTTAAGTTACTTTTTTTAAAGATCCAAGTTGGCCGAGGATGCTTTGAGAGGGGAAGTGTTTTTCTTTCTTTTTTTTTCTTCTCAAATTAGTCAAATGAGGTTGATCGCTTTAAAGGATGGAAGAGTTCACCACGGCTCCAGAAAAACATCAAGTATGAGAGCCTAGATTATGTCAGAAGACATGCAGCAGCCCACGCATTAGACTTGAAATCTGTGCTCACACCTGCCCCGACTCATTTTTTTTCCCTTTGCATTTATTGAGATGACACAATGTCAACAGAATTCTGCAAACTTTATGACAAAATTGTGACAGATCTGCAATGGCAGAATGACTTATGGAAATGTTGAGGTGGCTTCTCAATCAAGCCTCAGGATAGCTTGTGACTCCATTGTCTTAGAGGTCAGAAGTCAGACTCCACCAAGGAGAGACATCACTTGATTCTGGTCCAATTTCCTGCCATATGCTGGAGGTGGGAGGGGGGAATCAAGGCTTTTAATTGCTCAATCCCTATGTTTTCTCATCTGCATTCCCCAAGCTAAAAATGCTTTCCATATCACGCTCCATTGTTTGCAATGTGGTCTGGTAAGTCCTTAAAATGCTTCAGATCTGATTCCTTGAGTTCTTGACACTTTCATATCATTCACTGTTGTCCAGAAAAAGCAATGGACTGCCATGGACATAAGCAGGTAGGTAATATTGAGTTGGTAGCATTCACTCCCAGTTCACAGCTGTGAAGAAAACTTTGCAAAGTATAAAAGAATGATGAGTCAGACTTTCTGTGCACTGTGAACTGGACACTCCAGAAAGGCTGTTCAAGCATGGATAGATGGACATAGACTACTCACTAGTGGTACCCTGTTTGCCATGGTGGAGAATGTCTCTTCATTTCCATCACTTTTGGTAGAATTTCTCTTGCAAATGTATTTTTTCATGTCATTTTCCCAAAGTGGTAAATATGCTCTTCACACGCTATCAATTGAAAAAAAAAAAAAGAGAACTGAGAAAGAAACTGCTTCTTACAGATATTTTTAAAATTATGTATAAAATTATGTTTGGGGAGCTTCAGCCTATTGAGAAGAAAAATCTACTGTTCAGTAAGACTGGCAAGAGTACTCTGGACTCTGCTTTATGTTTGATTTAAATACTGGGTTCAGGGTCACACTCTAACTCCACTGAGCTCTCCATGGCCTGCAGTGGCCCTGAGGCAGCTCCTCTCTGTGCAACCAGCTGCAGCTGTGCCTCTCAGAAAGGCTAAACCCATCTGCTACAGGAGCAAGGTTTAGAAGAGGGGAAGGGGACATGTGAGGAAGCAGAATCGATTTCTTTCCCAAGTCCTACATTTCTGGGAGTGCAAGTAATATTTATCCTTTGAAGAATGTCTGCAGCTTTCCCTATGGATTTGTCCTGTGTTTTGGTCACAGGACAAATCTGATTGTGGGCTAACAGACACTAATTCATTTATTCTAGAATATTTTTCTCAACACAGTTACCAAGTCCAAATCTCTTCAGATTTGTACACACCATCTTTCTACCCTGACTTCTCCAAAAAGCAAATAGAACATCTTCTTGTGACTATCAGTCCTCGTAACAGCGAAACGGGGATGAGATGCTTGGCAGTGCAAATGTGCTACCATGAGGGGTGGGGACCAGACAGATGGACAGCTGCCAGCAGTTCACACTGTAATAACGGGCTCAGCATCAGAGACAAACCCAGCAAATCAGCCAAAAAAAACTCCCTGCACACCTGACTGTTTCTGCCACTGTCTCCTGAACCTCAAGAGGGTATTGCATCTGAGGCACGTTGTGTGTGATTCCACAATGAGTCCTGAAGAGCTGAAGTGTTTGGAGAGATAAAGTTACCTGGTTTTCAGGCAATATTAGGAAATGCTCCTTTATTTCTATTCCCGGCAACCTCGGTTCACCAACAGGCTTGGGTACTGAGATGCAATGAAAGGAAAAGCTGTGAGTGAACACACTTCAGTGACTTTCCTTGATACAAACTCCTTCACAGTTCACTGAAAGAGCTTGAGGAAACTCAGATGCTTCTGCACAACTTTAGTGTGGCAGGCAGATACCATGACTGCGGCTTGTTTATATTTCATGACTGTAACATTATGGTACCATTTGTTTATTTAAAGATGAACTTCCATGCTCAGTCAAACTTTAGACACATTATTTAAACATAAGCCAATTTGCCAATCATGTATCTACGGCTATTTTCCTCCATAAATTCTTAATAATTGAAGATAAATGTTTGTAAGCAAGACATTTTTTCCTCAACATTCATTTTCTTCTCCTGTTCATTCATACTAAGAGGTCATTGTAAGCTTCCAGTTTTCGTATTTCATTTTGGAATGTCTTTTATTTTCTTTGGGAATTATAGAATCATAGAATGGTTTGGGTTGGAACAGACCTTAAAGGTCATCTACTTTTAACCCCTTGGCCACAGTCAGGAGTAATTTTCACTAGACCGAGTTTCCCAGAGCCCCATTCAGCCTGGCATTGAGCAGTTCCAGGGATGGGGCATCCATGGCTTCTTTGGGCAGCCTGTTCTAGTGCCTCACCACCCTTTGAGTAAAGAGTATCTTTCTAATATCTAATCTAAACCTACTCTCTTTCAGTTTAAAGCCATTAATGTCTATGACCAAACAACTCGATGGATGACAAGAATTCTGCATGATTGTATGAAGAGAGAGAAGAAAAGAGGAGAGAGAAGGACAAGGAAGAAAACATTCACACATGAATTCGGCCTTCTGAGGTGACTGAAAAAGGACAAAAATGAAGGAAACAATCCATTTTTCAGATGGTGTCAGAATGAGTGGTAAACAGTGCTGAACCATTTTTTTAAACCATTAACTGCTCAGGATAAACAAATGAGATTTATTTCTGCTGGCTAAAGTGCATTAGAGCTCTATCTGGTTTGGTTTTTTTTTTTCCCCACTGATTTTAGCATTCATTAGAAATACACAGGTTTTCCCAGATAAAACATATCCTGGTTCAGATGTAGAGTCTCAGAGCCTCGTGTTTCTCTCTTAAATACTACTGGAGAAGTGCTATAACTCTGGCTGGTGATAAAACAGGTAGGATAGAAATATAGAATATAGAATATAGAAATGTAGTGCTGCAAATCTTATTCTGAAATTAGACTGAAAATCATAAATTTTGGTGCATTTTAAAAGTTATCAATACATTTCTGCTAATGCAGTGTGAAATGGAGACATTTCAAAATGTAAGTATTTGAATCTGCAGTTCCTTCATTCCATAAAAACATCCTACCCTTGCCAAGAGGGCCCTATGTTTGCATCCACAACCTCAGCTCTCCATTGCTATGAGTAGAAATTCTGAATATAATTGGGCTCTTTGTCTTTTTAGGTTGTCTGTCTTTCCTGCTTTCCCCTATCCTAAACAGCAGTTTCAATAACAATGCTGAAATAAAGATCGAATTGGGTCAAAGGGAAGGAAGTGTCTGGAACATACTGGGATTTCCATAGAAATATTGTATTTTCATTCAATTTTTGACTAAGATTAAAGGTTAATAATCAAAGAATTAGTAAAGTTTTCATCATTTCTTTTCTGGATGAACAGATTTGCAGAATATAGGGAAGAATCTAAAAGTTACTAGTTTTTGACAAGATTTATGGTGTGTGGTGCCTGATAAAAGTAAAGATTTTCAACAAAAACAAAAATATGCATATCACTTTATTTTTAAAGGTGTTACTGCAGAGAAGACACTTTTTAAAATTGCTTGCTGTTAGGGACAGGACAATATGAGGGTGGTTCCAGTAATTAATTTTTTTCTAACATATTGCTCTCTTTAAATATGCCATTTCCTGCTCCCTTGCTAGAGGACCTTTCATGCCATGGGCCACAATTGCTGGTATACTGATTTTTTCTTGAGAGGTGCTGTGTGCCTGTGACTTTGTTACACATGGATATCACTGAGCACTGCCCAGACTCTTCTTGAATGGGAACTTGAGAAAATAGTGAGTGAATCAATACCTCTGTGGGAGACGTAGGAAATACCAAGAACACAGGGATAAGGGAACAGCACATGGCAACTCGCTGGATTCTGGTTTTTTTGAGGCTTTTCTGGTTTGTCATTTTTATATCTACCTGTACTCTGTTAATACTGAACTCATAGGGACTGCAAACCCTGAAGAGTAGTAGCCATTGTTTTGTTTTTTATTGCACTGGGTGCAGAATCACTGTAGAATTCATAGCATTTTAAAACACACAAAAATAAGGATGGGAATCCTTCCAAACTTGCAGGGATTCAAGTCATATCCTACATGAATCATATCATACATGAATTTGCTGTTTCAATTGTTTGCTACATGCTTTTCCTTCAGAAGGGTGGACACCTGAACTGGACCTGCCATGCATTATAGCTGCACTTTCAGGTTGACTACATGCATTCAAAACACAAGCCTCTGTCACCTCCCCTTTCCATGTTTCCTTGGTGACAGTGGTACAATATTGGGCAACTAGGCTAAACCAAAACATAGTTATTTAAACATTTATTATTTTATAACAGTGTGTTAAAATTTAAACACATTTTAAAGCTATTCCAGCTGCCTCTTTATAAACTCTATACTATCAATGGCTGAACTGGAAGGAGTTAATCACTTCTTCCTAATTTTCTTTTATAAATATGTGATTAGCCTGAATTATTAGGAAGGCACAATAGCTTTATTCTTCCTGTCAACTATGTGCAGAGAAGTCGGGATTAGTAATCTCCAGGGATCAGGAGCTGATTTGGTGGAGGCAGGCAGGAGGACGGCTAACTTTTGAACCTAAGAGGGCTTTTCTGGGCAAGGGTGACAGCTGTAGCATCTTTAGCCTGGATTTGAATTTGAATTCTATCAACCAGTGCAGCAATGCTATGACTTGGCAATATGTTATAATAATCTTTGTGACACAAATGTCGGGGGCTTTTTGTTACATGTCCTCAAAGAGATTTAGGTAATTAATGTTAAATTGATGATATAAAGCCTCCATTCTATCTCTCTTACAAATTCTGATCTACTGTAAATAGACAGAAATATTCACAGGCAAATAATCCCAATGCTGCTTTGGGGGGTTTTGATTTCTTTTTTATCATGAGTGTGAGGTCAATAGTTTCTGTAAGATATTTGTCTCTGAATCTGAAAGATTTTATATTGAAAACATTTAAAAAATAGGGATGGGACATGAATGTGTTCTCTCACTGAGAAAGCCATATACTATTTCATACTGTTGTCTTAAGTGAGAAAATGGGCCAATGTGTCAGAATTTATCAGCTTTTCAGCACAGTTGTGGGCTATTAATTGTTTATGTAGCAGATGGGAACAGTAGAGAAATACAGCACATAGCTGTGTTGGGCCAAGAGGAAAAGAAGTTGTCCAGCCTTTCCCCCCTTTGCTGTACTATGAACCCTATTGCCCAGAGGCAAAAAAGCTACCTGCAGAGATGTCAGCAGTATGGAAAAAAGGAATTACAGTGAAGCACAAACACTCAGCTCTGCAGAGATGCTTTTCTTAGACCTTGAGGCTTTTTGTCCATTTGGCTCAGTCTTGGCAAAAGCATTGAGGAATTATTTTAGGTTGCACTAGGGCATAGAGATCAAGTAAAATGAGTGAAACTAAATGAGTGGAAAATAACTCAGCATGGAATATTTGGAATAAACTTGCTGACTGGAATGCAATGGGCCAGAGAACTGATGAGAAATGCAAACTATGAAAACCCCATTTCTTGGGAAACTTCAGGTGAAATAGTATATTCAATAGGGATAACTACTCCTGCGCTAAACATGAGCTCAGATCTGAAAAGAATTTCAATGGCCTTATGCTTGATATGTGTATTTTGTTAGGAACTGGGATCCGTTTTTCTCAACGGGAAAGAGCTCAGAGAAAAACCTCTGCCTGGGTTTTTCAGTCAATTAGCATATTCTTTAATTAATGAATTAAATTAGAGAATTAAACTTGGGCAATTGGTGAGGATAGATAGCAGTGTTGTAAATTTTACACTTTGGGGATCCTTTTGCTCTGGCCTTTTCCTTCCTAAATGATTGGTTAATAAATCTGACTAATGAAGCATGCAGATAAAAGGTAAAATTTTCAAATGCATCTAATTGACTTAGGATCCAAAGCCAATGGGATTTATTGTCCTTAAGTCATTTAGATGCCTCTGGAAGTTTTACTCATCTATTCCATTGTTAACATTGATAAAATAATGAACACTTACAGTCCACAAGGGGGGAAAAAAAAAAGAGAAAGTAAAAATAAGATTACTTATAGACTTCCAGAACTGAACTGACCACAGTAGTAATTCCCACATATCTTGTGGCTGAAGCTTGCTGAAGAGCTCTTGGCAGTTTATTCCAAATATGCATCAAATAACAAATGACTAAAGTGGTGTTGCACTAATGCATGATGCTCTGTTAACATCTTCTCATCTCACACTGAATCATGGGATCAATTCCTACAAGCCATTGCTGATGGATAGGCAGTTCCTAAGTCAATGGTGTATATTATTCTCTGTTCTTAATGTGAGATATGCATTGTCTACACCTTTGACATGTTAATTTTCTGTTGAAAATGTGTTTAAAGGCTGTCCTGGTGTCACACTTTTTTTTTTTTTTGCCTTCAGAAAACTTAGTTGCATTTTCTTGAGGAACTGATGAAAAATCTCCTGTTTTGTGCCTCTCTAAGATCTGGAAACTTGTTTACTGTTACACCATGGCAAGACTGCACCATCTGACATTGTATAGCAGACCCCCTCTCATGCCAAGTGATTTCCCACTACTCCAGTCCCAACTAACCACCTGGGTTTGTAGAAAAGTGAAGATGAAATTACTAAATGTAAAATGAGTAATTGACCATCCAAGCTACAGGAACCATGGAGCAGGAGAATGCAAAACTGTAGATCCCACGATAAGGAGCGTGAAGCAATTGTGAAATGAGGGAGCCTCCTTGTGCAGGACTTTGGGGTTGGGCAGCAGACTAGTTTCTTGGTTTACCATATTTAACCTCAGAAGTTATTAATAAATTGACTGGTGTTTGCAGTGTTTTCAGCCTTGTTTTCAAATTGTAGGCTTTATTGTGTATTTATTTATAGTAGTGTTCACTATGCTGTCAAAAAAAGCCATGTAGCAAGGTGAGTTCCAGTTTGGATTGTATGTGGCAGCTCATACTCCTCCACAAATCCTCAGAAGTTATTGGCTTTGGTTGAATGTGATTGCTTGTTTCAGGCAGCCTTGCAAGGCTGCTTTTGACCTTAGCTGTATGTTTGTCCCAAGGTGGCAACTTTGACAGAATAGAAGAAATGCATAAGCATTGCTCTGATATTTAGTTTTAGAAAAGCTTGAGACTACTGGCTGTTTTTCAGTTTCACACTGTTACTTTCTTTAGAGGACCAAATTCAGAAGTCCCATACTCATTCAGTTGTCATTTCAGAATTTCCATCAGTTTGCCAGCCTGGGTAGAGACTAGAAAATAAGAGCAGGAGATGGAGTCTTTGGTAAACAGAAGCTTTCACATTTGTTTTAAAATGTTTAATTTTTAAAATTTTCAGTGTTCAGTGTGACTGCTGAGAGCAATCACAGTTTACATCATAGCAGCATCTCAGAAATACAGTGTGATGATTCAGCTTCTGGGATGAGTCTACTTGGTTTCCACCCTCTTTTTCAGATGAAAACATTTTTGACATTTGAGGACAACATGCATGAAAGGTTTTATCCTACAGAATGTTGAGATAAGCAGGGAAGAACTTCCTTGTGTGAACCATGGGAGTTCCTCGCATTAGTCACACTAATAAATAATAGACTGCACCTACTGAGCTCCCCTTTGAAACAGACCTCCCTGTGCTCAAGGAAAAGCTAGTATTGCATTCTTCCTTTCAAACTGCTCATTCAGTTTTGCATCTTGCTTTGCAGACAGTTGCTATTAGTTACTAGTGTTTGTAGGAACAGAAAAGGTGGGAAAATATTGCTTTTAAAGTGTTCTGTTTCTGGAATGTCCAGCAAATTACCAGTTGAAGAAAGCCGTATTCCACTCTCCACCCCCTCAAACACCTTTCTTCTATAAGTTTTTTGTGAACTGTGCTCCTAATTCTCTAAATACCTGCCAACTCACTGTTTATCTTGGTCCACCATTACCATTGCACTGTATAGTTTCCCTTTGCAGGACCTTTTACAAACAGACTTCAGTAATTGCTGTTGCTCTAACATTCTGTGGCCTCTGCTGAAAGCCCAGTGAGAGTCAGTGCCTTTTTTTAAAAACGTTTGTTACAAGCTATGCTCTCCTTGTATATTTAGCTGCTGAGGGCCCTAATCCCTCACCGCATACCTGAACTGACCCTCCTTTGAGCTGTGCCACCCAGCAGAACAGCCCTGGTTTACCTGGTCTCCCACAACAACAGACTTGATGGCAGCCAAAGAGATCGAGAGGCAGCTGAGTGTGACAGCCGACATCAAAGCAGGAATGCCACACCTTGATCCAGGCTTCACTCTACCTGCTGGGGCAAACTTATTAACCTGACCACCCTGAGAATTCAAAGCAGCAAATGCACACAAACACACAATGCCCAACCACTCAAATTTGAAAATGAAAATAGAAGTCTAGACAGCTTTTCTGCAGAATTCATTGCTGCTGACCTAATTATTTGGATCCTGTGCTTTATCTTGCTCTTTTGAAAGAACAAGAAGAATAGTTAATTTCACTTAATAGAGTAATTGAATGTCATAATTGTAGTGTTTCTTTTTTTTTTTTTTTACTTCAACAATAATGTTTTAGTTAAGCTGACGTCTCTTTCTGTAGAGCTGCTAATGACCAGCAGGCTGTTCACACAATGAATTAGTTAATTTTTTGTTTCCTCACTGGACCATTTGGACTCACTTAAGCTGATGAAGATTTTGTGTATGTGCATATGCTGTAATGATTGTTTTTGTCTATGATGTCCTAAGCTGTAAAGCAAATTTTTTCATTCATGATTTGACACATGCAAGACCAAGAGAGAAGTAAAGGGTAATTAAGATATGGATTTGTCTGAACAACTTGGGGTGTTTTTTTAAACTTTCTTTGTTTTCAGGGTTTTTAATTTTTTTTTTTTAAGATGGTATAGTTATATTTGACTGGTTTGAACAAACATTGCTTTCAGGGAGAGTTCAAATTCTGTATAGTTTGAAATTTGCAGAGCATGAGCAAAAATGGGGATAAACTGGGTGCAGGCATCAGTCGTCCAAATTGACCAGAATTTTAGGATGGATAATGCCATTTAAATGAATCTGGCAAGCCCTCTTTCCTAGCTGAAAGGATGGATGACATTTTGATGACTTCGGTGGTAAAGTGGCTGTGAAAAGATCTGACTAATACAAAGTGGAAATTTCGTAATAACTTTAACAAGCTCCACAATTTCTCACATTTATAGTGTCTTCCATCTTGTAAATCCCTAAGCACTTCAAACAATATAAAGCACCAGTGAAAAGCAGCTACCTCTAGGGCAGAAAGTGGTGACCAGCTGGCTCCTTGTAGAGGCAAGAAAGTACATAGCAGTGAAATGAGAGGAAAAGTAATTTTTGCCAAGTAAACTGGATTATAAATTAAAACTAAGTATTGTGTTGTCTAAAGGAAATGCTTTGTCAGACACTCTGCCTCATTTTCATTCCCCTTTAAAGAAAGCTCTGTGAATGAAGAGCATGTTCTGGTTTTTAAATGATTTGTCTATCTCAGCCGTTCCCCAGCTGTGGTCTGGAGTACATTTATTAGTGGTTTGTGGAGACTCTCTGGTCAGAGTGGTGAGACAACTCAGTTTTCAAATGCTGTGTGTAGCTTCATGCAGCCTCACCCAGGATTTTTCTACTGCCTCAACTCCCACTGAGTATTCCTGTACCATATGGTGTAGGAAATATCAATGCTGTGGCTATGAGGTCCTTAGAAAACTCACTTTTTTTGGTCAAAACCAAATCTGGGACACTTTTGTGACTTGCATATCAAATTCCATGCAGCAGAGCAGGCAGGCTGAAACGATGGCCAACATACAAAAAGAGAAAAAGATGAAACTGCATAACAGCCTGGTGTGGTAAGAACAGTACTGCTAAAATGGGATTGATCCCAAACTGCCTCCTAAATCTTTACTCAGTTTTGTTTGGGCCTGGTCTGACTGGGATTGTTCCCAAAACATGTGAAAGAAAATAAGGGGAAAGGAGAACAAGAAATGCTATAATTTATTAACTTCAACATATGTTCATTTTAAGCTCCTTTCTTCAATATTTCTTTAAGAATATTTTTCCACAAGGCATTATAAATAAAGTCTATAATAGAGACTGTGAAATTGAGACATGATATTGTTCATGAGAAATTCCCCACTTAAAGCTGTGGAACAATGTAAGTTTGTTTAGAACTGTAAAGCTGTCTAATCAATATTGGCTGGTCTAAAACTTGGCCCAAGCCAAGTCAGAAGTGAATATTCTGATCTGGAAGGTGTACTTTGACAGCCCTTAGCTGAGGCAGGACAAGCTCCTGCAAAGAAAGATCCTAAAATGTAACAATGGAGAGATTCATCCAGAACAGAGGGCTAAATCTGACTTCCTAGCAGTGTCTGTGTGTCCTGCTCCATTTCTTGCCTTGTCTTCTGGAAGAACCAAAACAAAATGTGATTACTGGGAAATGTAATTATATTTCAGTTTTGCTAAATTGGGCTCAAAATATTAAGGCCGTCCACAGATTTTTGCATAGCCATCTCAAACACCTTGCACTCTGTCAGGTTCTAGTATGAACCTGGTAACGATCAGTCAGTCTGTATGGGATAGAAATCAGGAACCTTGTGTGTGTGTAAGCCAAATGAGTCTGAAATTTTGGTCTGTGCCCTACAACAATAGTAACACCACCATTCCATTCCCCTACCTGTGAAATAAATACTATCAGTGAGGAAGTAAGATACTGATCTGGAATTTTCTGGCCTAGTTTGGTCACGTGTCTGCATTTATTTGCTTGCCATTTAGCATCTATTGCATGCTAATTTTGCATTATGATTTCCAGGGTGATTAGCATGCCTTTTTAGCTGTGTATTCTCTCCAACTTTCATTGCACACTTCTAACATAGATAATATGTAAATATTTCCCTTCTGCAGTGGTTTCCACTGTGTGCTCTTTGGATTTAGCTACTCTGTGAAGTAAATAGTGGAGCTGGTTGAACTCTTCATAACAAATATTTCATCCAGCAAATTCAGCCCTTCTGTAAATGTAATGCACACAAGCTGATTGCGATTTTCCCAAATTAGATCATTATTTGTAATTGTCTGCTGAATTATTTTTGTGAGCAAACTGTACCCTATGAATTATCTGCAATTTGAACGCTATGATTATTTACTTTAAGTTATTCCTTGTGTGTGACTATTCACCTGGTTTATTTCTGGTCCCTGATTGGATAGCATGACTTTTAGAAGTAGATGCTTTATCTGGAATTTTTAGTCAAGAGTTTAGTGTGAAGAGGATTAAATGTCTCTAGAAGAGTACTGAGATGGAAGGCAGGGGAGGAGAGGGAAGTGGCGGGAAGGGAGGGAAGAGGAGGAAAGGGAAGGGAAGGGAAGGGAAGGGAAGGAAAGGGAAGGGAAGGGAAGGGAAGGGAAGGGAAGGGAAGGGAAGGGAAGGGAAGGGAAGGGAAGGGAAGGGAAGGGAAGGGAAGGGAAGGGAAGGGAAGGGAAGGGAAGGGAAGGGAAGGGAAGGGAAGGGAAGGGAAGGGAAGGGAAGGGAAGGGAAGGGAAGGGAAGGGAAGGGAAGGAGGGGAAGGGAAGGAGGGGAAGGGAGGGGAGGAGGCGGGGAGGGAGGGAGGGAGGAAGGAAGGAGGGAAGGAGGGAAGGAGGGAAGGAGGGAAGGAGGGAAGGAAGGAAGGCAGGAAGTGAATTTATTCTCTCTTATTCTTAAAAGAATTTTGTATACATATATCTGTAAAAAATTCTTCAATTAATGCGTTGCTGTGGTCAATAGTACATCATATTATTGAAATTAAGGTATATTAAAATTAGAGTAGCTTTGTGAGGCCTCATCTGATCTGATACCCGATCAATAATACCGGCTTTGCCACGAATGAGATTGACAGAGAGTTGTTGTGCTCACATACCTAGGTCTCCTTGTATTACACAGATCACTAGATCATTAGAAACTGCCTCTTAATGGAACTAAATATCACCTTAGAAATACTTCTTGTTTTTGTAATGACAGTTTATTCTGAAGTGGAAAGAAAGCAGAAATATGAGAACTTATTTGACTGAGGTGACAGAGGTGATCACTGGCCATACTGCAGATAGATCCCAACACCTCAGGTTCCCAAGCTGGTGCCATATCCATAAGCCACCACTGTCCCTTTTCCGACAGTGCATGTTCTTAAGGCCATATGAGAAGCTGGGCACCAGGGTCTGGCCCATTTAATTCTTGATTCCTCTCTACAGGAATTACTGTTGCATTTTCCAAACCCTGCACATAATGACAATCTGCACACTTTAATATATCTGCCAAGCACGTGGGTTGAATCTGTTAATCTTTGTTTTATATAGCTTCATCATTCACCTACAACTCCTCACAGTCACCAATCAGGTGTACATGTGTGGGGCTCTGCACCAAGTGCCTTTGCCAACATACCTGCAGGAGGAAATTTAACTTCTGATCTAGATTTTACATCTGGCTGGGCTTTATGTGAGCACCTGTGGTAGAGACTGCATCAAGGGCACATTAATGAATCTTCTGTCTAACCTGGCCAAACTCTTTTGTGTGTGTGTGTGTGTCTCAGGCAGCATCAGGTAAAGATGACTTCTGGCAGTACAAGTTTTTTTGCTTTCCTTGATCCAAGTTCTTCCCCTTTCCTTGAACCAAGACACTCCCTAAATGAATGAAAACTCAGATAGTAATTAAACATGTATGCACACATATCTACCTCACTCCAATAATATCCTAACTGCAGCCACGCTGGGGTCAGATTAACTTAGGGTGGGCACATATTTGCACCAGATTTAGACCTAAGCCCATGTCCAATTCTGTGAAGTCACAGGCATATTCATTTCCTGGTTTTAACACGCTCATATGGCATGTAAAGTTTTGAAAGGTTAGGCAGGAAAGATCATAAGCCATGTTGTTAGCATGTGTGAGATTTTGTAGCTGTTTGAGAAGTGCTGAGATCCTCAGATGGCAGGTGCT
Source organism: Aphelocoma coerulescens (assembly GCF_041296385.1). Lineage (NCBI taxonomy): Eukaryota > Metazoa > Chordata > Aves > Passeriformes > Corvidae > Aphelocoma > Aphelocoma coerulescens. The sequence continues at coordinate 54,959,658 of NC_091019.1, read as the reverse complement.
ATATAAGTGCCATGTATTATTATTATTATTTGCAATATTATCATCCAATTACATATTAATCACTTGCATGAAAGAAATAAGGTTTTACAGTGTGGACTTCCTTTCTTATGCTTTTGGTTAATCTCTACAGGACATGATTACATTTGATCTTGAAGCAGATCTACAATAATGAGTCTAAAGATAGAACTTTGTTTTTAACCTGTTACTGATAATATGTTTTGTTTAAAGACAGATAACCCTTCAGATGTGGAACTGCTACAGAAAGTCATCTGTCAAATGTGTTCAGAGCTGTACTCTAACTCCTGAGAGTGTGCACCCCCTTGAGACACTGGGGAAAAAGGAGTTAATCCTTAAGCTAGCTAGAAAAGGGACTACAGTTGTCTCTCTGTCCTGTAGGAATTAGACCAGCTGTGGGGAGTTAATTGCTTCCTATACACACCACTCCTGCACAGCATAAAGAGGTGGGTTGGGAGGGCCCTGGCTTGGCAGGGAGAAGGGAAAAGGAAGGAAGCTGGGCCCAGTGTTAGACATCAGCTCTGAGCAAGACGATCTCCTGCTCTCTAGTGCTCGCCTTATGTGGGCAGTGCTTAGGCAGGGCACAAATGAGCTATCATTATATGATGGCTGCTGCTGAGAAGGGACAGTTTTGTTTGTTCTTGGCCTTTGGAACAGGGAATTTTTCCTGGCTGATTGCACTTCCCAGAGTGATACTCCTTAGGAAATGCAGAAATTCTCTGGTCCCTCTTTTTGTTGGTGTATCAATACATCACGCCGTGCACATACATGTGCTTCAGGGCACCCAAGAGTGGGCAGGCCAGGAGGAATCCTAAATCATGGAAATAAAACAGGCAGATACCAGGGAGTGCTGGTGGTATGTGTACAGAAAACTGCATATGTACAGAGAGAATTGGGTTCTTCAGGCTGTCAGTTGCTGTTAGAAAAGTTGCAATGAAGAATACTCAGGTTCTGAAAAAAACACTCTGCTTTCCTTAAAATAAAATATAATGCACAGCTGTAAATTTTTGTTCTCCTTTCACTCAAAAACCCCATCGCCCCTTAGTGCAAGAGAGTAGCACTTGAGTCCGGAACCTGATGCTTTCTGTTTATCCTCTCTACAATTTGACATTACCCATGTTAATTGGCCAATATTCTCTGAATTTAAGTTGCAGGGATGCTTCAAGGGAAAAGAATAATGTGTGTCAGGACCTGATTGACATGACCTAACTAGCACCTGATGTGTTCAGTGCAGGGCTGCTGGTTGCTGTGGTGCTCTGTGCGTGGCTATTGGGACTGACCGTGCTCTTACTCAGGGACCCTGGCACCAGTGTGAACTGAGCATCTTCTGTGCTGCTGTGGAGGGCGTGCCTTGCTAATCTATCCCTCAAAGAATAGGGTTTCTTTTACCTCTTGGGCCTTGACATGCCTGTTCAAGGGGTAGGATTTGGCCCTTAGTGAGCGGATTATCCATTCCCTTGACATAACATAAAGCTCTAGGATTTACGGCTATATAAGAAAGTAATAATCTTGCCGGGACATGTGGGGAGTTACATACAGTATGTAAATCCCATCTTGAGATAGGAATATGTTCCTTTGAGAGTACAGCTGTGAGAGACCTGCATTATGAAACCTGAATCCATGCAAAATGGCCTGGTTTCATTAGAAACTTGAATCTCACTTTACATCAGTTGAAAGTTTTGCTATGGTTTGTGAAAATTTCAAAGCAAACCTGGGCCAAGGTTCAAAAAAATTCTTTTATTCCTCTGTATCATGCAAACTTCATAGAACCATGCAATTTCAACACAGGACCAGATGAAATGCAAGGTTTTTCACTGAGTGTTTTGATACCTTTTTTTCCCCTTATTTTTGTGGTGTTTGCCTGTCTCAAAGTGCAATTCAGCAGCAGCAAGCTAAGTGAAATCTTTGTGAAAGTCTTTTTAAAAGAACTCTGATCTGAAACAGCCAAATTCTGCACAGCTGCACTACAGAATGCAGGGCAAGGCTTTAGCTGCTAAGTTTGATGCAGCCACACTCGCTGTCAGAAACAGACTGAAGGAATGCAACTCCTCTGGTTTCCATTTCTGCCTGAAGGGGAGAGTAGCTCAGTGAACCCACAATGAAACTTGGGAAAGGGGGAAAGGAAAACTAAATTACATTTAAAGAAAGAAAAGAAGCCTTCTGCTTTCTTTTTTTTTTTTTTTTAATGTTTTAGTGATCTCGATCTCTTCCACATAACATAGATAAGGTTACAACAATCCTTTCATTATAAGCCTAATATTGAAAGCGACCCTTACCAAACTTTGCCAAGCCAAAAAAATCAAGCTGTCTGAAATTTCATAGGCAGCAGTTCAGACCAGAATCCCCCCTCCCAGCATATTTGCTAAGGTGTGTAAAGAGGAGAGGAGGAGGAAAACAGAGAAAGTATGCAGAGGGAAATAAGTTCCTGTAAAAGAATCATTCACCCGACTACACATACCATGTTGTGCTGTTAGCACTGTCTGATGTTCTTAAATATAATCTTCTAAATTCATTTTCTTTACAGGGAAGTAAAGGCTGAACCTAATGAGATGTGGTGTGTTAGATTTGTTAAACAGGTCAGACAGAGGAAACAATGTGAGAAGCAGGAGAATTTGCTCTCTGTGCTGTTCTTTGATTAGGGTCATTTCATAACACAGGTGACTCTTGTCAAAGCCTGGAGTCAGAGCTTTGATTCTGGCGAATTGTAGTGGTCTTGTGGGCTGTTTGAAAAACTCAGATTCAAGGCTGATTCACACCTGCAAATTAAAACGAGCTATTGCTCCGATTCAAGTGAGACTCTGCTTCCCTTTTCCACTGGAAGCACATGTGCAAGAGATCAAGTATTTGTTACCAGGAGCAGAGAAACTACACCAAAGAGGCTTTAGTGATGGAAGCAAGGAGGTACATCATCTCCTAGCAACACAAGTAATGCTGTCTTTAGTAAGAATGAAAAACTGCAGTTTTCAGTTTTTCCTGAATGTGAAAATAGCAAAGGTATCAATGTGAAGTGACTGCTGTTACCTGGTACTCTGACTAGCACAGACACAGGAAAGGAAGCATGACAGTGGATTGTGGAATTCCACAGGGCAAACTTGATTTTTTTCCCACCCTCATAGAAGAAATTCTAGGAGATTCATAACCTCAGAAAGAGAGGAAAAAATTAAAACCATGCCAAGTCATTTTAAATTGGACTTCAAGATAAACTGAGATTTGATATTCCTGGATAATTACTAATGAGAACACTTTCCCTTTAATTATCTTGTGGTCACCATTTCAAAGGTGATTAAAGCTATTCTTCACTAGATGTGGTTATAGATTTAATGCAAACCTGGTCTTTCTTGTGGTTTTATCACAGCAATTAAATCTGACTTGTGCACAGACTTTGTGTGGCATGAGGGATTTCACCAAGCAAAATGATTTTACCCTTCAGGCAATGTTAAATTTAGGAAAAATATAATTAATTATATCAGACAGGTATCTATTATACATCATGCACACATTCTTAGAGACCGGGGGCCCACTTTTACTCAAAACAGAAACAGTTGTTCCTTCCAGCTCTGGTCTTAAGCACAGTAGCAACTGTTGCCTGTTCAGACATGCCTTAATATCATAATTTTTATTATCTATATCAAGCAATCATCCATTTTTTTGTGAAGAAACAGCAGAAAATCCCAAGTTTTGAATGCAAGTTCTCCCTTCCCATCCCATTTTCACTGAGCGTTTCATGGTTCTTCGCTCTCTTCCTGATTGCGTGCAGTAGTTATGTCTTGGAAATAATGCAGTGTTAGCCTATTATAGTTACAGGCTATGTAATATGTTTCTATTTAGCTTTTATCTGCTGATTGTAAGATTACCTGATTGCATTTTATTTTTTTCCCCCTGGACTACTTGATGGGTTTGTTTCTAACTTATCTAATACTGCACAATCCCTCAGCCCACAAAAATCTTCCGACTTAATTAGGGTTTTAGGCCACCTTCTAAAGACAAAAGGCTGCATTTTCAAAATGCAAGTAGGCACTCAAGATGCCCATGTCAGTGATACTGCATGCTATTAAAATGTCTTTCATCAGTGGATCTCAAAGCCCTTTAAAAAAATTTGCGAGGCATCAGGGAGAGAGAAAAGTATATCTAGTTTACAGATGGATGAACTGATAGGATGTGTAAGTTATAGATATTCCATAGTAAACATCAAACTACTTTTGATTACCTTAAAAAGATAGTGTTTGAGATACATGGGTGAGATGGGCATTTTTATTGTTGCTGGCATTCCTCCCTAATTCTTAAGATAGGTTACCTGTAGGGGAATAGAGCTGATTTTAAAATGCTGCATCTATTTGCAAATATAACATGAAAATGAGAAGATAGAGCTAACTTTTCTTGTTTTGTGTTTATCTAATGTTCTATAGAAGTTTATTCATCTGTCTGATTAAAATAAAATAAAATAGGAGATTTAAAGATGGTCCTAAGGGAAAAACAGGGGTAGAGAACAAGTTTTGCAGTTGAATTATTGAAACAGAATGCTGTTTGGGAAAATAAGCTGTGAAATCTTACAGAGCTGTTACCAGATTTCATCTCTATCTTCTTTTATTGTTTCTTTTTAAATTCAAAAGCCTTAGTTCTTGAAAGAGTCTTGGAAGTATTACAGCATTCAGAGCAGTGACATTGTAAAATATAGGCTACTAATCACAGAGTAGCTGTGCAACATACAGCTTTTTATATCTGTCATATTTAATAACTAGACTATCATATCATTTGATTCTCATGTGCCAGAATCAGAGTCCTACCTCTCAACAGTTTGGAACCATGACAAAAATAATATCACTCAGCCAATCTCATGACTCAAGTGACCTTGGCCTTTGATCCAGTCAGATCTTATCAGATCTTCAGAGGGTCAAGGTACACCTGTTTTTAGTGTTTTAGCATTTTAGCCTTAAGCATTAAAGGGCTACAGGGGACACACGATACTCAGAGGAGAATGCAGTGCTCTGCTCTCTGAGGGTGTGTGTACCTATGTGCATGTACACAGGCATGTGCCTCTGCCTCAGGAAGGGGGGTGGCTTAATAATGCAGTTTGTTATTTAAAATGGACCTTAATCCAAAGTAAAATGATTTATTTTCCTCTTATGAATAGCATGCAGGTATGAAAATATTGTTGATGGCAAATATCTCATTTAAAATGTTCTTGCAGCATGCATAGAGAGGGAGGCAACTTGGCAGAGCAGGTATCCCATATATGAAATGTGTTACCACTTAACAGCACACACACATGCTTTGCTGTATGGGAAACAGCATGATCAGGTGCACGTCTGCCATATTAAAGGATTATGAGATATGGGGAGAAAATAATACTTAATTTTAGATGTAAATATATTCTGTTTTTTAAAGAGGCATCTCTTGAAGCGACCATATTATGAGATGTAATACTACAAAATCTTCTTCATTTAGCACAATAGAGACTATTAATGCTTATGGCTGCTCAATTTCTCTTTCTGAAGCATGCAAGAAAGCCATATGTTGGAATGTAGGAGGTTTGTAGCATGTCCATTTAGTCAAGAATAATACACAGCCAGAGGCACCACTGGAAATGAGTATTTTGTTGATAAAAACATGCCAAGCATTTTATTCCCAGCTATGAAGTATGGGATAAAGTTTTGATGATCAATGTGGACTTCTCTATGGAAAGTTGTGCTGTGTATACTCCAGGCTAATGTGTATGCATTGTAAGCTATAGAGATATTATTATCATGTAGATCATTGTTTGCAAATGGAAGCTTAGAAGACTGTGAAGATAATTTCTCATGACAATTATTATGTACAGTAGGTGTAGAAATTGTTTGCCTGTGACCCTCAGTAATTGTTAATGAGGCATGCCTGCACATCTAGCAGAGAAAATGAGGACCCTTCATTTACAGAAACAGGGTGGTGTTACTGAAATGTACACTGTGTACAAGTGTCCCTGAAGTTCCCTGTCCCAGCTGTGCAGAAGTATGGCCCCAAACAGCAAAGCAGAAGTTTTTGGTTGAAAGCAGAAGCTTTTGGTTGCATGTTATGGAAAATGGTGTTTTTCCACTGTAAATAAGGATCAAGGTGTAGTGCTTTTAATCTATTGAGTTTAAAGTGAAGAGGATATGATGCAGAGCTTCTAACCTACAACACTGACATGGGTTACAATTAATCATATCTTAATTTCATGGGTGGCTTTCAGTAACAAGGAAAATAGTACAAAAACTTACCTTCAGAGGTACTAGACCAATTTCGACCACCAGTGGCTTCCACCTGGGTCCTTTTTAAAAATCCCTTTATATTGCAGCACTAATTTCACTAAACTCATGGGGTATTTCTCCTTGCAAAAGGTCTGCTTGTGTGAGCCAGGGTTATGGAATTAAACCTTTAATATTTCTCTAACAAAGCAGGAATGATCAAAAAAAAGCTCACTGTAAAGAGAGAAAGGAGAGCAATTACTTGTACTTTTGTCCTAGTTTGGCTGCAACTTTCCTTCCAGTGCTATCTGTCACTTACTTTTTCTTTATTTTCCTACTTGAGAGATAGAGGGAAATGATCAAGCTCCTCAGGAGTAAATGTACTTATGGGGATGCTGAACTTGACCCAACACAGCCTGTATCACAGGCCTGTTAAGGAGGTAAACGTTCACTCTTGCTAAGTGGTATCATGTATGAATTATCAGTTATGTTAACAACGTTTTTTCTAGAAGACAAAGCAGAAAGGGCTGTATTCCCTGAGGCATCTGGGTAATTTTTTTCTGCCTTCCCTTCCACAAATATGAAATAGTGTCTTAAAAAGGCTTGTGCAGTTGGGTTATTTGGGTTTGTAGATAGGATGAAACATAGCAGCCCAATGTATTGTGGCAGTTAACTTTCTTCACAGCTGGCATAATATTGTTTTTACATCCTTCACAAAAAATTAAAAGGGAATGCATTGGTATAAAATGATTCTGCCACCTTTTCTTTTCCTTCAAATATGCCAGTGAGTCAAGTGAACTGAAGACCTCTTTAAACTGTAGACTTCTTTCTGTGTCTCCCTATCCATTTTAACTGAAGAATATAAAGCAGCAATAAAGGCTGGGTCCTGACTCATCTTGGGAGGAATCCTTCCCTTCCTTAGGAAGGAATCTTGGATTCCTTCCATTTCCTGACCAGCCCCAAACACCAGCTCTGCCCTCCCTACTGCATTCAGCCCCAACACTGTTTCTTCTTTCTTTGCAGAACTTTCTTTGATACTTTCACCTTTTCCTTAGAGAAAAATATTATTTCTTAATGCACAGTGCAAATAAGACACCAGGTTCCTGTGGCCGTTTCTCTCACCTCTCCCTCCCTCTTCCCCTTCCAACTGGTCTTGGATGTTCTGTGACCTTCCTGTGCATAGAAAATGCAGTTAAGCAAAACAATGCTCCTTTCTACAGTGCACAATGTGAATCCCAAAACCTGAACAACAGATTCCTGTCTTGAAAGACAGACCTACACAATGCCTCCCAGGCAATTTCCAGGTGCCCAAGAACATAGTTTAAAGTGAAATTACTTTGATGATGTGGGAAACCTACATACTTTCCTTTTATATTTTTCAAGAGTATAAAATGACTGAAGTTTTTGTATTAATTAATAGTTTAATATATTGTGTCAATCAGGGAGCAGATTCAGTTAAACATGTAGGAACATAGCCTCCATGTAGGTGAAACAGAAGGAACGATTGCTTGACTTTTAGATTTTGTAGGTATGTATTAGCTACAAAGTCAAAAGAAAACCTTGTAAACAATCATGTTCTTATCTTTAACCTTGAAAGTGCCATTTCCTTAATGGGAATGTCATATAATGAAAATTAAATTTGTGGGCAAGACTGGGGACTTGCACTTCAAACATATTTTCTTGTTGAGGGACTGGATCAGTAAACTATAATTCTCCCGGTAATAGGGAATAGACGCTTGGAATTCACTGTAGTAAGCAGCATAGAGAATCTAATGTTGTAAACTCAAGGATATGAGTGACTGCCTGATAGATGGAACACTGGAATAGAAACTGGAAAATTTTGGTTATTCTGGTTTAAGATTGCTGCTGTCCTGCAGTGTTGCTTTCAACTGTGAATTTGGTGAATTCATGACAGCTTCTCTATGGTGTATTATCAATATAAGTGACCTAATCAATACTTGGACTAGATATTCTGCAATCTCAGTGCAACTTTTTCAGTAAGCTGTTACCTCAGCAGGACCCTAGGCTGTTATCATGCTTCTGACTCTGCTCCTTAACATATCCTGGAAGAAAGTTTTGATGCTTTTGCAGCTAATGTCATGGCTTCAGTGCCATGACATACTTGGTGCAAGTACAGATATTCCTGTCTTTGAATGTCTTCACATATAACCTGTGGTATTGAAACCGTTCAGAACCCTAAGAATGGTATCTCTCAAAGCTTTTCAGGTCAGGAAGCACAAAATTAGCTTAATTTTCCTTGGTAAATGTGTAGGATTTGAATATAATATCTGGGGAACAGGTCATCTTCAAAGATATGCAAGTATGCACTGAATGAACTGTGCAGGAGAAAATCTTGTGACTCTTGGAAGGCAAACAGCTGAGTCAAACTAGAAAGGAAATGGACATGTATTTATATTCCTCTTTCTTCCCTCTGAAAATGAAATCCAGATATTGGCACCCCATTTCTTGGACTACTTAATAGATGGGTTCATATGTTACTGCCAAAGGGCAGTTAGTGGGTCACACTGGTAGGTTGAGTGTTGTCTCCATCCACTCTTGTGCAGCACCACACAGCTGTCAGATACTATTTCCAGATCTATATATAAACTTGCATATATCATAGACAAAGCTGATACAGGAACTCATTAAGGCTGAGTCTGTCTGTCCTTATATATGTGCAACTTCACTGAAGTGAGGACTTAGAGCTGAGATCAATAGAAGGATGAGGCCATAAGAAAAGAGCTGAAAAGCCTTATCGATTGTTTATTACATTAGGAATGCAAAAAGATGTAGATTTTGAATGATGCCTGTAATTCTTAAAAAACCCCATAATGATAAAACAGTTGTCTGATGCCTTCAGAATGGTAGTATAAACATTTACCTAAGACTTCTAAATTTATTTCCTAGGCTGACTAGCCAAGTGACCTTTCTGAAGTTATTTATATTGTCTTTGTATTCAATTACTCAGCATAAATCAGAATGAGACTTCAAGGCCCCCTTCTGCTTGATCTTTATCAGTATGCAATGAGCCTGATCCAAAGTCTGCTGAAGGCAGCAGATGGGGCCCTGTTGACATTAGTTGACTTTGACTCAGAGCATCTCATACCCCACACCAAATTCGGACCCTCTGCAGAATGCATCCCAGTTCAGCCAGGTGACAAGCCATATGGCTTTCATGTTATTGTATACATGGAACAAAAGTTTTGGAGGTCTCTCCACATCCTTACATAGGTACATAAAGGACCACTCGTAGTATTTAAAACCAGAAATGCATTCTGGTTTCTCACAGAAGTATATGCTGTGTCATCTGCTTTACTCACTGCAAAAACTTCAGATTCCTTTTGAGCCTCCTATAATACCTCCTGCAGCAGTATCTTTAGGTCTCTTAAGATCCCTATCCCACTTCTTTGGTTTGCTACTGATCTGTTTTTGACCTAGTGCCAAACTACAGGAGGAATTTTCTCCATTGTTCAGGTGCTGATTTCCAAAGCACTTATGAAATCTAATTAGTTTGGTGACTTCTAAACTGAACTGGGATGCAACAAGTATGTCAGAATGGGAAAAAATTCATCACTGAAGGCTCAAAGTGGGTGATATGAACAAAGAAGCTGGTGAGTAGACTCACCAGTTGTTATGAGGAGGAGAAGTAGATGGTAAATAAGCAGCATGATTGCATAAGCCTGATTTCTGCTAATTATTTTAATTCTCTATTCCAGCTCTGGGCCTTTTCATGATGGAATGAATACAAACCAACTTTTGTAGTACTATTATTATTTTTGGTTTTTTGTTAATCCACATGAATATGTGGGAAGCAGTTTGTTCTTCCATGTCATCCTGCTTCATGAAAGGTGGCACAAAGTTGATGTCTTTATATTTTCATTATCCTTTCATGAAAAGTCCTCAGACAGTTAGATATGGTGGGCTGTCTTTTGGTGCTCTTTTGGCAGATACCACCCCAAAATGGACAGAAAGGTTTATTCTTTTAAATACGTGGATAATTTTTTTCCAGTGGAATCTGTAACTTAACATCATAGGCTGATCCCCTTCTATGGTGCCCATATCAACAGGTGTCCATATAAAACTTTGATGTTTTAAAAGGGAAAAAATACACCAAGAATTTTCACATGGTTATTGACAGCCATTGGGATTAATGAAGACTTGCTCCAGCCATGATGTCACAGAGGAATTTTCTGACTGTGATTATTTTAAGTTCAGTGGACCTCATAGGGAAAACCTGTATTCAGCATTTCTCCCTGTGTCTATCAAGGTTTTAAAGCAACATGTATTTTCGCCCTGCAGTATAGGAATCCTGATGAATACAGTTTAAGATGCTCAGTTTGTTTAACTGTGCTTTTATGCCATTTAATGTATTCCTGTCTTTTTTTTCTGGGAACACATCTAAGGAGGAAACATGTCATCAGCCATGCTAAAACCATTGAAATATCTGGGAAGAAATTGTCCTCAAGCCTCAACAAATCATCTTTTTACAGCATTGCGTGTTAAGAATTAATTTAAGCAATGATCCCCAAGAGGCCACATGTGAATAGTGTGCCATCCTAATCTATCTTTTCCTGACTATTAGGTTGATAATGGGCATTCCTTTGCATAGTCATTATGCATTGTTGTCAGTCTTGAGCCAGTTTTATGACCTGTGTCCAAGATGTACTCTTATTCTCATTAAAGGCTTAAAATGATCCATTAAAATCTTGTGTTGCTTCTTTAATTTTTCTGTCTCCTTACAGAACTTTAAAATGTTGATGTTTTTGAGACAGCAGGGAACCAACAGAGCTAGAACTATGATCATTCTTTGTGCAATACCCAGAGATTGATATCTATTTCTATTGTGAGCACCAACTTTCAACAAGCAAATTCAAATTTGCTTTAACAATTTAACATCCAAATGACTGTGTTGAATCCCAAGAATAGCACTGATGGACTGTAACCATGAAACCTTTCCTGAGTTATATTGGCATTGTAGATATGTAGGATGCACCCATGCAGCTTAGTTATTGTTGGTATCTGCTAATATAGGCAGTCAAAATTTAAAATTCATAGTAAAACTGTATTAGAGGTCTGATACTAGTACACTGTATATGAGGAGAAACCCTAATTTTTGTGAACTTGATAATTAACAGACTATTCAAGACATCACAATCACTGTAAGAATACAGTGAAGGAAAAAGCTCCAGGGAAATAACTTCTGTTACTAGTTCATATCCCCCTGTCCTGGGAGTCTAACTGTCTGGGTAAACACAGGTGGAGTCTCAACCCTTGTCTTTTCCTGCCTGATTGGTAGCCATAACCTGCTGATATTGGAATTAGAAACTGTCTGCACACTCTGCTCTCAGTTTGGCTGACAAAATACTAACAGAGCAAATTGTAGGTTATTTCACTTTTCACATGGGCTGTCACCCCCTAAGTTTACTGATATGGTAGCACTGGTCTGCAATGTCTCTGTTAGAGTTTTTTAAATAAATAGGGTGAAAGTGGATGGGTAAGCTCTTTGCAACTCTTGTGTCAGCTGTATACTGATAGTTCTCCACTTACCTCCATTGCCTGATCATTAGTCTGATCACTACCTAATGCCTGATCATTCTTCCTATGGAGCTTGCTGTTTTATTAAACTGCTTCACTGGTATTGTGAGTCTCTAAAGCAGGGTTATTTTCTCTTGAGAAAAAAAAAAAAAAAGATCAGAGATACACCTACCCTTTCAGAAATTGCACTCTCCTTGGTAAATTTCTGTCCTTGTGTACATACTAAATTAGTAAAGTTGCGACACCTGATTAAATGACTGACACACAGCTACTTTTGTTTATATATATTGCCATCAGTTTACATGGTAATTGACAAGATGAGTATTTATGGCAATCACATTTAATCCTACTCTCAATGGATCAGATGTGAACTGTGGGAGGTTGACCCACTCCCAGTGTTTCTGTTTTTCACCAATGTTTGGAAATACACCAACTTTCCTGAAAAAAAAGCCTTACAATATATTACATGCTTCCAGGCACCAGCTGTCACCCAAAACACATCACCTGTGGATTGATGCCATGTGACCTTGTTACTTTTCTATCAGCCTATTTCTCTCTCCCTGTCTCAGGTATTTTTAATGTGTCCATCACCGTGGTTTCTCATACTGCTTAGTAGAATCATAGAATAATGAAATGATGTGGGTTGAAAGGGATTTTAAAGATCACCTAGTTCAAAAGCCTCTGCCATGGGCAGGGATGCCATTAACTAGATCAGGTTACTCAGGCCCCATCCAACCTGTCCTTGAACACTTCCACAACTACTCTGGGCCACTTGTTTCAGTGCCTCATCACCCTCAGAGTAAAGAATTTTTTTGCTAATATCTAATCTAAACCTGCCCGCTTTCAGTTCAGTTTCCCTTTATCCTGCTGTCTGTATAAAAAGTCTCTCTGTCTCCCTTTCTTAAACCTTTTTAAGGTTCTGGAAGGCCACAATGAGATCTGCCCAAAACCTTCTCTTCACACTGAACAACCCCAGCTCTCTCAGCCTGTCTCTGTAGGAGAGATGCTCCATCCCTCTGATCACCTCATTGCCCTCTTCTGGACCCACTGTTAACAGGTCCTCATCATTAATGTGTTGAGGAGCCCAGAGCTGGGTGCCATGTTTCAAGTAGGGTCTCACAAGTTTTAAATATTTTGGAATGCATATAAGAGATCTCAAGAACAAAATTGCCTGATATAAATGATTTCTATGAACTTTACTGTGGAGAAAACACTGCTTAGTTATTTTAACTTTTTTTCACCTGGTTTATCACTGATGTCCATGATGATTTGCAATCCTGAGTCTCTCTTCATTCCATGTTTTTCAGCATTGCTGTCCATCTTTGATTCTTTAACAGAAGTTCGATATTTACTGAATATTCTAAATGTGTGGGATTATTAATGACATGGTTTCCATACACAAATTGGAAGTACCATATTTGTGCAGATCCTAGTCTGTTTGAGAACTTAGCATGGCTGGAACTTTAGGTGCTGTTGGATTAGTAAATGACACCCAGTCCCAACTTTGTTGGTAATGAAAATCATGTACCTGCATTATGAAATGCACCTGTGTTATTACACTATTATGATGACAGTGGTCCTTATGTTTTTAAAACTAAAAAGGATATAATTTATAACTTTAACAATAGAAAGAAAACAATTTGTATCCAGTTTAGTTTACAAATACAGAAGGTCCACTTTGGCTCAACACCTTTAAGAAATTGGATCTGTTTCGATTTGAGAAGCAGATGGGAAGAGCTGGCATTTATCATACTTACAATTTTTTATTACAAACAATGCTAGATACGTGTACCATGACATTCTTGAGAAGACTGAGGCGCCACTTGCTGTCATAGGCCCCATTCTTATGGCTTCTTGAGAGTGAAATGTGAAATTTTGCACTTCACTGGACTATTTTCGGTGGTAAGTTAACGGTGACATTATCCTCAAAAGATCCTGACTCATAGAACTGTGTTATAGTCAACAAGATGTACTAGAAAACTGTTTTGTGTTCTTCTAATGCAGTTTTATCCCAGAGATTGCCTTTAGAACATATACTCAGATTTTTCTTAGCAAAGATATGGCTAGAATTGTCATTAAAGAAACAAAAGAAGTCAATTTAAATAAAGAGTAGTGATATTTTTATGTTAGAATTCTCTTGAATCTGTCATCAATGACTGAAAAGAAAACACAGTTAACATAAAACTTGAATAAGATCAGAACTAGTGCTGATGCGTTCAGCGGTAGTAATGAACCATGAAACATCATCTTACCTCAGCAAGATGCCTCATACCTTGCATGATCATGAAAAAGTTCATAAAAAATCTTGGCTCCAAGCCCTTTTGTAGCCAAAGAAAATTTTGAAAGAGCCAAGTTTTTTAGTTTATATTTAGGATCTGTTCCTCTGGGATGCTTTTGATTGATGGTTCTGGAGAATAATTACCTGGTAAGTTACCTTGTGTTGACTGCAGAGAAGGCAGAAGTGGTGCTGCTTCCTCATGTGCATGTTTTTCACAGGCAGGTTCCCTGGTTCCTGGAGCTGCAGCTTGTGCTGCCACTGCAAAATGTTCCTTGAATGTGCAAAGGCAAGGCTGAGCCCTGGATCCTGTGACATGCTGTCAACGACCTCTACATGGTCCCAGTGCAATGCCAAAAGTAGTGGTGCCTCCTGCCAGGCATGGTTGGCCAGGACTGTGGTCTAACTGCAGGTACCAGTGCAAAGTAGCCTCTTCATTTTTGAGAAGGACATGCATGTTGGATCTTCTTTTCTTCTTTCCTGTAAGATTCCATAAGCTAGGATGCTCATGAATGACAGAATATAGCACTGGATGAAAATCATTGCATCAGATAGTACTTCCACAGTACTGATGAATCCTTAGAGATGCAGACTGTGCTAATTTGCATGGGTAGCACTAGGAGTATATTTAACAGAGCTGTCTGTAGCTGTGGTTTGCATGCTTCTGCTGCACAGCTATTGTCTTTTTTTCCTGTACCTGTTACACCTTAGTTTACTGTTAAATCTCTAATCACTTAAACTGACCTTTCCAGTTCAGTGGACTGCTGCTCTAAAAGTCCGGAAATACTCAAGATGTCTAGCCCGAAGTCTAATCTAGCCCATCAGTACCTTGTTGTCTGCCCAAAGGTTTAGATTCATCCTATAAAATAAAAATTTTATGCTGTTGTGTATGAACTGCTGTCCTTCGTCTTTATGACAAAAGAAGAGCAGAGTATTTACTCTTCAAACTCAGTGGAATATCAAGACTCTTTGCACTGTTTTTGACCTTCATTTTTCTTAGAAATATCATTCAAGTTTTGAATGTAAGAAAGTTGCAGAGAAGTAAAATCTACCTAATCTGATTTTTGATCCTGTGTATTGTCCATTGCTACGTATTAAAATATATTGCACTAAATGCTGGATATTCTCAAATGGTGAATCAAGAGCTTATATATGATTGATAAATGTTGCATCTTTCTGTCTTGAATGCTTATTAGATACATGAAATGAATTTAAAAAAATTATTAAAAAAAATTATATTATTATTGAATAATTGTTCATCTGCACCACCACTAATTCAGGTGTTAAAGTGAGTAAATTGAGTTACCATTTTGGCCACCAGCAGTCAGTAGGTTTCTACATACTTATCTACTAAGATATTCCCCAATATGGCTATTCCGTATGTTCCCTTGGGTACCGACATATGAGTTCAAGTATTTAATACACTATTATAAAAACTGCATGCAATGATCCTTCATCGATGTGTTTGATTAGAATACTTTCAAGATTAACCTTTATTGACATAAAAGTTAACAAAACATCATGAGTGACCCTTTTTTAGAAAAAAGATATTGTTCCCTCAAGCATATTCTGTGCATCTAAAATTTTTTTTTCACTTTCCCTTTAGTTACACACTGCAGGGGAAGCAAAACAGAATGCAAAGAAAAAAAAAAACAACAAACAACAACTCAACAGGGATCATTATTTTTTGTTGCTTCTCCTGGAATCTTCTTTTGATATCATATAATGGAGGTGCATTAATGAAGAGTTAAGAAATAGAAGTTTGTTATATAATAACAGAAATTAATCTGATTTTCTTTTATAAATATGTAATAAAGAACAGATTTTCTGAATCTTTTTAGTAGGACTTCCCTTGAAATTTGCAGAAAAAAATAGATTTTTTTCTTTATACGTTTAATTGCAAAAAATGCAGTTCGAGATTGGGCTATTTCCTTAAGAGTAGATTCAAGACCAAAACCCCTTAATTTTAGATGTAAAGTGGTTTGGCTGCATTCATAAACAGAGCTGTGAATTCTTTTCCATCTGAACTCATGTTCTTTGATTTTCACTGACTGACTGACCATTTCAGCACGCTCTCCTGATCGTATATAATTCAGTCCTCGACCATGACAAACCAATCATTCACAACTGACCCTTGAAATTAATTAATGCCAATCACTGCTATCAGTCAAAAGACATTCTGAGAGATTTCAAAAGAAGAGATTGATGTTACATGGTGCTAAAGGTAGATGTAGAAAATGCAGTCAGTCAGTGAATTTCAGAACTTAAATTACATTTATAGATTGCTAACATCCCTTCTAGTACATGTAGTTACAAGATGGTAGTCGTCAATGTATAATAAAGCTGGAACAAGTGCTCAGTGTGAAAATGCTAATTTTCAGATACTTATATCTTGAAAACCATAGGTGGTCTTGGCATGGAAAATAACATACTACCTCCAAATTTGAATCTCTAAAGCATAGCAGGAGGCAGATCTAACCAGCACTGTGACCATATGTGTTTGGGATTTCATACACAATAATTAATTTCCATTCTGTAAAAATGAATAGTTTAATATAACATCCCACATCAAGAGATGCAAACACAAACTGATACTTTAAAAAAAAATGCCAGTGAACAAACTTTTTCCCAATCAAAACCAATTTAAATTGTTATGAATAAAAATAAATGAAAACTATTTAACTGCTTTTATTTCTCAACATAAGAATCTTATGAAGACTCTCTCTTCATAAGATGTTTAATTGAATAAAGGGCTTAGAAGAAATATGTAATCTACAAATGGATGCTCTCTGCATATGTACAAAATATCCATGCTCTTTTCTGTTTCTAGTTATGACCACGCTTTTTCTTTCCCTTCTGATTTGCATGTGAAGATGAACCATCATCAAAGTACTCAATATTTTTACCCAAACTCAATAGTCCTGACACACCCGTGTCAGGCTAAGTCTCTTCATTCAGTGATAACCAATAGGCTTTAATGTCATTCTGTGACACAGGTCAGCTCAATAAAAGTCTCTGTAAATTATCATTTGGGTGTCAGATGATCAACAACATCAGTGCTGTCATGTCATCTGGAGGGCTATCCTCCCAGTGAAATTAGAGGTAAAGCATGTATTGTCACTCTCTATGTCTGCTGAGAACATAATCACACCAAACTATCCAACACGTGGTACTTGTATAAAAACATGTTGTGCCAAATCTTCTCTCAAGTGATACTTGAAGTTTCTAAAAAAAACCCTGTTAGCTGATGCATTTGTCTCCTGTTTACCACACTCAGCTGCCACTCCTAGCTCTGTCCAAGAGTAAAACAGCCTTTTTTTTTTCCAAATAAAAAAACAAATCAACTAGACAGAGAAACAAGAACTGAAACTTTAGATTTGAATTGCTCTGCTAGCAGAAGATTGACTACAAATCAAAACCACGTGCCAGTCTGGAAGATTTTAGCCACCAAAAAACTGTTAATCAGTGCTAAAAGGAGGTTTCCAAAATCCAGTTAGGCTCCTAGGCACATTTCAAAATCCCACTAGATGCCAGTCTGACTACATATCTCAGAAAAAAATGTGGTCCTTGTGAATGGCCTCTCATCTCTAATACCTGTTGGATTGTGATCCAAACCGTGGAATTAGGCCTGGATCCGGGTCCTACTGTGCAGCTAAAGCTCCCCATGGCTGCTAATGACAGAGTAATCTTTGTTGCAGAATGCTGAAGGCTTCTGGGAGTTGAGTGTGCCTTTTGGGGTGCCTTGCACTGTCTATACCACAGAACTTATGGCTCTAAGTCAAGAAGAGGATATTCCTCCACCCTCCTCTGCTTTGGCTATCAAGGCTCCATTATACTAAATTATAATATATATTATTATACATATACTATACTTTATGTTAATCAAATTACAAATTATATTATAAATTAAAAAGCATCTATCAGCAAGCAAATAGCAGCATTCATTACTTTGTGAGTCAAAAAAGCAATCAAGGACCAAACTTCCAACGTCCAAAGCCAGAGAAGGGGCTACCTGTACTGTGCCACTGCTGATGTCTTGATAAATCAAACAAGTTTGTAGTGAGTGCACAGGTTGTCAGGTGGAAGGATATTGATGATGAAGATATCACTCCCATTATACAGCTTTTGCTTTTCTTATGCAATGCTTATACACTTCCCTCCCATGCTCTACTACTTGTATCATCACTGACATCTGTTCCTTTTAGGTTGCAACACAATCAGATCTGCAGTCCACCAGAAACACTACTTAGAATTTACTTAAGTATATATATATATATATATATATATATATATATATATATATATGTTCCCTAAAAACACTGCTTCAGTGAAAAATTAGCAATGTAGTGATTTTTGGCAAAATTTTCAGTGAGGCAGTTTCTTAAGATGAAAATTGGCTATTTTGAAAAATAAACTTTGTATCTATTACATGCCAAATTTAATTTCTGGATTGAAGAACTCGCTAGAGGTGAATATGTGAGAATGACAGAGATTTCCTCCCAAGTATTCCTGCTCATCTCTCAGAGTGTATCTACATACCAGGAGGCAGTGTAATGTAGTGGTGTTGCTACTTGTAAGCTGACTTAGGTATAAGACATTCTAGTTTACTAGAGAGCTGCCTAACCACAGCTGCATATTTCAGAGTGGCTTGTTATGTTTCTTCCTCACTGAGCTCCCTAATGGCCTGGCTACAGTGCCAAGAGGACCTTTCATTGCAATAAACTTGTTACTGTGTGTGACTTCAGAGAAGATGAACCCCTAGCCACTGATGGGTAGTGCTACCTTTGTGAGTTGAAATGGGTCTGAGACAGCAAAGTGAGAAGGGTTTAACTCATGGGTTTAACTAACGACTTTCAGAACACCATACCTCCCCACAAGGTCTGCTGTCCTTCTGCAAGTACTGCTTTTTGCTGCTCTGACTGTTCTTAATGAAGCTGCAGCTCACTTCTGTCTACCCCTGGTTTCCGGTGTCTGGATTGGTTTGAGGTTGAGAGTGGTTTCCTGTTTCTGTGCAGCTTTTGGGTAGTCTAATTGAAACGACATGTCAGCAAATATGTGTCCAGTGTGGCTGGGGAGAGAGCCAAGGTCCGGTTTTCTGCAGCAACGTGACTGACTATAGAAAACTCCATGGAAAGAGAAGAAAAATCAATATGCTGGTGTTTGATGTGAACAGCAAAGTTTGTCTCCTACTGGGAAGACTGGGCAAGTGCATGAATTGGAGCACTGGCCTTCTGCAAGCAGGACAGGACAAGACAAGGAAAAGAACAAGAGGAAATATTAGCGACAGGGGACAATGTGTTTAATAACTCTCCTCTTGGTTTCTTCCCACTTGATTCTGCCTGAATGAATAAATAGAACTGAGTGAGGAAAACCACTAAATCTATATATCAAGTTCTCAAGAATTAATCCATCAGAAACAGCTTCAAAGTTCCTATGCTAAACAAAGGAATTGTTGTGAAAAGAAGGATGATTCCAAGTATTGCTCTGTGTTATGAACTGTTGGTTTTGGATAGTTAAGGAAACCATGGCCATTATGTGAAGAGTGTACCCATTCATATGACTTGATTGAATTTCCACCACTATTACTTAGCAGGCACCACAGACAGTAGGAATGTATTGTTTCATGCAAAATGCATGTATAAAACAAATGAGGGACTTGGTCCAAAAGGGCTGAAAGTCTAAGGTGCAAGATCTTCAATTAGCTGCAAACGTGTACTCACGCTTTCTCCTACACAGAGTATACCCTTCCAAGGAACTTTGTGTTTGCATACAGAAATAAAACTGTCTAATCTTGGCAGATCATGCATCTAAATACACAAGCTAAACAGTGGAAATGTTTCTGCAGACTTACTCTTCATTTTCTACTGATGGAGAAGCAAAGCACACAGCCTCATTGCTGCATCTCTTCAGTTAAAATTCCAGTTGCCCACACTGTCTAGCGTGATCAAGGGTGCTAGGTAGTACCTTCTTCCCTGGAGAGAGAAGTGTGGGAGAGCATACTGGTGCACTGGAGAGGGGCTGAAACGTACCTTGGACTGACATAATATCATGGAAGCATAGAATCATAGAATGGCTTGGCTTGGAAGGGACCTTAAAGATCATCTAGCTCCAAACCCCCTGCTGTGAGCAAGGAAACCTTTCACTAGACCAGGTTGTTCAGAGCCCCACCCAACCTGTCCTTGAATGCTTCCAGGGATGTGGCATCCATGACTTCTCTGGGCAACCTGTTCTAGTGCCTCATCAACCACACAGTAAATAATTTTTTCCTAATATCTAATCTAGACCTACTCACTTTTAACTTGAAGCCATTCCCCCTTGTCCTGTCGCTAAACACTCTGGTAAATAGTCCCTCCATTTTCCTTGTACCGCTTAGGTACTGGAAAGCCACAATTAGGACATCCTGAAGACTACTCTTTTCCAGGCTGAACCATCCCAATTCTACTAGAGTTGCTCCGTCCTTCTGATCAACTTGGTGGTCTCCTCTGGACTTGCTCCAACAGATCCAAGGCCTTCCTGTGCTGAGGACCCCAGAGCTGGATGCATCACTCCCAGTGGGGTCTCACCAGAGCAGAACAGAGGGGAAGAATCCCCTTCCTCGATCTGCTGGTCACTCTTTTGATGCAGCCCAGGATAAAATTGGCTTTCTGGGCTGTGAGCTCACATTGCTGGCTCATGTCCAGGCTCTGCAACTGGGCAACTTTATGAAAAAGAAATCCTTTGAAGATCATTAAATATGTAGAAATCGCATTCAGCTCTGGAGTGCCCATACTGAAACAGTTGGTGCCTGGGAAAGTATTAACTGGAAGTATCTTGGATGCCTGTTTACCCTACTCTTCATCTTCCTTGTCCATTTGGTAATGATCAGAGCTCCTTTTTGTTTTTTTTTGTTTTTTTTTTTTTTTAAGTTGAGGTTATGGGGTGATTCAGACACCCTTTCCATTTGGTAACATTCTTTCTTTTGCCATAAACCAGATGTTTTTGACGCTATTCTAGATTCCTTTTTCACACCAGAAGACAGTATCACATGCTGCACAGGAACTTATTCTCTATAAATACTGCACTGACAATGGTGGAGATTTTCTCAGCCTTCCACTAATTCTGCCACAGATTTGAGATTCAGTGGTGCTGTAAAAGACCCAATCTCTACTGTAGAACTTGACTTTGTGTTTTACAAGGGAAATCCCTTGTTCAGTGCCATCAGACTTTTTTAAAATTTATCTGTTTTTGTCTGTTGGGATCTATAATTTCTGCATCTCAGATTTTTTTTTTTTACCAGGTTCTGCCCCATGTCATTCTGTTATCCTCTGTATTAATTCAAAGCTGGGTATTGGGGAGAAGGTCCCTGATGATTTGAAGACTACTTGTGTCCACTGGAATGGTCAACTCCATTTGTGGGCTGCACTGCCTCATAGGACTTTGTTCTGACCCAGCATGTTTGTTCCCTTCCTGCTTTGTTATCCCTAGCTCAATCTGCATAATTTTATCAGGAGATCCTATTGTGCTTTCCATCTTTTCTGTCTGGAACATACATGGCAGTGTAAGTGTTATGGGCTATCAGAAACAATACTGTCATTTACGTGAACATAAAAGGGGCAAAGTATTTTGTGGTTCTGTTCAGGCACTATTATCCCATGCCAAGACTGAAAGAGCTGAATTCCACCTTGTTAAATTCAAATGAACTTTCAGTTGTTAAGTACAGCAACTAAAAATGCTGCTGTTAGAAAAATGAAATAGATTAGTGTTGCAAACCTTTCCATGCCACTGTGTCAGATGTTATTTTCATCTGTTTGATAAATACACTAAAAGAAGAGTCTGCTGTTTATTTTTCCTTTAGGGCCATATCACTTTTGTTCCTTGTTGTGAATCTCTGAGAGCAACAAGACGTTTGACCAGTGTGGAGTTGTATTCTTGTGGAACTTCTAACAGTCAGAGCTCCTTCAAATCTTCCACAAACCAATACAGGGTTTGAGTCAGGGCACAGATGCAGAAGTGGTTAAACTGGCAAATACCTCAGTAACTCAGACAGCATATTTACATGATCGTTGGTGTGTAGCAAAATGTTGCACTGGCTAAAACCTTCTACTTTGGTGAATAAAGAATTAACTGCATGGAAAGTGGATCCTGCTTCTCCTTGAGCAGATGTGGGGTGTGGAGGAAAGATGAAAACTCTCTCTGAGACAGAGGGACACAATATTTGGGAAATTTACCTTGGTTCTAGAATGCTATCTAGTCAACCTGATCAAATCCTGGACACTGAGAGTTTTGTTAATTTTTTTCCTTTTCCCCCCCAATAATATTTTGCTTTGATTTCTGATCATAAAGATTGTCCCAGAAATTATATCTGAACTTGACTGAATCTAATTTTTTCTGCATCATTTCACCTGCTTACTTTACACAAGCCAATGTTTTGGCTGATTTGATAACTGGCAATAAGGAAGACAGGTTGGTTTTGAAAAAAAAAAAACAGAATGGAGATCAAAGAAATGAAAAGAATACAACTTCTTGTTGTGGCAGAAATAGAATGGGAAGAAATAGGAGACTCTTAGGAGCCCTTAGTGATAGAGTTGTGGCAATGAACTTTAATTGCCAACCCACTCCTACTTTTGTTAAAACACAGATTTTCTCTTTGTTCTAGCAGATGGAATTTTGATCACTCTATTCAGCCAATCCTCACTTGTTTTCTAATGGGCTTGGGATTTATTTTTTTTTAAATGTCTGGGAGATCCATCACCCCAAATAAGTGGACTTTAAAGGTCAAGAGAGCTCTTATCCTTTTAGTTCATTTCATGAGAGCTCTGAGCAGCAGGCACAGCAATCTCAGCATGGACTCAACGATATTTCCTCACAATGTAGCCAGAAACTGCATGCCTGCAGGGTAAAACAAAATTACCAGTGTTCCCCCATGAATGTCCTACACCTTGAGAGGCCACAGCCACAGAGCAGTTAGCTGCATGGCTGAGCACTAGCAGTAAATGCTTACTTCAATTGTGGCAACTGCCACTCAGAAGGGATGCATTTAATCTTGAAGGATAGATGTCTCAAGACATCTCTCCTAAGTGACACAAAGTCTCTGGATGTAGAGGAGAGTGCTGAAGGGTTCTGTACGTAGGCAGTTTCTCTCTGACTGTGGGGTAAGTGGAGAAAAATTGGTATAGCTGCTAATAAATTAGCTTTAATATTAATCCCCATGTCTAATGAAAATTGTTGATGAATGCAGATGGAAAAAGAAGTGAAACCGCGCAACACAGAAGAATATAAAGAACATAGTAACACTTTTCTCATATTGCCTATTATTACTGATAGCAATGGACAAGTGTTTGCAGATTTTCCTAGAAACTATTTTGATGAAGCCATGAAATATAGCTGATGAGAATTCAAAATTCAAAATCTGTGGAGATTTCCTTTGGGACTAATGTTCCTAAGTCACATGGCCTAGGAAAAGGGAAAGTGAGTGAATTGCTGCTGCACATGGACCCCAGTGAAGAATTCTGGACACAGTCACTCCCCCTGCCTGATGCAATCAAAACCTGTTGCCAATTGTTATTAAACATTCTGTAAGGAAATGGCAACAGCACTGGGATTTCTGGAAGATAAGCTGCAATTAAGACCAAGTGTGAGTACAATGAGTACAGTTTTTCAACAGTAGCAAAGGGCCTAGGGGTCACTATAAGGATTTAGGCTGAAAACTCATCCAGGCAATTTTGAAAACTGTGTGAAAATTCTTACAGCATTTTATAGAATAGATTTTTAAAGCCTCTGCTACTGTCAGTTACTTTGTGAATTTTAAAAGTATAACCTGAAGGTGTAATAAATACTGTGCAAACTGATCTGAAGGGAACTTAGTTAACTTACTGTAAATGCACACACACACACGATTCTCTCTAAATATATTGGCCTATTTACTATGGTAGTTACCTGTTTAAGACTTGCTGTTATATTAAGTAAAATAGTGTGCCTGGGCTAATACATTTTCAGAGAGCCTATTTGTTTTACTGAAGAATTTATTGCATCAGTAATAACTGTCAGAGTGAAAGCGTGGTTAAAGTGCTAGAGACAGGACCAACTGCAAAGGGTATCTATCAAACTATCGACTTCCTGCCAGCGGTGTTGTGAACTCTTTTGTCATAAACTCAAGCACCCAGAGTTGAAACCTCGATCAATGAAAGGGGAATCTGGTATCCAGCTCTTTTAGAGAGGGCACCTCTTCTGTTTGACCCATTAGGACACAAATAACAGTTTTTATACAGTGCAGGTTTGATTTACAGCAAGCCTTCAGGTTACACACTGACATTTATATTTTAAATGAAGTGAACAGCATTCACCATCTCAAAGAGTTAAATACAAAGCTCCCAGATGCATTCTAATAAAAAGTTTTAGCCTTGTAACTGGCAAATAGAAATTTCATTACACTGTGCAGTTATTTACCATGCAGAATTTTATTTCTTTCTCTTTTCCTTTTAATTTTTTAAAATTTTTTTCTTATTTCATTGTAGAGGAACCATGTTTTGATTTGTTGATAGATAGGGCTTCACAGGTTTTGCGTTCTTAAAAATATGGAACGAAATTCAGCTCTAATTCAGTTTAAATATGTGCTTCCCAGCTGGAGGCATCTGGGTCAAGCTGGGTCACACTTTGCTTGCCTCTTGGAAGAGTTCCACTGGGGATTTAATTTTCAGATCAGTGCATTTGGTTGTTGGACATACAAATCTTCCTTGATGTCTTCTCATTTTTGTTGAGCTCTAACTGACCTGATGGGATTGTTCAAGTTGTGGACATAGTCTTTTTCTGGTGAGTGTTTGGGTGAGTGCCTTACATGTGGCTGTCCCATGACTGGGAGAGAAAGTGATGCTACCTCGGATATTGCACTGTTGTGCAGGGCTAGACTGTGTGTCTCAGTGTGGCAATGTGGGCTCAAAGGCAGGGCTTCCCTGATGCTTTGTGTACATTAGTGACTTTTAGCATGATTTTGATTCATGTGATGAAATTTGGATAAGAATTTTCTTCACATTTTAGAGCTCCAGTAGGAGTGAGGGGCAAACATCAACTTGGTTTGTTGGTGTTTGCTGCAGTCCGTTTACTTTTTGGAGGCTTGGGGGAGGTGCTCAGTTATATTATGCCTATGTGTTTCATATGTGTTTACTATTTTACAAGGGGAAACTTTAATTTAAATCTGTGGTGCCATTAGCTTGATCATTACAGCATCATTTCAATATGTTTGCTTCAGTCCAAACTTTAACAAATGTGTTCCATTCTTCCACCAACAAGAAAAGTGGCCTACGTAAATTGTTGCTCTGTGTGTGGTACAAGAGTCTTCTACCTCAGAGAAGGAACTTGTCTTGTGCCTTAGTAACAAAAT
The DNA here is from genome assembly GCF_041296385.1 of Aphelocoma coerulescens. Classification (NCBI taxonomy): domain Eukaryota; kingdom Metazoa; phylum Chordata; class Aves; order Passeriformes; family Corvidae; genus Aphelocoma; species Aphelocoma coerulescens. The sequence continues at coordinate 54,934,277 of NC_091019.1, read as the reverse complement.
TTTTTCCTGGTAGATGGCATTTTTTGTGCTATTTATCTAAAACAAGGTGCTCTATGGCAACGCAGGAATTAAAAGTATAGTGCATTCTGGATGCTATGCAAAATACATTGCCAGTTTTCATCTTTGCACAAGACCATTTTCTTGCCATAGTTTGGATTTTTTTTTAATTAAAAAGAGTTCCCTCAGACACTGATGTTACTTTTGAAACTGAGATGCATGTTTCACCTATGTGCTACGTAACACCCTGACATGAAGTGGTTGATAACACCTTTATGTGTTTGTTTTAGAAGAATAAAAGCTTTTGTGTGTACTGTGGAAAGTGGTTCCTACTTTCATTTTAGTAGTTTTGCACAGAATAAAACATACAATTTTATCAACTGATCTTGAGTTGTCCTTCTATGAAGTAGGCCAGTTTATCTGGTGCAATCTGATTTGCTCATCCTCAGTTATGGTTACTGAGTACTCCATGTGCTCCAATCCAGTGCTGCTTGGATTTCACATGGAAAATGACACGTTCCTCCAAAATTAAACTCTACAGTAACTATTGTCATAATGAGGATCAGAAGAGTTGTCTCCTTTTTGTGTTAACATGTTCTATCTGACACACAAACCAAAAATGCTGTTTGCATAAATACTAACCTTTGGGTGAATAGTTGCCTTGAAATATGTTGGAAAATTGGAGTCAGTCATAGGCTTTCTCATTGAAAAGCAGACAATATGAACTCCTGTTCTGGGAAGAAACACAAAGGATTACATCATGGGGAATCTTTCCTTCATGCTTTTGTTATCATGGTTCAGACCCTTATGGGCCACAACTGGATGCTCCTTCCAGCAAATCCAGATTTCTCGTAACAGTTGCTGATGATGTGGTTCAGTTGTGTTATTCAGTCAAAAGCAAACATCTCACCATCTCTCAACAACACCTTTTAAGGCCTCTATGCCATTAGCACAGTATTTTTGTTTTAATTAGAATGAGTGATACGCTGCTAGTAAGCATACATATCATGTTTCCTTCTGTAGACTTGAGGCTTTTATGGTTTGGCTTTTAAATTTACTCTGTTTACAATCAATAAAGTGCGCTACGGGCTCAATAAGACCAAAATTAACTTATCACAATTAGCTATAATTCAAACTTTCTGGAAAGCTGGTCCTTTATTTGCTGTTTTCACTAAATAACTGGAAAGTGACTACAAGGCGGGGCAAAATCAGATCAGACCATTTAAAGATAACTGGCTTTTTATTTTGCTTTCCTTCAAACAGTTTCTGTTTATCTTATAAATTGAAAAAATAGGAGAGAAAAGGTACTTCTTCTCAGTTTATGCTCTGTAAGGATCTTGGGGGTCTGAGGGGTTGAGGAGCAGGCTAATCTGAGCCTACTGGCTGCATACCTGAGATAGCTGGGAGTCACCCCCGTGCCCCCTCACCCGGGAAGCTCGGGGACTAGCTCTGAAATGTGCAGAGCTATTTTAGGGTAAGGCAGGGCAAATCACACAGCAAATTTCCAGATTTTTTTTTTTTTTTTTGGTAGGCCTTGTGGGCACTATTCCTTCCCCTGCTGGAGACCTGGGCTGTTAAATGAGGTGCCACCAAGGCACCCCTGCTCCAACATGATGCACCCCAAAAGCTCAGGAATGAGTGCAGAACAAGAGCTATGGTTTATCCATCCCTGATCGGAAGTTGGACAAGCATCTGTACTGTTTGCTTGCATTAACAAAGCTTCAAAAATTGACTCTCTCTTTCTTTAACTAGGTGTTTTCATTGCCTCGGTCAGCACTGACAAACTGTGCTGAGAATTGAGTGATAAAGTAAACAGCGTGAGTGATGTTTATTGCTGTTCTCAAATAATGATAGCAATTTTTTAAAAGATTTTTCACCTAAATGGTGTTTCTCTAAAATCATGTAGGAGTTCAGGCTAATATTAAGACCTAAACTGATGTCAGGGGAGTTGTGATTTGAAACAGAGATCATATATTTTATTTCTGAACCTACATTTTTTGGGAACTCAGCGAGTATGAAGATTGTCATTGTTAACATTCACCCACATTCAATTTTGCAGATGCTTAACAAGTCTTTTTTAACTAATGACTTCACAATTGAAAAGAAATATGTAAATAAGACAGAGTTACAATAAACATTACAGATTAAGGATAATTAAATTTATCCATGTGTCATTTAAAAAAAAAAACAAAACAACCTAGCTCTTCCATTTTATAAATAGAAGGCAAAGTTAACTAAGCAGTTAAAGAATCATACTTCCTTCTGGTATTTCTGGTCACTGTATCCAGAATTTTTTATAGCCCTTGCCACAGAGCTTCAGCTGACAGAAATTGAGAAAATATGCATAGATAGAGTGTTTTGGATGCTAAATTAAATGGTGACATGTTAGAAAGCAGTGTCTGTATTTCCAGCCTGGAGCTCCCAGGATTATTGTACAAAATTCCACATTAATATCTTACTCAGTTTCTGTGATTATATCCTTTATATCAGTGAATGTCATGGCTGCCAGGTAAAATAAAACCATCCTATGTGTCCTCTTAGAATTATGCCAAACCTAATAACATGTGAGAGTTGGCCTGCGTTCCTCCGGAGCCGGTGATGCCAGCCCGTCCTCGCAGACTAATGTGTAATCAATACGCCTTTCACCGGCGACCTGAGCCCCAGTGGAGCTGGCAGAGACGCCAGTCAATAAATCCCAGCCGGAGGTCATTGCCACGGCAGCCCGGCGCCCCCGGGGCGGCTGCTGCGCCTCGGACCCGGCCGTGGCTCTTCGGGCAGCGAGCGCGGCAGCCGCGGGTCGGCGAGAGGTCGAGTTTGTGCCCAGCGGGGGATTGGCCTCTCAAATGCTGTTTGCTGTTTCTGACACTGACCATTAATTCTCCTCTGTCGCCACATTTAACCCTTCCCCGCCAGCCCCTGCACGGCTTCAGCAGGGGTCCCGGCACGCGGGGGAAGGATGCCTTCTCACCAATCAGTCTTGTTTTGACGTTGCTATTCCTACACCAGATTTTAGCTTTTTCTTAGTCAAGAGAAAATGGGAGACAGTTCTTGGCATCAATTTCTAAAGTCAGGAGGGGCTACTGTGAAAATGAAATTTGAGGTGTTTATTCTGACACCCAAAATGGCCCAAGTCAGTGAGCTTGATATCTTGAAGCTGAAGTATTTGTCCCCAGGCTGAATATTCTCACCCCTTCTAAACGTAACTGATGTCATCACATAACTTCTACAGAAGCAATTGATGTAATTTTCTCACCTTTTGTAAACATAGCTAATGTCATCAGATAACTTCTACAATAGAAGTTGCTTAATAAATGAAAAAAACTTTTTGTCACACAAGTATATCTGCATTTGGTAGGTGGATAATATGTATTAGATAGACGGGTTCATGTCAAAATGTTCACTGCAAAAAAGATGTAGCTTTTTACCCCGTGGTGTTCTTGATTTGAGGAACCTCCACCTTGCACTCTGCACAGAAAAAATGATGTCTCCTTTCTAAACTAGGTTCTGTCTGTGTTTAGGGAGCTCTTAAAATTGGCAACAAGCTCACCCCCACAGGGCGTCAGGAGTGATGTTTGCCTACAAGCATGATATGCCTTTATAGATACAGGCTTGGAAAATGAAGAGCAATATCAAGTTCCTTTAGGATAACTCAGTTTTTTGGTCTCACTCTCCAATAGCTTAAATAAATATAGTGCCTCAGAATCTCAAGGATTCACCCAAAACTCACAGAGAACTAAGTATAGCATCATGAAGCATTCTTGCACTACCCTTATCATCCTCAAGTGAGCAGGAATTACTTATCAAAATCACTGGTAAATCTTGCTCTCATGAGATTTGTAAAATTTTAAGCCTCATTTGTGGACCATAAAGTTCTGTACAAGCTCAGATACGCAATATATAATTTGACCTGATGAGTACACTGCCACAGGAGGTAACCAAGTAAAATGATTTGACTTGAGTAAAAAGGGGCAGATACTTTTATGATGACTAATAATATTTTTATAGCTATGAAAGTCAAGATAATAAGGATAATCAAATAATACATTTCAGGACATAAGCTGATTATAGTAGCAGTAATGGTCAGGGAAGAATTTTACCTTTTGTCACCAGAAAAAAAAAAAAAGCACAGTGACTAAATTTATAATTTAAAAGAACTTAATCATCTTAAAGTTGGACACTGGCAGCTGTAGCACAAAAAACTAGTCAGGGCTCAAGGGTACTCTGATATTAAAAAATCTTTGATTAACTTCTGCAGTCTGGTATCCAAAAAACACCCTTTTGGCTTAGACTCATCAGTTGCCACATCCCTCTGTCTGCTCTCTCCCAGTAATACAAGGCCTGACACCTAATTCACTTTTATTCTCTCCAGTAGTCTCTGAGCCTCATAACTCCCAATCTGACATTACTGGATTTTTATCCTCGTTAACCAAGATTGCACTCTTACTGCTTCTTTTCTAAAACTGAAAAATGGCCACATTGCAAACCTTCAAGTGCTCAGGTACCTTCACTTTTCATATCCTGCACATGATCCTGTCCTGTGTGCAGTAGACAGGAATGTCATCAGAGGCTCAGCAGAGCCCACAGGACCCAGACAGGAGATGGACCTTCATAGCATCAAGCCATTTAGGTGATGTGTTTGTGCTTCTGCCTTGGAAACTCAATGACCTCTCCAGGGACTGGCATGGTTTTGCAGTGCCCCTTGCTCAGCCCATTACTGGGCAGAACAACAAAGCACCACATCAATGAAAACTTAACATGTGTGGTTATGGAAAGCATTAACCTGCAGCACTGTCTTTCAATAATAATAATAATAATGTGTAAGTCTTGAAAGAAATATTTGCACTGTTAATTCATATATGTAAATGGCTTTTGAGAGAGATGCTGCTGCTAGCAGCCAGATTGTTTTTCCTTTCCCTATTATTTCTAATTAGAATCTATTTGCAGAAAAAGCTTCTAGGAAACTGTGTGTGGATAGACAGAATGAGGTTTCAGCACAAATGTGTGGTTACAGCAAATTCTAGAAGAGACATATCTGTGTAAGGTGAGTTATAAAATTGAAATTTAAAAGGATAAAAATTAATTAGTTTAACAGTGAAAAGTTAGATATCTTCTGGTCTCTCTCACATGTCAGTGATGAGCCTGTTTAAACTCCAAATTGGGTTTTTTTATCTAATCTCTGCACATACCACCTTACAGTAGGATAAATTGCTCCTCTCTCTCACCAGTTTCAGAGAAGCCTGGACAAACAGATCATACTGAACTCTAGAACTGCAGAAATAAAGTTATGGGAAAGAAATCACAGTATCAGCACAAACACTCGTTTTCTGGAGTCCTGCTTCATATCTGTGCTTTAAAGAACTCTGAATGACTTTACAAATAAAAGGTAATTAAGGAGAAAGCAAGAAGAAGGCATTCTCTAGAAGCTACCCTCACACTGAAGGTAGGTTTGTAGCTTTGCACATAAAAGAGCCCACACACAAACAAAAAACACCCAACAAGAATCTGCATTGAAGACTTAGTCAGAGTAAGACATTCAAGGAATGACAGAAAGGCTGTTGCTGAGATAAAAGTTTCATCAACAGGAATGGAGTTGGCTGGCTTGACATCTTAAGATGAATGAAAGTGATGTGTCATCTTCATCTTTCCAGTGCATTTGAATTTATTTGTGGGAAACAATTATTAAGTTACATAGGACAGCCTATTTTTTCCTGTGGATCCTAATTGTAGGGTGACAACATTTTTTTTTCCATTCTGTTTTGCCTCCTTCCACCTCCCTCCTTAACAAAAATCATTCAAAAAGTAAAGTTGAAGTTAAATCTAATCTTGAAAAGATTTTGTGAACCTATGTCCAGCTGAACAACACCCACTTTTATATTGAACTAATTTCTTATGCTCAGATGGTGTAACTGAAGCAGTGTTTATAAAAAGCAGAAGTATAAATTTGTACATTGGGTATCTGCAGGCAGAATTATTCACAAATGCTTGGCACTGGTGCCAGCGATGGCTTTTGTCAGGCAATGGAAAAGAGCTGTATGCAAGTGTGCTTAGGAAAGAAGGGATGGCTTTTGATCCTTGCAGAAGAAAAGTCTTTTGAGGGACATTTCTACACTGATTTGAAAATAGCAATGGGAGTGACTGAATATACAGAGGAATAGAAATAGCAGGTCCCATTTGTCTTCAGTGCTCTGATATGACCTAACACCCATTGCTTGAAATAAACTAAACTGCTCAGCAGCAACTGGACACATCTGATAGAAAAATTTTCTCATCACCTCTTGGTACTTAAAATAATGAAATATTTTGACTGGATTTCCTGTATATTTCTTGACACTTATAAAACCTAAGTCCTTAGAAAGATATATGGTCATTGCCTTGTTCTTTTTTTCTACCAAGATAAATCTCATGAATAATGCCATAAAAATGTTGCATTAGAACTCAGAAATTGCTAAGATTTCTACAATATAGAAAGTTCTGATATTTTAAGATGAATTTATGTTAGCATGATTGCACAGATGCTAATGAATTAATCTGAAGTGTGCAAAATTTGTTGGTGGGTTTGAGACAGTGGATTAAAATTACAAGGAAAATTGGTACAAGAAGAAAAGAGGCATGAAAGAAAAAATGCAGTGGGAAAAATCAGGATAGGAACAAAGGAAGCATGCTTATCTTAGACTTGGGTTCACCACTGCGGAAGCGGGAGAAGTTCTGGAGAGAAGGTGCATACAAGAATCTCCTAAAGCTATGTTAGAAGTCTGCTTGCCTGTAGGGCTAAGATAAAATAGTGTACAAAGGCTTGCATGGAAAATGCTTTTTTTTCTTTTTCTTTTTTTTCTTTTACCTCCTCCCCAAAGGAAGATGGGGACACAGAAACATGTATGCCTAGAAGGTCTGGAACTAATGTAGAGAGGACACCTGGCATAGCAGGAGCTGAGATAAAGAAGGGCCACAGAAACTGAAAAAGAGAGACAGAGAAGTAGTGTAGAAAAGCACAGCTAGAAATTAAGTTGTAATACATGCTACAGACAGCTGTTTGAAAGTGTGACCTGATAAACAACTGTAATGAGGGGCCCTAAAATGTATATGAAACTTGTCTGTGATGACATTAGTGGCTGGAATAAATCTAGTGTAGCAAACACAAAAGTTCCTAGTGTAATTTTGAGAAAATAAATTAATGGAATAGATCTTGAAAGAAGGATATTCTTGGTCAACACAGAGAAGTTGGAAGCGGCAGGACATTGCAATGCCATGGGCCATTGATCACTCAGGACAGCTTTGTTAAAATCACCACACAACAAAATCAGCTTGTATCTCAGAAAATGGAGGTAGAACACTATGCAGAATAGTTAAATTCCAGTGGAAGAGAGCTGTATTCATAGCACAGGTAGTAGTGGTAATGCAAGTAAACAGCATAAGTAATATACAAAATACAACATTTGATGCTGATTTCCTCCTGTGGAAAATAAGGGTTTAATCTGTTTACTGGAACTTGAAAAAGGTTTGTGGACCAAATATTTAAGGTTAAAAAAGTAGGCTGGAGGAAGTCTATTATTAAATGGTCAACACAGAGCATTGAATAGAGACAGCAAGAAAATACTTTCATAACAGTTGATATAAAAAAACCTTACAAAACCTTACAAAACTTCTGAGTTCAAAGCACAACAGATTCTAGTTGATCAGATAAGGCATATGAGCTACTAACAGTTTTGTGTGCTGCAAATTGAGAACTCACTTTGGATAATCAAGAATACTGATTGAATTCTAAAAAATTGGCAGGAAAAAGATTATATATCCGGACATTGTCAGAAGTAACTCCATGATGGAAGAACTGAGGAGAAGCAATACTATAGCAGTACTATCAGAAACCTTAATGAGGAAATGTTGCTGCTTTTCTATAATCCATTAAAATATATCTCTGCAAAGTAGAGAATGTTGGTAGAGAATCGCCTCCACACCTAATTCTTTTCAGTCCTAAATTTTATTCATTCACACTCCTGGATGAGTAACATGTTGCTAATGTCATTTTTAACTTTTCAAATAAAGGAACCAAACCCCACAATCCCTAAAACAAAACCCCACAAAGTCAACCAGAAAGGAACCCAGAGTACGAATATTAAAAGCAGTATTGGGGGAAAAAAATCCCCAAACCCGAGCAAAACAGATGGAAATTTGTACATTAGCTACATCCTCCTGAAATACGGACTTATGTGAATTTGGATTTGTTATAGCAAATTTCTTGCTGTACATTTCTTGTTCTCACCAAAGAGCAGTGAGTTATAAACCCTGCTGCTCCTGAATCCTTCAGCTGTATGAGATGACTAGGTATAAGTGGCTTTTATAACCTTCCATAAGGATTTTAGTATGCTGTGATCTTTAAAAAAGCACAGAGTGGGTACAATGAAGTCAGCTAAATGAAAAGAGAAAGCATTAACAATGGATTTCATCTTAGTACTTAATTAGCTAGAGGCCATGTAGGAATAGACTAAACATCGGCAGAGGGTCCTTGATTACAATCTCAGAACAGATGGGCATTTTTATCTTGAAAGGATGACCAGCTTATCTGTAGTTTTGCAGCTATCATGGCTGATCTATATCTTCTTTATCCAGGCTAATCAAGTACAGAAAGTTTATTAAGATAATAACACTGAAAGTTATCACCAGTTATGCTCTCTAATCTTGATACAGTTTTGCTGTGTACTGTGTTTCAAGAGGTCTGTCAGCCAACAAAGGCTAAAGTTTGAGGGGTATCATTTACACTTCTACAATGTTGTTTTCGCTGAACAACAAGCAACTTAAAACCCAGTTTAAATTGATGGCAAAAGGTTATTGTCATGACAACTCCAACAAGTTAAACACAGGCTCTGAAAACAGGGTAAAAGGCAGAAATCTTCCCCCCAGGACAAGTAGGTTGATGTGTCTCCACTGACTCCAGTTTCTTGGCACTGCCCACTACACTGCCTTCTACAAACATGGAAGAAGAGATTCAGCTGGTAAAAATCAGTGTAGTCACAGTATTGGAATCTATGCCAGCTGATGTAGATGTAATCATACACATAGCCAGTGGATGTAAGCCTAGGAGAGCCGACTGTGGGGTATGTAAAATTAGCATTTGCTTTTTTAATGCATGTACATTCTAAATATTGTCAAAATAGTCCTTCTGGTTTTTATTTTTAAGAAACCTAATTTTAAGATTAAAAAATATTCAAAGAGAGATTTTAAATTTGGATTTATTTTTAAGCCCAAGTATGTGATGAGAGATTTCCTCCATCCTATTAGGCTGTCTGCATTTTTGCATAATCATGAAGAATCAGTTGATTTCTGTTAAGTCTTGTATCAATACAACCCTGAGCCAATGGTCTTGTTACTTCATGATACTTCAGGTGGAGAGAAGACTATTCACAACAAGTAGAGGGACAGGGTTTTAATGGTCTGAAAAATTTTTGCTTTAAAAATTTTATTCCCCCATAAAAAAAAAAAATCAGAGGCATGCACACTGAACCCCATTTTGCCTGAAGAGGTGTCTTGACGTCTGCTTGATCATCTACATGTGTGTAGAACGAGGCACAGTCTATATTAGTTGTAGTTCCTGGCCTTGACAAGTGAGAAATTCTTGAGCAGAGTTGCTATGGGGCTTTTGACTGAAAGATCAATGCTTAAATAAAATCTGTGTGCTGATTACACATCTCCACATTCAATCAATGAGTCACTGAAATTCCATAACAAGCTAAATATTGATGGCCAGAAAACAAATGTGTATAATAGCACTTGACTGTTTTTTCTCTTCCTCTTCCTAATTTCACCCAGCCTTAATAAATATGAGGTTGTTACTGCCAGTTATACTACATGTAACCAGCCGTTGTGCTGTAAAGTGCTACCGTTTGCTGTTATTGATCTTACCTATCTTTTTAATTATTGAAGTGACCTGAGGCTTGGTTTGGTCAGTCATGCAGGTCATTCTTCCACCTTAATGATGTGAAATGTTATTGTCAGGGTGAGGGAATCAGAGTGCCCATAGTTTAATGCTCTTTTACATGCCAATTATTCCCCAGACTATAGAACAGCTGCAGTCAATTAAATATAAAATCTGGAGGTCATCTGTCTTTTTCTTGACCTCTTTGTGACTATAACACAATAATATAAATCTTTGATAATCTTGCCTTTCTTTTGAAAGAATTATATTCTAAAATTTATTGTTGCTGTTCCAGAAAGTCAGGTATTTTTCTGCTAGAGAAAAATTTGGGAAAAATAGTCACATTGTTTGACACCAATTTAAATTTAAAATGGACTTGAGAAGAAATACTTAATCTGAGTCAGGGATATTCTCTGTTTTGTCACGTGCTGGTTTTACAAGCAAATGGACCCGTTTTTCAAAAAAAAGTTGTCAGAGACAGTAAAATTTTGGTCTTGATCAGAACATGTCCAGTGAAGGTCTGATGCTGCTGATGGTGGAATGAAGGGTGATGTATCAACCATTTATTGTGTTGGTACCACGGATGAAATACTGATGCATATAAATTAAGCACCTTTCAGGAATCCTCCACATTTTGTATCATGGAGAGTACTCTAAGCAGTATATAATAAAATCCAAAGATAAACCAGATGAATAAGATTTTCAAGGAATTTTTCAAGAACCTCAAAAACCTGTTCATAACCTTGTAACTTAACATCCTAAAAATATTTGAGATTTTTAGCCCTTTAATTTTACTGCTAAACTATCAAATAAGCCTCAATTTTATTCCTCTGCCTCTTCCTAGAGCTCGTAGGAAATGTCTTCAGCCTATAATTTTTTGCACTCTGATGTATATTTAGAGAAATATCTGGCCATTTGATTTGTGATCATACGCAATTCTCATATATATATATATATATACATATATATATATATTGAAAAATCTTTATGATAGGTATGGGCAAGAAATATTTCGAGAAGAGGTTTTAATTTGTGTCATGGCAGGGTTGTTCACCTTTCCATCAGCATATCTGAGTGTTGTTCTTTAAGAAGGCAGTACAGCCTAGCAAAACAGCAGTGCCCGACCCTTTACTCTGAGCCAACATCCCTTTCAGTCTCTGGTGCTTGTACCAGCCACTGTAGCTCTTAACTCCTTTAAAAGGGAAAGTTATATAGCCTTAGAGACCATTTGGAAACGGAAGCAAAAGTTCAGTGCAGAATTTTGGTATCTGCTTAAACATGTCTTTTCAGTGGATGTGTCCTGGCAGGCAGCAAATTTCTGGCTGGTGAACTTTATTGGCATTAGTCCCTAGAGCCCTAGTGGCCTAGGATTTGCCTATTTGAGAGATTTTCTCTCTTCAGCTGACAGAGCAGTGGGCAACAAATCACTCTGGGTGTGCTCCAAAGCCCAGTAAAGTCAATGGAGACATTTGTGGAAAGGGAGGTTAGCAGGACAATCTTTAGTAATGATTTCTCCAGAGCTCTCTCTTACAGTTGGTTTACCATTGATCTGATTTCTTAACCTTTGCATCAAGCTGAAAAACCCACTCCACTATTTCCACTCTACTGAGAAAGGCTGAGCTGAGAGCTGGAAGGATCTTTTGTTCATTTTCTTGACATTAGGCTGGTGAGTATTCACGTATCATCAGAGGGATGCTTCTTTATAATTTATATTTTGGGAGGGATGCAGCATAAGATAGGTGGTCATTGAGGGTTTTGTAAATATAAATGAATAACCCAAATTATATGTGGCTATAACAATCCCCTCTCCTACCTTCCCTGAGATGTTTCTTTCTTGTGCTTTCTACTGCAAGAATAAATACTGGAAGCAAATATGCTTTATTATATTGCACCAGGGCGCTATGGATTTTTAAAGAGTACCTTTTCTGCGATATTTAAAAAAAAAAAATCTTGGCTGATTACAACTTGTTAGCTTTGCTGCTGCTCCAGTTCCGTTTAGGAAAAAAAATATGGCTTTATATTCCCTCCCACTGATTTTCAACTAAAACAGAACTTAGTTGCCTGCTGATCCTGCTGGCTTTTTTAAATGAAAAACTTATTCTTCTTAAACTACTGGAAAATTATGTTTAAAAATCAGCATAATTTCATTGCCTTTTATTTCTGTCTGTCATGAAAACTGCTAGGCTGCTTTCTGGAACAACCCAATGTAATTTAATGCACAAATTTAGTTATAGTTATGAATATACTGACTGAAAAATATTTCAATGATCCGGAGATATTAGTCACTCTACAGTAAAAATGGCTGTGTGCATACAATGGAAGAAGAAAAAAAAATCTATTTCTATAGGTGCCTCTATTTCATAATAGATAATTGCATAAGATTGAGAGCTGGCAGGTTCAGTAAAGAGGGACTCTACCTAACCAGTGCACCAAAAGTAGTTCAGCCATTTAAGCTGCAGAGGACATAGAAATTAATTCAGAATTATGACATCACATGCCAGTTACTTTTAAGAATGGTAGAGACAGTCAGGAGAACAGGGAATAAAACACTTGAAGACTGAGAGAAATGCTAATTTTTCTGACTGCAGGACCACCTGGTGGTTTTGCATAAATTTCCATGTCTCTTCAATAGGGACGATATACACTGGAAGAACCAACAGCGGTGACAAGTTCAAATTTCACTGAGGTCAAAACACACATGCTGTTCTGAGTCTCTGATTTATGAAAATTTGGGGTGCTTTATAAAACTAGACTTCTTTTTTGTGAATTTTGCACCATTTTATTTTCATTTATTCCTTCTGGAGTGACTCAGTACCCTTTTCAATTCTAATACTTTCTAGCAAATAATTTTCCAGAAGACAGGAGATAAAGGTCTGAGAACCTCTACATATACAGAATGGTCAAGCTCACTCTACTCTCTAGCAAATAGTTCAGTGTGTAAGACACAGCATGGGTTGCAAGACAAGAATAACCATAAAGGGCTTATATAAGGCAGAGAATTTCACTGGAAGGATTATTCTGCATCAAACCCTTATTTTTTGACTGAGTAGGAGGCAGGGGAAACATTGACTACACTGATGGAAGAAGTTCATGTGATGGAAAATCTGCTTCATCTCCCAGTTTCCAATGGTTAGTTACATTCACTGTTCAAACCATGTGCCTGGCTGTGGCTGAAAAGATCATAAATACTTGAAGTGTACAGCTCACATAGTTTAAATTCAGCCAACTGACCGTCAACTGATCCTTAATGGAAAGTTCAAAGAAAATTAGTACTCTATATTGCAGGGTTCCAGTTCCATGAGAAACCTTTTGGCTTTTCTCCATCCCTGTCTATACTATTATTATAAGGAAGGTATCACACAGTTCCAAGTCTGGCACTCTTCAACCAGTGTCTGACTAAGAAATAGCTGAGGAAGAAAACAATGGATATATTTTTCTGTCTTAGAATGATATGATTTTGTCACTAAAATATGGTCTAGGATGTGTGACCAACATTGCAGGACTTTGTCACATGTTTAAAAATGAAAGATAACACTTCTATCCCATTACTTTTTGACTAAAGGAATTCAGCTTCCCAAGGTTTCTAGAAAAAAATTGTTTGCTGCTGGCTCACTCAGAACCTGAACATAGTTGTTGCAGTGAGTGTATAGTAACATGTCTTCAAATAATTTGAAGTAAGGTGACTGCCATAATAAATCAGATTGGTGACCCAGCAGTCCTAGTGTCCCGTCTTTAACATCTCCTGGGACTGGATGTTTCAGAAAAAAAAAAAAAAAAAAGAGTTTCTTGAATTCCATCTGTTGGCTAATTTGCACAGTCATTTTCTACTAGTAACATGATATTCATGCTTAGAGTGGTGGGAAGTCTCTTCCACCAACCCAGACTTGATCTGTTTCTTTAGCAGTAGCCTCTGAGCACTTCAAGGAAGCAGACACAGTCTTGTGAAGTTCACCCCGATGCTGCCTGTACTCCTCAGAGACTGTTTCTCACTCATTACTGCAAGTGGGCGAGTGCCTTTTTCAAGCCCTGTAAAACTGGAAAATCTAACAGATGGTAGATATGGCCTATATGCCTGAAGTCCCTTCCTATCTCTCTGTCATGTTTCCAAAACTACTTTTCAATGTGCTTTCCTTGGAAGTCATTGGAATATTCCTGTTTGGTTGGATTATTATATTTTCCTTTCCAATTTTTTTTTTCCCAGCTGTAATTCAGAAATACTAAGAGGCTTTTGTCATCATGTAAACATATTTATAGTAGATTTTGAGGGAAGGATAATTGCTCAGGCTAAGACTTGTATCTCCTGCAGCATACTTTAGGGAACTATAAATCACTTTCAATGGGATCCATGTTTATATTAGACCTGTTACTTCTATTACTTCCTATGGACTATCACTATGGCATTTAGCTTGTTTTTCCTACTCATGCTACATGTTCTGAAGCAGTGGTTTATTGACAACAATCCAGACCACTCACTAGTCTAACATAATCACTACAAACATAACCTTTACCTACTGGTGATCATCAGAGGAGTTTCTTTGGCATGAGTCAAAAACTTATTGTAGGGACATTTGGCATGTAGGGTATGAAAAAGGGTATGTAAAAGAGAGCTACAATTGTTTGCATGAGTTTGGGTCTCTCAATGGTGTGAGTCCTCTGTCAGCTTGTTCTCATGCTGATGGTTGTTGCACAACATACACATTAAGCCTAAGGAGGATTTATGATGAAGACGTTAGCTCCTCTCTACTCTTCTTTTATCTGCTGGGGGACTTCTATCAGTGCTCACCTAAGCTTTAGGTTTTCCTATCTGGCATCTTGACTGTGGCTCTGTATGACAAGTAAAAAATTTTACATTTAAATTTTTAGCACATTGTTTTCCCTAATTACCAAGGAAAATGTTATCTTCATCATGGCTAGTAAGGCATAAAAACTGATGCTAGTGACGTCTATGTGCTTCCCTGCCAATTTTACAGATCTGACATGGTCCATGGAGCAATAAATGTAGCCTTCAAATATTTTAGAACTGATGTGGAGGGCTCATACAGAAGAGGGAAGTTCAGGTGGTAAATTTTAGCCCAGCTTCTGTAACAAGTGACAGCACTAACCTGCAATATCAGGCCACCTTCCATTATAGGTGTCTACTGAACTCAGTGTCAAAATTACTGTTGACTTCAAAGGGGGTGCTTGCAGTGCATGCCTGCTGCTTGCTGCAAATGTCAAGACTGGGACTTCAAGGACAGTACTGGAAGACATGTTTAGGAAACTCTGTCTCCGCTCCAAAAATAACCAAGGTCACTTTGAGAAGGTGTGCCCAGTACTACTGAGCCTTTGAGTCAGGCATCTCAATTTAAAATAGTAGAAAACACAAGCCATAAATTTTGTCCTGGAGCAAAGCTATAATTGGTCTGGGTGAGAGGTTTTTGATTATCTTCTTTGTGTATGAGTGTACATTTATGTTTTTGTGGGCACATAATAGTGTTCCTCTCCTCTCTTCTCTAAACTGTATTACTGAAATTTAGCTGAATTCCAGAGCTTGGAACATAGCTAGGAAATAGTGCTAGCAAAACATTTTCAAAATTAAGTGATCAGAATTCAGAAAAAAAAAAAAAAATTGATAATGCATTATACATTAAAGTTAATTTTAATAAATATTTCCCATTTAAAAATAATAATAGCATCTAATATTGCTGCCTTTCTACCATGATACACAGATATTTATGCTAGCATTTGAAACAACATGTAGGATATTACCTCTCTCCATTGCGTATGCGAGAACTTTTGATGGGAAAACTGCTTTATGTCACACAAGGAGGGTCTTGTTCTCTTCAGTTAAATGTGGCTGAAGTTCAAAGAAAAGAAGTGAATTCTTACTGACCTGTATATGGTCAGTCTGAAACTTTTATAAGGAGTATCTTTTTTCCTTTCTGCCAAGTTAGGTTTCATATTGTTGAATCATGTATCAAAGTCCCATACAACACGTCAACAATTTTAATGAATTTTTCTACTGGAAATTGTGGAATAGTCAAACTAGGAAATATTTGTTGAATATGGTAGTTTTTGTGAATTTCCTTCTTAAAAAGAAATCTTGGTTTTTTTTTCTTTCCCAGCTGTCAGTGTTTATTTACACGTGAAATCACCTTTCAGCTTCCAAGAGACAGTTTGGAACAAAACAAAGCAAAATAATTTCAGCAAATCCCAGCTTTCTCACTTATGCTTCTCTTTCCCCTAATTTTTCATAAGTTTGCAATAATTTTCAAAATGTTGGCCTCTTCTGATACGGGAGGAGAAAAGTCAGTCACAAAACTCCTGTTGATCTACACTATATTTTTCTCTTCATCATTCAAGGACATCTCTTGTACTAGAGAATATGCAGTCAGCTGAAAACCAGTTCCACTTCCCAGGAGCTTAGGTGTTCATGTTCTGCTATGGAGTAAACATTTCTTCAGTCTCAGTGATGGATTTCTGCAAATTCATCTCCATCCTTGCAAGACAGTATTTTCTTACAGCTTCTTAGGACTGCATTCTGCTAGGGAGATGTTTGGATGGCTTATGTTGCAGCTATCAGGCCTGTGTTTGTGTACTAGAAAAGTACATTATCTTTGCTTCAGAGATCGCCACTGCCTGCCTTTATTTACACTCCACTACTGTACCCTCCAGCCCTGTCATTCCAGTAGTATTCTTGAAGAGAGCTTGATCCAAAGCACATTACAGAATTGCAAACTCTCTAAAGAGTTTTGTGGCAATGTGGCAAAAATGGTTATAACTTTTGAAATGCTGTGGAAATATTTGCTGGAAGCCAATGAATTTCCTTGCAAAAAAGTCACATACAAGTGGAAGGGAATAGAAAACCTGGGAAATAATTCAGATTTTTACAAAGACAGAAAAAAAACCAAACCCGTGAAAAAGAAAGTTAAACATCCCAACCCTCTTAACCTGTTGGGCTTGCCCAGCTTTAATCAACTCTTTATGATGTCCTCATTAGTCCAGACTTTACTGCCAGGGTATTGAGTCTGCTATTTGGAGAGGAGCTTTGAAAGGAAGCATCATAATATGCAGTGCCTGTACAGATCAAATATGCATGTGTTAGTTTTACAGACTGGTGTCAGTGTTGCATTTATTTATTTGGGACAGTGGTGATAATATGTAAGTCATTTTGCTCCAAGAAAACAATGCACTGGGATCTTTTTTCTAAATATTAAATTCTGGTTTACTCAGGGCTTTCTCCACCCACTTTAGATGAGGGAGGAAAAATCTTGGCAAGCGGATGCTCTGAGGGGGCACATGGAGGCGTGTGTAATCATCTTGCCAGTTTAATTAACAGTGCTTTTGACTGATATGTGTTAATGAGGATAATGTACAGTATGGAGGGAAAGAACCCTGTGTGCTATATTAAAGGGACAGGTGCTGGGCGTATTGGAAAGTTCACTAAAAGGAAATAAAGTGTATGAAGTGACTTAGAAAGGGAAGGAGAGGAAAAATTTCTGAGAGCATTTGTAAGGGAGTAAATCTGTGCACCCAGTTCATGTGCCTTCAGAGTGGCTCATAGTGGAAAATGAGGGAGTGGAGAGAATCTGTTGGTTTCATGGTTCTGCCTAGGCCAGCCAAAGGAGAGTGGCTCCTGCCTCCCTGTGCCTGGCAGACCTCATCAAGTTGTCTCACCTGTGTACATGCTCCCCTGTGCATAAATGTTTGCAAGAGTGGGCCTAAAAAAGTGTCACACATTTGACATTCTGTGCTGCTTCTTCTGAAATGACACCATTTATAGTTAAGAGCAATCAATGAAAGATTTCCTTCTACATAAGGGCCTGATCGTCTGATGCTGCAAGAGCCTCCTGCAAGGTGCTGAGTGCCCTCAACTCTAAGTGAAATCAATATGATTGGGCACTAGCATTTTTAATTCTTCTTATTTATGGGATATTTTTAAACCCTTTCCTATGCTTTGAAAGTGGAACTAACTTCATAAGATTTATTACCAGCCTGAAAAGAAAGGGAAGAATTCAGTGTGGCAAGCATATTTATCTCGAAGATATCCTTGGAGATTGACAGTGTCCTATCAGGGTCTTTCAACATTTATAAAATTTATGTGTTTGTATAGTCTTTGCTTCAACAAAGTTGGATGCAAGTATTGCCAACACAAAATCTTCACTTTCAGGAAACAATGGTATCAGTGGTCCAAGAAGACTAAGTTCTTAGTGAGTGTTTCAAGCTGCATTGTGGTGCTATTTTTTTTTTTCCATGACCTTATTTATTTTGGAAACGGGCTAGTGAAGTGCAGATATTCAAGTATAAAATAATTTCCTGCCTTCAATATTCACAAATTTTAAGGCTTTATATTTATTTCCATTTTTAAGTCTTCATCTTTCTACAAGATTTATGTATTTTAAATCAAAAACCTATAAATGCGAGTTGCAATTAAAGGAAATATTTACAATACTATTACTTTGAATACCTTGAAAATTCATTACACGTTCACTGTAATAAGTGTTCACTTTCTTAAACAAAAATCTGATATTGCTGCATTTGTAGTGCATTGAAAATTATGTATATCTGTAAGCATATTTATGTTTTATATATATATATATAATGTATATATATATACACACATATATCTATTTCTGTAATCAAAAGAGAGATGATCATCTGCAGGTAGCCTGTTCAGACTCTTTGAAAAGAAGAAGCAGAATACTCTGCCAAGGCTTTAAATGGCAGAAGAGCTCCACAAGCTGGGGATAGGACCAATGGATAGTACAGTGCCTATAGCAAGCAGGAGAAGATGTTAGTATTTCTTTTCTTAAAGAACCTTCCTAACCCTGAAAAAAAAAAGAACCTTCCTAACCCTGAAAAAACCCCGAAACACCCCCAGCCCCCCATTTTTGTCATGAAAGCACTATTCCCTGTTCCATGTTCAGTGATAGGAAAAAACCAGTGTTTGCCCTCTGAACAATGGCTTTTGTGTAAATAGCCTTAAACTGGTGCAATCCAGAAACCTTGAATATTTTGGAAGCTAATTTCCTGAGTCTTCTGTCTGTGAGAAACAAAGGCTACCCCCAGAGAGAGGTGGTTTAACCAGTGTCCTTTCAAAATAACTTCTAAGTAGGGCTAGAAAGAAGATAACACAGTTACTTCTTTATTTAGGAGTGATAGGGATAGGTGCTTGGTTGTTTATTATTTAGGAGTGTCCAGACTTACACATCAGTTTTTCAAGAGAAAAATCCAACTGTCCTTGTTTTAGATTTTAATGGTTATGTCTGAAATTGAGTAAAAGTACCCCAAAATCAGAATGTGGGAGTATTTTCTATTTTCTATATTTTAACAGTGTCAGCATTACAGATTTTTGACAGTGTAATTTCCTTTTTTTTTTTTTTTTTTTTTTTTCTTTAATTATGTTTCTTCAGCTAAAGAGGGGTTAAAATCCAAGACAATGTTGGCATAAGATCAAATGGGTATCAATTGGCTGTAAATGCATCTAGGACAGAAAGAGAAGATTCATAACTAACAGAGGACTGAAGTTCTGGAACAGTTTTCAGATAGGAGTCATGAAGGGTAAAAAAAAAATCTAATGGGTTTAAACAAAGAGCTTGATAAATTTATTATCAGAACTATATGACCTGGTTGCCTCCATTAGGCATAAACTGGACCTGATTACACAGGAGTTCCTTTCTATTTTTGTTTTCCCAAAGAAATTATGCAAGAACCAGTCTTTGTGCTGCAGAAATACAACACATTGCAAACTACCCTAAACAAATAAAAACCGAAGCAATCTAGAATCAGCTCTTACCTGTAACTGACATCAATAACCTTTAGATAAAAGACAGAAACTGGTATTATATCCAAGTGCAGGCCCCCCAGTTTTGACCTTTTTTACTTCTTTTCTCAAATAAGGCAGATTTCAGGCATTAATTTTATTCCATCTCTATTCAAAGCAGACATGAGCAAAAACATTGGCTGAATGTACTGTTATTCATTTTAGGGTCAGTATCTCATCCTCCCTGGACAGCTTTACACATAATAAAAGAACTAACATCCAGCAGAGTTGAAAGCCTTCAATAGATCAAGGATCAGGCTCACAGTTTTAGAATCTGTGCCTCAGCAAAGCATCTGTTTAACCCTACATATGCACTTCATTCCAGTTGAAGCATATGCCTAAATATAATATGATTGCGGACAGACTTCAGTGCACCCTCAAAGTTAAGATCACATCTAATTGCTTTATCAAATTGAAACCCTGCTTAATCTACAGCATGCACAGGCTATTAATGGATGATGTTATTTGAATAATCATCAATACAATGCTCTCCATTATTTTGATTTAGGTATTGAAGCATCCATTATAAGCAACCATCTCAGAAATACTGTGCGAAGTTAATGGTACAATTATTAAGCCAGCTACTTATAAATAAGAGGAAAAGAAAAACAAACTAAGAGGAAGAGGAATAAAAGATAGAGACTTTCAGAATAAACATCACTATTATGTTCACTGTAAGACAGTAGATATTAAACTATATCAGGTGCCTTGTCTTTTCATTAAATAATGAATAAAAAAATAATGAATAAAAACTAAAGTACAATGTTACACACATTGTTCTTACCCATTATTATCTAATGATGTTCTATTCTTCTTAATTCAAGCATTTCTGGTCTTGTGTGCTTAACCATCCTACTCTCAGTTGTATCCCTGTTAGTATTGTTTTCCTACAGACAGTTTGTTACGGGATTCAACCAAAATTATATCCTCTGCTAGTAGGATTTTTTCTTTTTCTTCTGCTTGCCATTCCACTATAAATTTCATGATACTAATTTAAATGCACCTAACATGTTCACTTCATATTCTAGATAACTGTTTTGACTGATTTTACTCACTGGGAAGAACAATTTTGGCTTTGTTATTTTTTTTTAAATCTTCCTATATTTTTGTAGTCTGATTCTTTTTTCTCTCTTATGTACTATCTGATGTATATCCTGAAACATTTGCGATCAAGTTTTGAAACAGCAGGTGTCAAATTCTCAGACTGAGTATAATAATCACAATAATTTGAAGAAAAACATTGAGCCTCATGGAACTGGTAATAAAGTCAGAGAACTAAATGTGTCATTTTTCAAGGGATGATGCTATTTTCAAATAAATGCTTAATGAACCCAGATCTTGCATTTTTCTTTTGCATGATATTATGCTTCATAGACAATCAGAATAATTTTATTTCTATTGTAACTTTATCACTTTAACAGCGTACAGTCCATCAGCAAATAAAAAAGGTATACATTGCCTTAGAGTTATAGAAATAAGGTCTCTTAAACACTCATTGCAATAACTTTTACATGTGCCGTGAACATTTCTAATACACAGAAATAATTATCAATAAAAGTACTGAGATGAGGGTTATGGATCAATTATTTGCATATATTTTAATTTTGAAAATGGATTTTGCCGTTGAAGATAACATTAGTGCTTCTGTTAGGGAACAGTTTTATAATTAGGCAAATACTGTACCATAAAATACTCATCACCATAGCAATGGTTTTTCATGGGGCACAAGTAAGTTGATAACAGAGGCAATACATTTACTACAGAGACTATTGTGGTTGAATAATGTAAAGTTATAACATTTAGTAAAGCACCTACTAACATAAGAAATCATGGCACAGCCATACTACATATTGACATTAAGAGTAATTTTAATGAAAGGCATTAATATTTTATATAGCATCCTCCATACAAAGTATAATAACATCTCAGTATCTTACACTGTAGTGTCTCATATGCTGCATCTCATCTTGAAGGGTCATGTGTGTGCATGTGTATGGGAATCACTTCAACCACTCCTGAAATTTCTTTATTTATTTATATGTAGTGTTCTCATATTAACCATTTCAGTATCTGAATTACTACAAATGTCTGGAGAGCAGAACAAAAAAAAAAATTAAAGCAGATTGGATCCGTAAACAACATTCAAATTCTGACAGCAAAAAAGTTACTTTATCCAACTGAGCTCCAGACCAGAAATTCAGGTAGGTAAAATGCAATTATCTCAATTTGATATCAGGCATAGCACTGGGTACGGTTTGTGGAAATTACTACAAGGACTTTAATGAAGACAAATAGCCCAAAACTTTGTATTATTTCTCCTTTTGACATTTCCTATAGCACAGTCTATAGAAAACACTGCTTTGTTTCTGACTTGAAGTAATGGTACCATCCTCTAAGGCACAAACTGGCTGCTTTTCCCCATCTGAGGATTAACACATGCCTGCTCTGCTGAACTTGTGGTAACAGACCCCCTGTAAGGCGAAGACGTCAGAGAAATAAATATTTGTTTTGTACAAGTACATAGAGACCTACCTGGGCTAGAGAGCAAGGAGAGCAATGCACGTGAACATTTGTGGGGGGCACAAATAAGGACAGTACAGTCTCTCCCACTGAGCTGAAATAGACCAGCATCATTAAATACCGACAAGCAGAAATAACAGCGGCCCTAAATCAAGACTTCATCACAAGCTTCATGCCTATGAGTCCTACCACTGAAGTCAGTGGGACTTAACTGTTCAGGGGAAATAGTCATGGGAATTTGCTTAAAAATGTCTTCAGGCATGGCCAGTAACAGATGCAGAATATTTCTGGAGCTGTTTCATCTCAATGTGAACTCAGTGCTTCCATACATATTTCACATAATCATAGCAAGAATTGCAATAGTTATTTCCTACACAACAGTTAGATTAAATCTCTTGCTGGTGACTGGGCTGTATTTGTATGAAAGTTTTCTTCTCTTTTCATGAAATACAATCAGTGGCATATTTTGGAGAGGATAAAGACTGAGGCTTGCTCCATTGGTAAAACAGACATTTGTGATGATGTCCATTCAGTTGAATAATACAGCTTTTTTTCTAAAATAGCACTGGATTATATGGAGAATTCTTGAATTAAAATTTGAAAATAAACAATTCTGAGATCTGATAGAAAAGCTCTGATAGCAGAAGCTGTCATCTGCTGTTCAAAGTATTCCATCCTCAGTAACATGTAATAACATGATGTCTGTTGTGAGACTGAAGTCACTAAGAACTGAGGTTACTTGGTAACAGGTCAGTATGGGACTTTCAAGTCTTCTGAGGGCATCTTTTCATTATGCGTAGTTTGAAAATTATTTTATACCTATAATTTCACAGAATCTCAAAATACATGGATGCACTCTAATAGCTTACTATCTTTCTTGTATTGTGATGCCCAAAACTGCCCCCAGCATTCGAGGTGAGGCCGCCCCAGAGCAGAGCAGGACAATCCCCTCCCTTGCCCAGCTGGTGATGCTGTGCCTGATGCCCCCCAGGACACGGTTGGCCCTCCTGGCTGCCAGGGCACTGCTGACTCATGTTCAACTTTCTGTCAGCCAGGAACCCCAGATTTGTGTTGTAGGTGCACAAAACCTTTAAATTATGGAACATGGTTTCCCTTGAAATTATCTACAAGGAGTGTTTAAGCTACTGTGTTTCAGTTTTGCTTAAGCTAATTTAAATTTTTTATAGCATTGGAGGGTTTGAGGCTTGTGTAGTACCTGTGTTAGGAATACACTTGCAAAATATCATTGAGAAAGGAGTGGACTTATTACAGAAGGAGAGAACTAGTTGTGTGTTACATTTCTCTTCCAGTGTTTCAAAATCCCTTATATTTAAAATGAAACAAAAGATTGAGCCGATTTCTACCATGTTGGGTTTTTTATATATATTGGCAAAACAATATTGGATGCATAAGAGATTCTTGGAGCAGAATTCACATGAGGAATCCAGGCCTACCATGGCTAATGGATTTTTTAAAAAGAAACACACTAATGTAAATTGTTTCAGATAATTCTTTAAGCATTCTATTTAGAAGGCAGGAAATCACACAAGAGTTTTTACAGCATACCACATAAGCAGGCTGACATTCTAAAAAAGACATGGTTTGTTTCAGCCCTGTGCCTTTTTATTATCACATCTTATTACATTATAGTTTGAGATAAAAATCACACCTTGGGCATTTGAATACACTCAGTTTCACCTCCTCCCTCACAGGTGTCCCTCGAGGTGCATTGTTATGTTACAGTATCACACTGCTTGTCATATCTTATTGCTTACTTGCAGATTGTGGTAATATTTTGAATACTGACAGAGTGGGCACAGCCTCTGAGCATCAGCACCAGTTTGCACTAATGTAATGTGCCACTGCACCAGTCCTAAAGACAACAAAAGCAAAAAAAATCTGCAAAAACCTACTGAAGACATGTTGCCCACTCTGCAGTATGTATCAATTTATCTATTTTTGGTATGACTGTGAGCAACATCCCTGTCACCTTGACGCTACTGCTGAGAAAACAGTATGGACTGCATGAAAAACTTTTGGATTCATCAGCTGTTAGGGTTCAGTGCACTCACTGACAGACACTGAATCTCAGCCACTCTGCTGTGTGGCTGCTGGGGCTGGAGAAACCGTGACAGTATAGGAGGGAGAAGGTGTGATCCACGTCTATGGATATTCCCTGAACAGCAAACCAAAACTTGAAACTGAGGTTTCTCTGCATTGAGTGAGGGGAAAGAGGCAATTTCCACTACTTGCTGGGAAGGCCAGACTGAAGGGGTGCTGTGGTGGAGGTGGTGTTGGGGAATATTGCCTGTTTTTGGTTAGTAGGTTTGAAGAGATGAGATTTCAGAAGGAAATCAGAGATCTGGGGTGTGAAGAAAAGTACAAAAAAAGAGGAACTATAACAATCTCTCCTGTAATTCCGGTACTTTATGCCAAGTGAAAGAATATAATGATACATGCAAAAAGGTTGGAACAGTGTAAAGGATAACTAAAACTAAGAATTTCCTACTGAAGAAATGACAGACACCAATCCTAAAGATTCCCCTTTGGATTTGGGTATAGCAGATGCTGCAACAGTTGAAAGGGGAAGTAGCAATATGTAATGTGGAAAGAGTGGCAGCAACATCCTGGGTGGGGATATCTGGGATGTGTCCTTCGTGTTGTCACTCTCCTGTTGACAAATGCCTGATGACCAGGGTGTTGATATCTCCAACCAGTAAAAGCCATCAGATCTGGGATAGCAAACGTAGGAGTATCCAGATCCAGGAGGGTTGTATCCTAGGTAAGTGTAACCCAACCTTAGTGACCTGTATGACAGCCTGGACATGCAGCTGCAATTTAAAAGGTGATGAGGATTGTCTCAGTGATTTTAAGGGTCTTTTCAGCCTTCAGAGAAGTCTAGGAGCAAGAAGATTGCAGAAGTGCTTAAAATGATACAGAGCCATAACCAAGATGGACTTCAAATGTGTAAGTGTTGGCAGCAGCAGGGGAAGTGTGATGGAAAAGATCACTTCAAATGAGCACTTTAGGGACATGAAAAAGCAGCTTCTATGGGGCAGGAAAGAGGAAAGACTTTCAATTAGAAAAAAAAAAAAGAGATGTTGTCTGTCAAATCATAAGTACATTAATGGGCTTTCGCAGTATTAAAAAAATCAGGTTTTGTAAACAGGCCAAATTTGCGTACGTTTTTCATTCAAAAATTTCAAGCTAGTCTAGTGAATAAAAATGAGACTGACAAAGTCAACAAACTCTAGCTAAAGTTTCTAATGCAGCTTATAAAAGAATGGTTGATTGAAGTGACCACATAGCTGGGACATGTGTGATTTTTTTCGTTCGAGCACTTCAGAAATTGATTTCTACTTTTGATTCTACAATTGCAGTTGTTAGAAGATCCATCCATGGATGAGCTATCACAGAGAAGGACATGGTCTGGTTCACAGAGTATAGTAGAGATTTAGCTATATAGCTCCCAATTAATCCTGAAGGAGTTGTTCAATTGGCTCTTCTGGGATAACAAGTATAAACACAAGTAAAATCTCAATGTAAAAAGCATGATTTGCTTTTGTCTGGCTTTGCACACATATCCACAGTCATTTTGAGTTTGAGTTTGCTATACTTATCTTTGTTACACTGTATCTCTTTTTTTTCATAATCAGTAGAATTCAAATATGTATATTTTCATCTGCCTGTGGTTTGATTTGTTTAAAAATATACTTGGTACCTTTCAACCATCCTTTTTACATTCGAGAGAGGAAGTAGTGACAGTGGCGACAGTGATCATGAAGAAATTTGAACAGGTGATGGGGGCCCTATAGCCATCCCAGCCTCAGGTTTTACTGAATTTTACTGAACCTTGTGACAGTCATGGGCATGTGTATCTTTCTCTATTGAGTAAGAGACCTCGTGCTCCTGTTCTTAATGAGGAAATGGAGTTCACATGACTGCACTGCTAGCTCTCTACAAATTTAGGGCAACTCTAAGTCATTGAACAGTTTGTTAACTTCAGCCAGCTTTATCCATTCATCTTGCATGAAAGACACCCATACATGCCACAGTGGTGTTGATGCCTTTTCCTGGTCTTAAAATCAAGAGTCACACATGGTTAGAAAGGGAAAAGGGATTTTACCTTGGTGTTTATTTTAAGGATCCTTAGGTGTATACGTCCAGGTCATATGCATCGAGATGCACCCTGCCGAGTCCCTCTCTCCCCCTCCCCAATATTGGGTATAACATTATAGGTGTTACTAATTAGCATATCTATCAAAGATTCCCCAATGAGAGGCGCAAGTGAGCCCCCCTCCCCAAGGAACCTTCCCCTGGATGGTTCTATCTTGGTTTACAGAATGTGTTCTGGAGAGGATCTTGAGGTCTGGGGCACACTGATCCCTAGCTACAAAGCTTCTAAAATGTTTAGTCTCTCAGCTTGACAAACAAGTCCAAGAATGTAGGCAAAAAGCACTAGGAATACAGAAGTTGTAAAAAGGCATAACAGGGGTATAAAAGAAAAGGCAAAAATCTTCATGGCATCAGTGTATTTTGATTTAAAGTGCTGTTGATGCCCATGCAAATAGCAAGCAGCTAAGGGCCCCTAATGATCAGAGAGCAGGCTGTTGCCCAGACATGGGAGGCTTAGGTAGTTAGGTGGCTCAACAGATGTGAGATGTGGGACTTCACAGGCAGACACAGCTCTTCTGCCATTAATCAGAAGGCAGAAATAAACAGCCCCACAAAGTTTAACCTGCTTGGCAACACTGCTTGACGCAGGAACAAAGGTTCACCTGTACTGTTGGGATCTGTCTTGACACTGTTATGTGCTTCCAATTGTGGGACGTCATTTGAGTCTATCTGAAAGGGCAGGAAGGTGGCTCAGACCCTGCCCAGCAGAAAAAAGCAAAACTGTAGTCTTTGCAAAAGTCCCTTCTTTCTTTATTTTCATTTCTTCCCTCTCAATCATATACTGGTATTGTTTTTTTCCCCCCATTTTTGGGTCACACATGTCTGCAGGCCACAGAGAGTTGAGAAGCAGCCTGGGAGATGAAGAGCTTATGGAAATGAGCTCTCCTCCTCCTCCTCATGCAGACTGCTAATCCTGATTCAACAAGATTTTTAATTCCCTGTCCGTGGCTGTGCAAACAATTTGCTGATCCCCAAGAGTTGCTCCAATCCAAGGCTGGAGTAACTCTCAGGTGCAGCTGTGAACAGGATTTTGGTTAAAGTCAAGTTCATAAATATTTGCCTAATAAACCAGACTCTTTAAGCACCAAATAAAACAAGCCCAGGCTGGGGAGGGGGTGGGGAGAGGCAGAAGGACAGAGCGAAAAATACCCCTAAGTTTTTAAACACTCCATTAAATACTTTTCAGTACTGCTGATATTTTATGTAACACTGGCTTTATTTATGTATTTATGTATTTTGCTTTGATGGGGGATTATTTTTCTCATTGCAGTTTTCTTTTGATTGATGCAGTGTGCCTGCTCACTTTCAGATATGGTTGGAGAAGAAGCAGCATAAGTTGGGTGACTGTATTTAAAATGGGTAATACTGAATGGTTTTAAAATTTAATATTTCATATAGACATTTAGTTTCACAAGTAATTTATTTTCTGAGATGCAAGTTTCTGCCTGGACAGTGTTGATTTTGAGTAACTTGATGTTTATTTCCCACCTCGGCATATTAATATTATTTGGACAGTGTAGTTTCAAAATACCTTATTGTTGTTGGATTCTTTAATAGCCATTAAGGAAATAAAGTGAACTCCTTTATATCAAGATATTGTTTTATTCCTTGTGATGCTTTTAACCAATGTATTCTTCAACAAGAAAAAAAGCAGCCTGTATTATATGAGACAACTCTGTTAATCATGAAAAACATAAGATATAAAATGGAATAATTTGTAAAATTGTAAATGTTTCCCAGTTAAAATATATACAGCCTGTGTCAGGATGGCAGCTGATATAAATGAACGTTCCTCCATCAACTTTATATCAACTTTGTTAATTTACACCCATTGAGAATCCTTCCCTTCCCTGATGTCATTTTTTAAAATCTGTTAAACAAAAACTCTCATTTTAAATCAGATTCCTCTGAAAGTTACAATCTTAGAAAAAAGAAAAACAAGCAAACAAAATTCCTCACTTCAAGTCCTTGAAGAGAGTTGAGATCTCTCTTTGATTGCAGTATGTTTAATTGAACTTCTGAGTGATTTTTCAGAAAAGAACAGACCAAGCATATTTAGATTTGTCACTGAGTTACTTCTTTTTGAAAACAAATCTCAGCAGGTTTTGAACCAGGACAAAAAAACAAAGGTTGAATTTAATGATCCTTGTTGTACTAATATTTTTTTTTAAAGAGAGATGAGGAGTATTTAACTATAGAAAAAATCTGACTGTAAATCAAACATATCCAGAACTTTATTCATCAACATTATGCTACCAAAAAGTTATACCTAGAAAAAGATTCATTTAATAATATTACAGAATATTATTATTTATTAATATTTATTAATAAAGTAATACTCTTAAAATGGAAGAAGAAATATTTGCTTCCGACACTTATACCTGTTACATTTAAACCTTGATTATGCATGCTTAATGTTGCCAATTCTTTCCAGTTTAAATTTCAAATTTACTTAGATGTAGAAATTGTGAGTCAGCTGTCTCAACATGGACTGGATCATTGATGGTACTTAGTATACATAATATTGCTTTTCAAAAATTATCCTTGTTTTATTAGATCTGGAGATATTAAATGGTCATAAATATGTATTAGTCAACATCTCACTCTTACTTTTTTAACTAGAAGGAATATTGTGTTTTTATTTAAAAAATAAAAAAAACCCATTACTGATGATTAAACATTTATTGTTGTTTGACTTTGGTATCTTTGGAAAAAAAATAATCATTCTCGAACCTGGTCTAGTAATGAATGTGGTTTCCATTGAAATCTAAGTAAAGAGAAGTCAGGTTACATCTGTCTAATTCCTGCCATGACTTCTAGGACTTGGTAAAAGCTTTAGGTTAATGTGAGTTCATATCTTTCAACAGTATAAATTTGATCTGTAATGTTTTAATGGTCATGTGATTCTCTGAAAAAACCTTCACCAACACCATATTGGTGTTTCATGGAATAAAATTATAGAAAAAAGATAAAATACATACCATACTTACATAGAGATAACATAGCTCATGATGGCAAATGGTAAAATACTTAACAGAAGTCTGTAGAAACCCTAGCACTTATATCATGAATTTAAGTGTTGGGTTTTTTTTCAAAGGAAACATTTTATTTTTTTCTTTCTGAAAGAATGTGACTGTGAAAGTCACCTTCCTTGTGACTAGTGACTCTCAGTTCTCGAGCTGGTGTAATCCTAGAGCAGGCTGCAGAAAGCAAAATGCAGACCTGTTGATTCCTTCTCTGGTAATTTATGAGGCCAAACTTTTCATGCATCAATAAATAGAACAGCTCCTTCTAAGCCACATAAGCAAAATAAATGAGACTTGGCCTTCCATTAATGAAAGATGTCACATTAAGTAGCGTAAAATATGTGGCAGGGAGCTTGAAATTCATGGGACCATATGGAGCAATGAACACATTGCAAATATCTCTTACCAGGTTCCTGCTTTGATGCTCTTTCTGTATCTTTTTTATAATCTGAATTGCCACATCCCTTCTGGATAAAAGAAGAGAGAACCCCTCTGATCACCAGGCTCTCACTGCACTGATCTTCATCCAGAAGAAATCCCCAGCCTTGTTTCTCCTACATGGAGGTTTGTGTTTCAGAGCTGGTGTTTCCCAGCTCAAATACCACTGAAGACTTCTGTGGAGAAGCACACTTTACTTTCTTCAGCTTCTATGGAGAGCTGTTTTCTCCTTACTGCTTTTATTTTTTCAGGAGTTTTTTCAATCTGGTTTCTGACCAGGGTAACCATCTCAGTAGTGAGGTTTCACCCTGACAGCTCTTATACCATCGATACCTTTGAAGTTCAGCTCCTTGTGCCTTAGTGTATTTTGCCCTGTGTACTGGGTCTGGCTGAGATACAATTATTTTTCCCCATAGCAGCCCCCAAGTGCTGTGCTTTGCATTTTTAGCTAGAAAAGTGATAAACAGCAGTGTTTTGGCTACTGCTGAAGAGTGCTCCAGCAGCATCAATGCTGTCTCTCCAACATTCCAACCCCCAGCTCAGCTAGTAGGCTGGGAGTGGGAAACCTAAATACATGTGCTGCAGCCCTGCTTCCTGGGAAGTGGCTGGACATCACTTGCTGATGGGAAGTAGAGAATAAAATCTTTGGGTTTTTTCTTTGATTGTGGAAGCACAACCTTTGACTCTTACTTTACTAAACTGCCTTATCTCAATCTACAAGTTTTTTCTATCTTATTTTCTCTCCCTTTTCCAGATGAGAATGGGAAGTGATAGAGAAACTTGTTGGGCACCTGGAATCTAGCCAAGGTCAACCCACCTCACCCTGATCAATTTACTGTGCCTCTTTTGACAGGAGTTTTGCTGCCACTGCAATGCCTTTGAAGGCTACTCTAGTCTTCTCTTCATATCCACCACCATCTTTGAATGCTTTGACCTATTTAATTTTTTTATTAGTAATTATCTGGAGGGATTGAGTGTCCTTTTTGTTGCCTCTCTTGGCCTTACAAAATTAAAAGTCCTGTTGGGATTTGCTAAGTTTCTTGGTGGCTCAGGAGCGGTCATCATTCAGTTGACATTTCTAACTCCCTCCAAATCACCGTCATAACCAGACTACATAAGGTTTAACTTGAATCACAGAATAATATTGGTTGGAAGGTATGTCTAGAGGTCATCTGGTCCAATTAGCTCAGCTAATTTTGATAGATTCTATTTCTCAGGGTATTGTCCTATATTCTATGACCTTTTAATAAAGTTAGGAGACATAATCAAAATGGAGTTAAAACAGTGAGGACTCTGCAAAGGCACTTGGGAATGCATAGACCCTCCTTTTCCCATATGCATATTAGATCATTGCTACCACATGAAGCTAACTGTTGTGTGGTGAATTTATCCCAATCATCTGCTTCAAATAATATCTCCAAACATGGAACTCCAGTGATTGTTTTGGTCAAGAAAGTGATGTTCAAGATCCCTGATGATTCATTAATCTCTACAGGACTGAGTGACATTTTAAACATTCAAAACAAAAAACCCAAACAAACAAAAAACCAAAACCAAACAGAAAAGAAAACAAAGAGGCATCCTTATGTCTTCTGTGGCTTTGGAAATCAGGGCACTTATTTAACTGCTAACTGTAAGCACCCACATTTGAAAATACAGGTCATAACTCGATAAGGAAAGTGATACAAATCTCTTTTGCTAGAGTTAAAATGTGCTAGGCAAACAGTACACCCCCAAAATGAAGCCATCTGCTTAAATAAGCCATCCATGGATTGTGTCTCTCTACATGTATTTTTGTGATCCCACTGAGGGCAATGCATTTCCGTAGCTGGCACAGAGCACTGTTTTTCTCTGTGAGCCACCCAAATTTGAAAGGTCTCTGTCCCAACTTGCATTCTGATTCAAAACAATTATACATTTTCCTGATGTTTTGGGACCTGTTAGATTTTGTTATCATTTTTCTTCCCATTTTGTTACTTTCTCAGGTAATACATTACAAATAAAACTACAAATAATATTTGGGTTGTGTCACCTTGGAGAAAGCTTTCACAAAACATCACAGAGGAAATAGGCACAGATAAAACCTGTGAAGAAAATACAGTAGGATGTACATACACTTCTCCCACTCATTGTTTGCAATTTGCACCATTTTTGCCAGTGTTTGTAGGCAGACCAAGAAAACAAGCCACTGCATCACTGCAAAACATAACCTTGGGACTGAAACTATTGAACAGCTCATGACTCCACCTCCTCTCCTCAGCTTTACTTGCTGATGAAGAGTGCAATTCTGCCATTGTCCAGGATTTTTGTGCAAACTTCCCTGACCATCCATGTAGAAAAGCTTCAAGCCTGCTCCAGGGAATGCTTTGTCAGATGACACAATTACAGTGGATAGCAGGCTGGATGCTACTCCAGTCCCCAGTGGACTTATGATGGAATGGAGCTCAAATCCCTTAACTCTAGCTGGGGCAAAGTTGGGATGTCCTGCCTTTCAAAGAAATGTCCTCTCTCTCTCTCTGCTGTTGACTAGATAATAGGGAAAAAAATACCATTCAGTTCTCATATTGAGAGTTCTTCATTTCTGCAGACCAGGTTATAATAAAATATGATGCTTAAACCCAAACATATTCATTTTCAATGGTACACATCTTGAGGGAATAGTTGTTTGTTTTGATAAGGACAGTAATTATGATGCACTATAGTGAATTCTCCATCCAAAAAAACTTTTCTGTTTAGTTGTTTGGTTTTTTTTGTATTTAATTTGAGAAATACCTCAGTTCTGCAGTATATCTTGGATGATCAAAATAGCTCTTTCTGACCTTGAAATCCAAAGTCTTGACTGAGGACTACACAATGCTGGCTTGGAGCAAGACCATTTCTATTATCTTTTGTAATTCTCCTCTTGCTGGATGCACCAAGCCCACATGCTAAAGCATATTTTCTTTCATTTGACACTTTTGCAAATTATGGAATTACCACCTCAACTCATGGGTTCTTGACAGCAACTGCAAGAGGAAGAAAAAAATTGAACTCAATTGCATGTGTGAGTTTTTTTCATCAATCTAGCCCTAGGTGTGCTGGGATCTTATGCTCATCAAGTATACTCAAGTAAGCATTTTAGAACTGGCACTTTACAGAGCTAATTTTCCTTGTCAAAGCCAGCAAAAGCAATTTTATAATGTAAACATTTGATTCACTTTCATTGTGTAGACTGTATTTTTCTTAACCCCACATTCTTAAAAGCACCTTAATTTCAATGGAAAGCATATGCATTTGTGTAAAGACTATGAGGTCGATTCTCTCCATTGGTGCAGTCTTGTTGCTCTGTGTGGCACTAATGGAAGTTAAGCATGTGCATCAAGGGGCTAGTATTCAATTGATGGCTTGAACTCACAAATTGTTTGGTAAGTCCCCATCCCTGTACTCAGTTTCTTTTGAATATCTATGTAAGTCTGAAGAGGTTTTTAATTAAAAAACATATTTCTGCCATTCAGTATTCAACCCTACATTTTAATCTAATGCAGTATGTAAAGAGATTTATTTATGGAGCAGATCCCCTCTGATGGAAGCTAAAAAGTAGTCTTAAACTGACCTTATCCTGGTTCATATTACAGAAACCATTAACTTGTATTATCACTGGTTTGCTGTGAAAAGGCTCTGGGGCTTTACAAGCATTCCCCATGCTCCCCCTGTCCCTCTGTGTCTCTTTGACATTGTGCCACCCCATTGTTTAGAAATTAAAATATTCAGTGTTCCCTGCACTGCACGCAAACAAATGAGCGTTCATGCAACTCATACAAAGTAATGGTGTTGACCTTGTTAATAGAAAGATATCCTCTGTCTAAGACTAACTTCCTACTGCAGTAGAGAGCCACTAAATGCCTGCCTGCCTTATAGATATAAATAAGAGAATAATTTAGGCATAATTCTTCTTTTGCAAAAACTGTATTCCAGCCTACTGAAGCGATAGCAGACACTTATCTGTAGTAAATGCTGTATTGTCCCTGTCACCCATGTATTCATCCTGTATTCATGCAGAAAGAGGTTCAGAAAAGCTAACACCTGTGTTTGTAAAACAGGCTCTGGGATTTTGCTCTGAGACACCTCACCACAGCCAGCCCTGGGTGCTCTGCAACATCCCAGCAGCATAGAAGTGACTCCTGTATTCCCGTTTAAAGATCAGATTCTAGGGTTCTTCCTGGAAATATCCTGCTTTCTTGATGGCCTGGACTCTTCCACCTTGTAAGAGTTATTCATGGATGGGCAAGAGTCTGTTTTCATTGAACATTCTGCAAGGAATCATCTATGAAGGATTGTGTAGAAGGGTTGTGCTGCTTCCAACCATATGCCAACAGTCTCTCTTCCTCACAAGAGCAGACTGTAATCTGGGTAATAACATCTTTTCCTCAGCGAACAATTCTTTCGGGTGGAATTCAGACCAGTGCAGAGGCCTCAAGAACTTAATTGGTGCACAGGCTCTTTCCTATGGCTCTTGAAATAGTGCTGGATTTCACCCTTAATGAAGTATTGAGTGGGCTGCCTGTGAGTCTCAGGGGAAAATGTATTGGAGTGCTCTGGCACTATTGCTCCCACTTTATGTAAACCCACTCCAGCTTGCTCCATGCTTCTGGCTTGGTGCCTAGCTTTGCAGACAAATGTCAACCTGCCAAATATCTTCCATTTACATTCCAGCCCATTTCAGAGACCATCCAAACCAAACAAAAAAAAAAAAAAAGAAGAAAGGGGAGAGGCAGTGACTTGTCGAATTTCCTTCCTTGATCCCTTAGGGAAAGAGGTTATTACTGAGTGTTGTTGCACAGGAACCACCGTGAAGAATATGTGAATGGGAGGGTGGGAAAGAGACAGAAAAAAATGCTTTTAAATCATAAAACTGTCAGTGAGCTTAAAAACATAGAGCAACATTTCAGTCTCAAAGCTGATGTAGGAACTGTTGTACATGCTATGGTTTCTAAGGGATTTACTCAAGGCTATACCCTTTTCTTTCTGCATTCATCAGGTAGCAAGCACAGCATCTTGTGGACAAATTAATAGATTCAGATAAAAGTTTATTTCTTAATACATTAACATATAGAAATGTGTAAAATATTAATCTGTGAATATAGAAGGTTTTAAAGCACTGAGTACTGTAAACTAGTAGCTGCACTATTTCTGCTTGAGAGAGACTCTAAAGGTTAATTCTCAGGAGAAACTAATTCACATGCTCTGAATAGTCCTCTTGAGCAGCTCAGCTGACTAGATAAGGAATTGAGGGAGACCAGTTTCCTAACTGAGATAGCTACGGTTTACCACTGGGGAAATGAGTCTAAGAGCCTTACTCAACTTTCCAGTAGAAGGAGGAATAAATGTTACTGCAGGTCTGTGGCTGCATACATTATGTTTGACAACCAAATGCAAACAAAAGATGTTTGTCAGGGTTTGGAGCTGGCACAGAGCACCATGCTGGATATCTCTGAATCAGACAAACTAGAGAATTGGACAGCTGTGGGGGTGAACCACTGATACATGCTGTAGCTGCGTTTATGGCTGGGCATTTGATAAGAAACAAAGCTGCTAACTCTTGCGATGACCTTGTACACCTGGCCTGAATGTACAGGGAACTGGTGCTTGTGTGCAGGCAGGTGGAACTTGTGCTGTTGTGTGAAGCTGTAGCAGGCATCAAGATAACCTGCCTCGCCTCACTGCAATATTTCCTGCTTTGCGCTTGCTTCCTAAGCACCAGTTCTACCTAGATGCTTTTACTGTTGAGCTGATGGGATGGGGATCCAGTTCAAGTCCCTTTACGTTTCTGAAAACACAGTGATAACCAGAAAAGAAACTCCTGGGTGGATTTGGTCAATTCTTGTTAGTACCTTTTAGTACACCCTCTGAAAATCATCAAAGGATCTTCTTCTAAAGGGGAACAGCCCAACTTTACCTCACAGATAGGCAGCTGAGGGCCTGTGCAAATTTATTGCTTAGCCTCTACCCACCTGAAGTACTTCCCTGGTAGTCACTGCCCTTTTTCAAACTTTACTCTGATAATTAAAATATTACCATTGGGAAAAAAACTTCATTACCTCAGACCACTGCAAGTAAAGATGATTATGTTATAAACTGACATTGCAGATGCTGAACAAAAGCCACATGCCACCAACAACTAAACAAAGTGACTTCCTGCTTAAAAGCATCATAACACATGCATAATTAGCTAATTAAGCCACAAAATAAATAATTATCCAGTGTAAGAGTAAGAGGAGAAAAGAGAAGAAGGGTTAAAGGGTTACACACAGACATATTTTTTTTCCTCTGGAAAGATAACTAAATCTTTCCACCAGGAAGTCACTAGCTCTATTTGTGATTTTCATTTAGGACTGCCTACTGAATGGTTGCTAATTACACATATCCACTGGAAATGGCAGTGGCTGTTAGCTGTGATCTTTCTGGCTGATGAACAGTCTGCCTTGTCCACCCTCACTGCAGATTTTTTTCTTCCTTGAGAAATTGCATAGGAGTGCATAAGGGCAAAGAGGTGCCTGGCTGTGCCTCGGGAGATGGCTGCTCAAGGCTCACTCCTCCCCTACTTGCCTGGGAGGTCTTTGGCGGGTGACCTGGGGCTAGATTCAGGCAAGGACAGGGAGAACTTGAGTCCTGTGACAGCACCTTTGCAGCCCCCACTCACCTGCCACCTCCCCAGTGTTTCTTGTGCTGGGATGAGGAGATCCCTCAGTGCCTCTAGGTCTGGGCATGCCACCAAATGTCTTAGTCCCAGGTAGCTCAGTGCCTAATTCCTGCCTGTCTGGCTGGGGATCTACAGATGAGGTATTATTTTGTGTGTGGTCCCCTTAGGGGTTCAATCTGCCAGGTGACCTCAGAGTGTACACATCCACCAGAGGAGTGGTGCCACGAGTCCCACCGTGAGCCCACAGCTTGGGACCAGGAGACTTTAGCGGGGTTTCCTGCTCTGCCTGAGAACCTTTGAACCCTCCTCACTAAAAACAGGGGAAAGGAGGAGGCGCTCTCCCCATCTTTGCTGTGGAAGCTGTTCCACTTTGCATCAAATAATTGCAGATTCATTAGAAAGAGATAGGGAGAAAGCAAGACCGAGCATGACTGGCAGTTTGGGGCCCTCACCTGGAAGGGAAGGGCGCAGGCCCAGGCTGCCATTCCTGCTCTAATAACTATTTGAGTATTTTATCCAATGGCTGTTTAATATAAATCACATAAACACATTGCAGTGAGACTGGAGCCCAGGTCTTCTTCCTTCCAGGTGAATGCCCTGACTAGTAGGATAGAGATTCATGTTCAGTTTTTCTTTCCCTCTTTGGCCAAATGAATCTGTAGATGTTTCTTGCAAAGTGAAACTGATTTGGAAGGAGGGACTGAAGACTCCCACAACAGCTTCCAAATCAGGAGCAGCTGGCATGTAGAGATCCTCCAAAGATGGCAGCATCTCCCAGCTGAAATGTGGGTGCTGTGACCCTGCCTTGCATAGGAATGGCCAGCCGGGGAAACAAAATCACGTGGGAAATCCCTGCTCTCTCCCTCTTCCCTTCAAAGGAAGAGTGCCTAATCCTAGGGGAAACGTTGACTTTGACCCAAATCAAGCCACGTAAAGCCCTGAAGAGGGTGAATCTGTGTTCCTAGCACTGCAGTTCCAGGTGGGGACAGCATATGAAGGCTATGTCATGGGATGAGCACCAAGAAATGCACCCTTAAGCCACCAGATGCTGCAGAGATGATTTTTCCTTGCACAAACACCCCTTCATCTCCTTGTGCCTCAGTTTCTCATGAACATATTTATCCCACTGTTCATACAGCCTGTTTATTTAGTGTCTACCTCTCTTACAGTGAAGATGTACATCTTCCAGTAGTGCAAAGTGTTCATTTCAATCAATAATTTCTATGTATTTTCAGACCTGATAACAATAATAATAAGTAACAAAGAATTCTCTCCTCAAAGTAAGATTCCTAGAAATAGGGCATGTTTGGGCATTTTGTTTCAATACAGGGTAGTACTCAAGTTTGAGCTAGATTCAGTAAAAGATCTGACCCTAAAGATTTGTTCCCTGAGCCATAATCACCAACCTGAGGCTGCTAGTCTAAATTATCTTCTTCCAGCACTTATTTTGATTTGGCCTAAATGAATTGACTCTATGGTAAATAGATGCATATGGAAACATAGGTTTCTCTTAATAAAATAAGGTACTAAAATATTATGGCAAAATGTTTGTCTGGGTAGTGAGATCATACGCTTTCCTAGATTCATTCACTTGAGTACTGAATGTTTTCTCAAATATCCCCTAGTGCATATCTGGCAAGATCTCAAAACATGCTTAACGCAAATTGTCTTTGGTCAATAAATACCAGAACAGAAGTGTCCTAGAGAAGAAGATTTATGATATGAGCAATACAAACACACCCATAAATCAGAACAGGAACGCTTTCAGGTAGCACAGTCGGCATTTATGCAAATCACAGTATAGGCAGAAATACACATATAGGACTTTTAACCAATGACTTACCTTTCAGTATCTCACATCAACCAAATAAAACCCCAGAATTTTCTTAGGAAATGAAACACATGATGTCAACTACCTCAACCATATTGTTTTATCTGTAGATAATAATTTGCTTCTTCCTTATTTTCCCTGAGTTGGTGAATTGGATGCTTCAGATTTGTAATTAGACTATCAATAAGATTTCAAGGTATTGCAGTCTTAATTCATTGCAAGTCTGCATTTTCTGAAGAGAAAACTGAAGTATTGACATTGGTGGTAAATTGTCTGTTGCCTCCTTCCTTTTCCCCCTGTGCTGCCTTGGCTCTCCCAGTCTGGCAGGTAGATTTAGAGCAGGGCAGGCAGTGTGACCAGAAGGTGTGTGTGGGGGTAGGTGAGCAGCAGAGTCATTACCAGCAAAGGGAATTGGTGCTGCAAGGGAAACAAGGCAATGCATAAGGTGGGTAGTGATTGGGCTGGCTGCAGTAAGAAACAATGCACAAAAACTCCAAGCAGAGCTCTCAGCCCATCAGGACACAAGGGAGATCAAAGCAGGTGTGCATATTAATGCGTGAGACATACAGGCAAAGGGACCAGATAAGTGCCTTTGCAGTTCCAGCATCTCTCACAGTCCCCTAATTCTTGTGCTATCACCATGTGATACATGGTTTTGAAGCAGAACATAGTCACATGGCAACCCTATATTTTACTGCTTGTAGGTAATTTTCTTGTCCTGTCAGAATCCAGTAACTTTGTTTTTGCTATCAATGTGTGGTCTAATGCATATATCATGTCAGTGCTGCACCAAGCTGACACACGCATTAGATGCACTGACAGTAAACAGGAAGTAATCCAAAGTTATTAGGCAGGAAAAATATAAAGAAGCCTGTAAGCTCTTACACTGCAAAGCAATCAGCAACTCCAAGATTTTTTTCTTGTTTCTTCTCAATGTTAAGACTATAAATATACATATTAAAAAGCTTTGTTTTCAAAATCTGTAAAAGCAGAAACAGCTACAGATGTTCATGCTGAAAGAAGTAGGGCCTAGGTGAATTCTCACTTCACTGAAGCTGGAGTCAAAACACCCACTGGCTGTCCTAAATCTGTCCCTGATTAATGGCTTTACTTTGGAAAAGTGTTAGAATCTCTTTTACTATCTCTCTACAAATTCACATTTGTCCTCTTTTGCAGGCCTCCATATTCTCCCTGTCTGGTAACTTTCCACAGCTGGAAACTGCATTGTATCTCTAAAACTGGTTATAAAGTTACTGCAGTTTTATCTGTAATCAACTATTTTCCCCCCTTTCAGACCATTATATAGCTGTACAATTTTTAACAGTTGTCGCTGGAAGGTGCTCCAGCCCTGTAAATATCAAATTACCTGAAAATTTGTCTCTGTACCTGCTCCAGAATTAAGTAAATAGTCTTTAATTTGCCAAGAGCCAGTCCTGGGAGGCATTTGTGAAAGCCATTGTGACAAGGTAAGGGTGGATAAGTCCTATGGCATTTGAAGGAAAAAAGATGAGAGGAGGAAAAGCAGTAATCTTCAGGCAAATAAAAAGTAGATGATTTGGTTGTCCCTTTAGGCACTTTGGTGTGGCCTGTCACCACCAGATCTTTCAAAAGGTAGTTTAGAGAAAAAGAATCGGAAATCTTTAGACTCTTATTCAGGAACACTAAAATTAAGAAAGATTATTGCCCTACAGTTCTTTGAGGACAGAAAGATATTTTTATAAGGAAAGACAGCTTTTAAATTTGACAACAACATTATTCAATGGTGCCAAATCTTGTACCACATTTTAGACAGGCTGGGAGGTTTTTGTAAAATAAATTCCCTTTCTTGGAATCTCCGTATCTTGGTAATCAAGTCAATACAACAGTAAGACAGGAAAACATAAAACAAAGTAAACAAACAGTTTAGAAATTAGGAAATACTGACCATTTTTTCAAAGATCTAAATATCCACATTCCCTTACATTACCTAGAATGTCTTCTAAAATTATTATTATTGAAGCCAGACTTCCCTAGTCTGAAGTTCTGAGTTTTAGAAGTCCATTGGATGCTTATTAAAGACACATTTTTTACATTGAAAACTCTCCTTTTTGTGTGTAAGAAGGTGTGGGAGTACATTTTGTGCTTATGTAGTTGAGACCTGGACTGAAAAATAGTCATGTGCTGCCAGCAATCCATGTGAGTTAGGTCAGATTTTCATCTCTTTGTACAGAGGCCATGTTTTTTATCTGGTAGTGCCTACTTCACTTCACGTGGTGGGGGAGGGTAATCAGATAGGGTATCTTTAATCTGTGATCTAATACATCTACATGTAGGACATTTTCCATATTAGCAGCTTTCGCAAAAGACCCTTTTCCTCTCTGGAACCTCTGCAGCCTGTCTTTTATCATTCACACCATGTCTGCAAGAGAAGGTCAGGTATAGACTATGGAAAGACCATCTGAAACCTGTAATTATGGTGGTGAATTTGAGGCAGTCTGGGCAGCAGCCCAGACAAAAAACACAAGTAAATTAAATCAGAGTAAAACTTGTTTCCCTATCACCCTTGGGCAAAGCACATTGCCCATGGTTGGGCTGCATAGCTGTCCCAAGGAGGATACCTTGCATGCTGCAGGATGCCTGAAGCACTTGTGGAAAAATATGGAGCAAGGGCAAATTTTAGTACCCTCCCTAATGCTATGGTAGGATTCACAACTTACAGGTGAACTTGAGTGTTAATTTGAGAGTTGTGAAGTGGGTGTCCTCTTATCTGAAGGTCAGCCAAATCATCATGAGCTGGAAATTCCAGTGACTTTAAGCCCTCACAACATTCCTGCTATTAGTGTTTTACCGCAGTGGACTACTTCAAAAAAACTAAAAATACCCAAAACCCCCTTCAAGTCCCACTGAACTCTGTTGGAGAAAAGGACTGAGTGAATAACAATACTTTGGGTTAATTTTGAGTTAAGGCACGGTATGATTCTCATTAAAGTTAGGTCTGGGCAAACTGGTTCAAATAAATGATCTTGTGTTTCCAGCTTTGCAAGCTCTTGGAAATATTTTAGCCTTTTTTTCCCCCTTTCCCTAAATTTAGTTTAAAAAAATAAAAAGAAGGAAAAAAAAAGCTGTACTCCTGGCTGGAGACACTTTCATGCCAACTTTCACCCTGGAGCAAATTTTTCATGCCTGAGTTATAAAAACCTCAGAGAAATAAGTGGTGATATGTTAGGTAAACATCAGAAGACCTTGAACTACAATTTTGCAAGGGGTGTTGTGAACCTGACAGGACAAAAGATTAATCAGACAAAAGCCTCTCTGCATAGCAGTTCATCTTAACAGGGCTGTGGTGTCTCGTGGTGGGTAGGATACAGACATAGGAGACAGAACACCTCACTTCTGCTCATGTTTCAGCTTGCTGAGTGACCTTTAGCAAAATGCAGTATCTGTGATACCCATTTTTGCAAAGATCCTTGGATAAAAAATGCTGTGCAGTTTTTAAATATTGGCGTGCATTAGCATGCAGATTTGCTCTCCAGGCCCATTCCCTTTTCAGACTTTTATACTGTGGAATTAATTACTCGCAAAAGCATAAAGTATTTTTGGTTTTTCTGTGTGCTCCTCCTCCTCTCTGCCTTTCTTAGCTCTTATAAACTTTCTAAAAATATGCTGAGAGTGTAACTCATCCTGGGTATAATTCCAGAGATGAAGCTACTTAGGAAGCAATCTTATAGAAACAAAAGGTGAGTTCTGGATATTCTGAATGCAGTAATAGTAAAGGATTTTTGGAAAGGATTTCTTTCTCACTTGGTTCCTATATTTTTTGTCACTGATTCCTGAAGCAGAGACACAGTGGCTAACGCAGATAGCATCTGCTATATGTCCAGAACATTAACTGCTATGGTTATATTTAGAAAAACTTATCAGAAACACAATGTTTTAATCTCTAATAATGTCTGTGGAAAATCAAGAACACAGAAGACCTCTGTAAATTGAAATTAATAACGTTTGTACAGCTATAGTTCTTTTCCAGGGGACTGGAATATTGAATATTGCATAAAGATACTATAAAAAAGAGAAGTTGAATGAAAACGCTTAACCTGTAAGGACCTTTTCTTCTTTTCTTCTCCTTTCCTTCTGTTTATAGGTTGTCACATCTGTTTAAATGTTGCAGGGAAACTGAACATCCTTTTCTTTTTTCCTTCTGGTAAGAAAACAAACCTGAGGAATTAAGTCTCTTGGCCTTGGCTCTTATTTGGCTTGTATTTTATAAAATGGTTCTTTTATACACCCACTTGAACAACCAATGTGCTCATTTAGAAGGGTGTAGGAGAGATTCACCCCTAAGAGTAAAGAAAAGAGAGATGTATCTACATCTGCTTTGTCTCATTCACAACTATTAAGAATGGTAATAGGGGCTGATTTATTGTAAACATCAGTTTGCAGTTTATTAATGCTAAATTAAATTACTTTTATTTCCTTTGCTTATTTTTCACTCCACAGAGACAAATGTAGCTAGATGATTCATTTATTTGCATTGATACTCTGTAACAAAAATGAATAAAATTTCATGGATTAAATAAAATACATTTAACGTCATTCAGAATACAAAGAAGACGACAAAATAAAAGTGCACTTGGTTAAGTAAACTAATTAACCATTTTCTGGGTATACTTAAATAATGAGCCATCTTTCACACTAAACAATTAGCTTTTCTCTAATTAACCAAGCACTCAGAATGTTCTTGGTGTGTGGGTTAACCACCATGTTTTTCACTTCCTTACTCCTTGCACACCATTTTATTTTTTCTCACTGAGGCAATTTGAACAGATATATGTATATATTTTATCATTATTTTACTGTTTCTCTTGCTAAAACACAACTTCACAGCACTAAAAATATTTCCTATTTTCAGAAATGGATTCAGAGATAAGAAGCATTGGAATATTACTATTAATTCCAATCAAGTCCATCATGTTGTAGCAGCATGATGAAATGCAGTAAGAGGAAATAATTGAGAAAATTAAGCAGTATTTGAAGATTGATGCAACTTTGGTAACATTTAGAATTTGGTGGGTTTTTTTTGGGATAATTACTCCCTTACTTTATACTGTAGTTTTTCAAAGGAAATTAAATGTTCAAATACACATTCCCATTCCAGTATGTTCAAGTATAGTAATATAACCTTTCCTGCAATCTAGATAAATGGAGGTTGATGAGGGCAAGGGAGTAGTGCCAGTAGCTTAGAACTTGAACAACATCAGAGCCAGGTGAAATCCTAACCTCACACTTTTCAAGTTTCTTTGTAAATCTGGAACTTCATGTTTGTGAGATGGCAAAGGGATAGGCAGAAGACATTCCCATATTCTTCTTAGGTGTCTTAGCTGAGATAATTATTTTATTATATTTTCAAGTTGAAGCTTATTCCAACTTGCTTCTATCTCTGTAATTTTTGCCCCAGCCTAATTATAATTTGGAATTGTTCAAGCCACAGTCTGAATGAAATCAAATAAACATTATAGTTATTTTCAGTCACAGACCTACCAAGCATTTTTGAGTTCATGAACAAGATCTTCTGTCATTAGCCATACAGAATTTTAGCTGATTAAGCCAGGACATTTCTTCTGATCACAGATTTCTTTCATATTGCCTCTTGTTGGCTAGATTGAGGCTTGCAAATGTTGTTAATCCAATGAACACTGGCAGTTCTCAATTTTTGACATTTCCAGAGCTCTTTCTCCAACTTATGTGACATTTTGATATCTGAAACACTATCCTGTCAGCATTTTAAAATCAACACCCGATGTCAACATAATTCAAATTCACTGCCTTCACTGGGCTTCCATTAGGGTTGAAGCTGGCCCATGAACTTAAACAAAGGCTTGTATTAATATATTCTTAAGAACTAATTTCAATTATATGTTGCAGTACCAGGCAGTATTATGTAGCTGCCATTGCGTGAATACAAGGATGACATAAAACCCATAGCTGTTCAACTTTTGCAGTTATTCTGAAATTCTTGAAAAGTGGATAAACTGGAGAAGTTATTCAGAAACAAATATATTACTTAGAAACATTTTTGTTGTGTTCCAGCTGATTTCATACTGTACTGGTGGCACAAAAATTTCAATAGGTTTTAATTCACCCAATGAATACAAAGACATTTTGTGAATTTCTTGTTGCCAGTTTGTGAAATTTGCTTGTTGTTTAAGAGCCCACCTCAACTTGTTCT
This sequence comes from Aphelocoma coerulescens, assembly GCF_041296385.1. NCBI lineage: Eukaryota > Metazoa > Chordata > Aves > Passeriformes > Corvidae > Aphelocoma > Aphelocoma coerulescens. The sequence goes on along the minus strand of NC_091019.1, from coordinate 54,889,696 downwards.
ATACTCTTTTAATAACTAAATAAGAAAGCATTGGCCATTAAAAAAAATTGTAATCAGAATTGGATTGATATTTTTGCTGAGGAGGCAGGATGAGCTTGATCTTATTGTTCTCTGTCTCACTGAGTGACGCTGATGTCCATAATCACACAAACTGGATGCATTTCTGAACAAAAAGGCAAATCGAGCCATATAATCCAAATACTGAACAGACTCTGAAGTAATGGATGTGCCATGACTTATTTGGGTTTCAGGATCTTTTGTTTAATTTTCTGATATTCTTAAGACCTAAAAGAGGACACAGACCAGTCAGCTGCATGCACTTCCTAATTGATGAAGTAATGTTAACTTGTTTATTGTGTGATATTCTGATGCTGGCAGAATTGTGGAACAGAAATTCAGTATTAAGAATATAAGAGTGTTCTTCCTCCTTTTGCCTTTTCTGTGCTGGGTAAAACTGTTTTGAATTCAATGCCATGACTGCCAGACATGTTTGTCTCTAGACATCCACACAGAAAATAATGTGCTCCCTCTTATTGTCCTTCTCTTTCCTGTAACTCTGTAGATATCTTCCAAGGCAGAATAACACATTCATGTCTGCAGTTATAGAGACCATTATTTCAGTGACATCAGTGGATTTGTATCCAAGGCCCTCAGTTGACCAGAAGGCTCCAAACTGCATAGTCCATGCTCTAATTGTGCAAAGGAAATGCAAAAGATCCTGCAAAACTATAGAAACAATTTAAATTACATATGTATGATGCTAACATGAGAGGCATCAAGAAAAACAACTGTCTTTATAATCTACTTTGTGCTAGTACTATTTTAAGTGCAAATGCACATAAAGAAGGGGTGCATTTTCAGAATGTGGAGGAATTAAACATTCTTCATTCAAGTTACATGAGATTTGCTTTGTCATGCACTTTAGAGAGTTGCTCAAATTGGTATCAACAGCAACCAGCTGCTGTGAACAGTAAAATCTTGCATACAGAAGTAGAGCTGGGGATGGGGGAGCAAGGGAGGAGCAGGTTGAGCCCTTATAGCTGTGCCTGTGCTAGCCACTTCAGAGATCCCCTCTGAATCCATAGCACCGTTGCTGCTCCAGCACTCATTTTTCATCTACTCTGAATCCACAGTTGTCAGTGCAGCCCTCAATATGTTCTGTTTAAATTCTCACCGAATCTCCATGGGTTCCTCTGTCTCTTCACACTGAGAGAGACAAGAGAGAGAGAGAGCAGCAAAGTGGTTAGAAATCTTCTGCCAAACACAGATGGTATCCTGATTGCTCTTTCAGCCTACCTGTGTCTGTCTGTGAAGCTGTGGATGTTGTGGACATGTGTGTGAAGAATTTCCAACACTCTCAGATCATTCACCCAAAGGAGAATTTCCATGTGAGTTTTAATATTCACCACATTAGTCAGCCTTGAGAAACAAATATGGCTATTTAGGGTTTATCTCTGTAAAAGTGTGTCTGTGTGTGAATGTGTTTATAAGAAGAGAGAAGTAGAGGAGAAGAACAGGAAGACTCCAAAATTACACAGCGGTCTGCTTTTTAAAAGTACTGACAAACACGTTTGCTTGCACAGTGTAGGCAGTCTGTGAAAAATTCCAAAAACCGTGGAAAAAAACCGCACTGGCTTTACCTCATGGTATCTCAGCATGCTCAGCTATTTGTCCCTCTCCTCCTCAGGATATGGGCACAGTGTGGGAGACAATTGCATTATGGCAGTTTAGCAAGTTAGTGCCTATCAGCTGACTTGTTGTAACCAACCGTGCAAACTCTCTTCAGCTGCCCCATTCGTGAGATAAAATGCATTAGCTTAAATTCACATGCAGTAGATTTCCCTTCCAAGTCAGATCTTTAAATAGGTTTTGGCATACCTGGCCAAGCAAGCTGGTATCCTCTTCTCAGCTCAGAACATATTCAGTGCAGCAGAGGAAAGGGAAAGCTTCCTCCTTGCAAGAAAATAAATCAACCTATCAACAATGCACTTAACATTTAGAGGAAAAATGTTTGCTCAACTCCTATAGGTAATCATTTTGTAGAATGAAGCATGAGATTTGATTATCCTCATTATCTTAGTTCAGATAGCTCCAAAAGTTGCTAGTTGTCATGAAACATACAGCTTTTTAAAAAATCCAGTTATGGTATTTGACTTACTGACCTATTCTGGCATTAAATTGCACAGTATGCCAATTCACTGTGAAAATTCAAGTCCTTTTTTCTCTCTATGCATATTACCTCTAGTTCAAAGGAAGGAGCTTTGGATCTCTTACCTTTTCCTTCTCTCTTTTTTCTTTTTTTTTTTTTTTTTTTTTTGGTGAGGCACAACAAAGAGAAGGGTTGGTTTTCACTAATACCATTCACATACTTTAATTTTTCAACCTTGCTCATTCTAGTTATTCTATTTTCCAAGCAAAATTCTGAAGGGGTCATTGAACAGTTTGGGATCTTGACAGCTGTTTCTCAATAAACATCCTTAATAGGGATGTTCTGAGAGTTCCATGTTGAGCCTGGCTGTAAAGCGAATATATTAGTAGAAAGACGTACAACTCTGCGTATCATGTAAAGGTATAGGGATTCTTACAGTTTCCTTTCCCTTTAGTCATTGCAGATCAGACCAGAATAAAAAGAAAAGAAACTGTGTTCTTTCTGGTACTCTGGTTGTGGGTGGTACTTGTCCGTATCACTAACTAGCAGATGAATTAATTTAGATGGTCTGTAGACTTCTGCCATGGAAATAACACACACATAAACAAGTGGGTAAAAGTTTTAGGTCACCAATTCATACAGCAGTCCATGCTCCTGCTCTCTTCTATTGCTGTCTTCCCTCAGTGTCATGTGCTTTATGACAGAGGGGTTTTATGTCCCTGTGTGTCCATGTTTTCACACACCTTTTATTCATTGATTCATTACTTTCTTTTTTTTTTCCCAATTGAGACCTTCACAGGATGGTTGTCACAGCTGCAATTCTTGCTTGGCAGCATTTAAATGCATGCTAAACAAAAGTCTCTGTCTTGCCCATCTCAAATATAGGCAAGTTAGTTGATAAATAGCCTTATGCCACCCCAGGGTGTGATTATACTTTGAGATAGCACCGCCCGTAGGATGGGTGAAGGCCCTTTGATTTTGGCCCTGTGTCTAATCATGTGTTTTAACTCTTTCCAAGTGCTGGGTTTCTGTTGATCTCAGCAATTCTGTACATGTTACAACTGATATGGTTACTGATATACCTGATAATATAGCTGGCATCAGTGAAGGAAACCATTCGGTTGGGCTAAACAGAGCTGCACAAGACTGCAGTCATCATTCAGTTAATATGCCAGATTATTGGCAAACTTTTCCACTGCCTCCTTCTGTTGTTTTCTGCAAAGCATTATTTTGGTTGAGAGTCATGATAATCCAATCCATTGGTTTTGGTTCTTGCTAACCTTAATGCTCTTGGTTTCACCTGGGCATGTACTTACCAACTTTCTTGTCCCCTTTGCGCCTCACAAAAAGAGACTTGTAGTGTCCCCTGTGTGCAAATTCTGTTATGTTCCATTTTTCAGGTGGAATTTTCATGGATTCCTGGTGTTGCTCTTCAGCACTTCTTTGAGAGTTGCAAACACTTTAATAAGTGGGAAAGTCTCTATTCTACCCACAGCTTTTACTTGTTTCAGTTTAGGTATTGAAGAGTTGTTTTAATGTTAGAACGAGTGAAGTTAACAAAATTCTACTATTGACTCCAGGCATAGTATGGTAAAGCTTGCACTTGCAGTTTTTGTGCTTCCCATCTGTGCTAATATACATTTACACAAGACTGACAGGAAAGTTGCTTAATGTAAATTACATTTGCATTGGCTTTAAGTCAGCTTTATACTATCAGAAAAGAGAATAATAAATTCCAAAGCATTTAAAACCACAAATACACCCAGAAAGTAACTAGTCCTGATTTCCTTATATTTGCACTAGTATAAATCAGTAATAAGTTTGTTAAAATAGTTGGGATTATTTTCATTTATACTGTAGCTTTTTTATAGAGCTCTGAAGCACTATATACTTATGCTACAACTGCAGTAAGAAAGGGGCCGTAGTTTGAGGTCCAGTGGCCCTACATGGGTGCAAGAGAGAGGAGGTTGATGCATGCTGGGACTATATCCCGCAGTTAGTGTCTGCAGGACTTGGGTCTTTGATCATAAAATAAGAGAACATATTTTTCTGGAATTGTGCCTGGCTGTATCTTTATATAATATTCACTTCTCAATAAGCCAAATAAGCTAAAAAAATGTTTAACTGAAATATAGACCTGTCACTTTTGCTACTTACCCATTTCCTTAGCCCATAAACTTTGGGTTACCAAAATTGTAGTTGTTAGATGCTTAAATGTTTTTACATGTAAAAAAACTCCCTGCTTTCAGATGCATTCTGGTTGCAACTCATTTGGATTGCATAATATGAATGTTTAACAGTCTGGCTGCTTAAAAAGGACTAATTTTCTAGGTATGGGGGGGAAAGAGCTCTTAAAGATGTTCCCACAGATATCTAAATGGGAAGGAAGTTGAGATCCCTTTATCCCATTTGCTTTTATTGAATGCTCCAGAAAAGGCATTTTCTAGCTGGGAGCAAGGTGTAGGTTTAGGATGTAAGGAAATCCTGGAGTGTATTCACAGAGAATGAAATATTATTTATAAAAGCATCATTATTACATCTTAATTATTTATGTTTCAAAAAATGAATAATATATTTTCTGAGTGCTTGCTAATTATTAAATGACAGAAGTAACTCCACATTTCAAATAGCTTGCCTTTCCTGGCAGCAACTTCAAATGAAGAAACAAGCAAAACTCCAGCACATTGCCCGAGACTTCTGAGAGCTCTAGTTTTCATAATGGCCTGGTGAGGAGAATGACTTTCAAACAGGAAAATGAAAATTCCACATTATTTTGGAGCACAAAGGCCTTCTAGGGTACTGGGTCATTTAGGGTGAACACCCTGCAAACATCCCCTTTTACTTTCTCCAAGTGCAAATGTCAGAGACATTACTTACATAGGTGACATTAATGTTCTTCTTTATATCAGCACTCTTTCAGACAGAAAAATATCCACAGACCTCGTTCTCAGAAACACTGTAACACCAAATTTATGAGCTTTGGTGAGCCAATACTTGCTGCTGACCTCTTCAATTTAATGGGAAATACAAATATTGTACCTGGGAGAGAATGAAAAAAAATCAGAAATAAACTTTACAGTAAATCTACATTTACTTTACAGTAAATCTACATTATCTACAAAATACATTTTCAGCACTGGAATGGGAAAAAACAAAGCTTGCCAGCTAAGTTTCATGCTATGAATTCTTCTTACTCAGGTCCTGTTCTCTGAGAAAGGCGTTTTATTGAATTGTTGATCATATTCTCCAGTATCTCCTGGATAGTCCTTCTGTGATTGGCATAGTTCTGGGTATGATTCTTCATGAAAATGATGTGACAAATAGTGGCCTCTTTTTTTTTGTGAAAATTTAGACAAACTTTGGTAAAAGGTCATTGGTCTTACCAATGACAGAAATTTGTTTCTTTCCTCCCTATGCAGAAATGTGAGGTTTACTAGCCATGGAGGGTACCACCAAAACCTTACCAAAGTGCCTGTCTATCAGGCAAGAAAGGTGCAGAGCTCAGGGAGATCTCCTGGTTCTACTTCCAGCTGCAGGCATGATTAAAGACTGGTGGTATTTGAGACTGCTGTAGATTGAGAGAACAGCCAAGACAAGCCTAGAGACTTCTTTCTCTGCTTGGAGTTTATCAATTAACTTGAAGCTTTTTATGTTTCAGCTCTAGCTGGAAGCTTCATTTGAACTTCCTCCGCAGACTTTAATTTCCATTTGATCTTAGAGAGACACCATCAAATAGTTTGGGTTCTATAAAGCTGAGAGATAACTTTATTGCTGTGTTTCATACCAAACCTGAAGAAAACATTCAGTGACTGCTGAAACATGATATTCTCGGAGTTCTTTAAAACCACAATAAAGCTATGATTATTTATGTACTTAAATGATGGCTTTTTTTAGTGGCAAGGTGGTGTACCTATTGAGAATAATCCAGGTTAGATGCCAGGGAAGAGAGGGATTGCAAAGTTTCCTATTTCCGATAATTATTTTTTACTGCTTTTGCAATCTGTTTTATTACACGTGGACAAGAGAGACCCTGCACAGTGAACAAAGCTTTTTTTTTTTTTTAAGAAGAAAGCATATGCAATCATACTTTAATTTAATTTTTCTCCAGTCTGGATAGATTTCTAGGTCTTACAACAATCCTCAACCAAATTCTGAAAGAGCCAAAACTTTTGTATGCCACATGTGGTAGTGCTAGCAATGTAAAAGCGTATATTGAAAACTTAGGATGGAGTTGTAGACAATTAACAGGCTGGCTGCAAAATCCTGCAGAGCCTTTGAGAAATTCTAGTCACACACATAAACTGAATTATGCAGGTCTTGTCAACAACTGCCTCAGAAGCATATAACTGGTACGGAGGAATAAGGGAGGATAAAAGTATGTGTTCATCCTTTTAGAAAAAAGGGAAAAGGAGTCTTTTATACAATGTTTGAGAACCGCTTGTAGGGGTCAGAACATTTGTAGTCTTATGTCAAACCTAAGACAAAAGACATTTGACTGAGAGGATAAACAGATGTAAATACCTAAATGGCAGTTTTTGGCGTCTGTCCAAAGGTTAGGGTTGTTCTCCCAAAGGTTGAGCTGGTTAGACAATTAAAACAATGTCTTTTTTTTTTTTTTTGTGTCTATTTCCAACCTCTCTCTCCTTCTTTTAAAGTATTTATATTTTGAAAGACAGTGTGTATAAAAAAGAAAAGTAAATAAAGACATTTAATTTTCTAAAGATCAAAATGAGGAGATTAGACTACATTCCAGCATGTCTGAATCTATGTCCTCTCACAACCTTTTATGAAGGAGACCACAATGGTTGCCGGAAGAAAAAAACAACAAAAACCCAAAACCAAAACCAAAAGACAACCTGTGTGTCTTTGTGAAGTACTGAAATATGCCCGGAGATCTATAGCAGATTTCTAGATATATGTCTGACTCTGATATCTCTACATACTAGCTTAAATCAAGAGGAACTCCTGACTTGTGAAAAGTTAATATAAGATCAAAATCAGAACTATGTACTTTATTAAGGTCATGACCAAGATATTTATTGTGGTTTGAGAACAGAGAAGATTAAACCGCTACAATGCCAATAGTTGAATATTGTGTGGGATTGTTGGGGAAGGAATTTAAAAGAAGTCATTGCAAGCAGGCTCCTCCCTCCTATGTATTTTGTTTATATTTCAAGGCAAATGAACACACTGTATTTTGTAACTGATGGAGTAAGTCTTGTGTTTGATTTGTAGCACCAGAGTGTTGATAGTAGAAGTTCTTGTAATTTTCCTTGCTGAGATGAGTGATTACACAGCTACTGGTCCATATCTGGTTGCCACTATGTTTATGTCTCCACATTTAAATACTAATTCCCTATCAAAATGACAACATGCATGCCGATTTGCCTGCTGAAAACGAGGCAGTGTAAAAATAAATAAGCAAATTATAAATAGATAAGTAGAGCCCATATGTAATTTCTCTGTTCCTCCCTGTGAAGCCATTGGACACAGCTAAAGGTTAGTTTTTTAGGCAGTGGTAGGCTGGCAGAGAATAGCATCACTCTGTTGACTGGGGATTAATCTGTGTTGCTGCCCCTTCCCCACATGGTGGTAAAGCAGCTTCCAAGAACAAGTTGATACTTTTTGAATCTGACATTTGAAACCAGTTGTACATACAATGTGCTAACTACTAGATAGACTTCCATGTGGCTGCTTTGAATTAGCTGTTTGGTTTCCATATCATTGTTCAGATTTCTTTTATGCTAAAAGTGTTTCCAAAGCCTAAATATGAAAAGTAATAGAAAATATAGAGGGATAAGTATTCCTACTTGAATGCACTTTTTCTTGGTTTTTGCTAATTTCTTTGCATTAGCCTTTGGAGAAAAAAAGTCTGTTTCCACTAAGCACACATACACAACAGGAGAACTATATAAGGAAAGCACCTTACTTTAATTAATACCGTCTTTGCAACTTCACTCTTTATCAGACATTGAACACAGGTTTGGGACAGAGATATACCCATTTTTAATTCAGATGTGATACTATCTGCTCCATAAGGTACTGAACTGCTAATGTTAGTTAATTAGGACTTTGGGGCCTGATTTTCAAAGATGGCTGATAAAAATCAATAAACTTTTATCTTCAGCTTGATTCTACAAAGCTTTGCCTCCAACGAAGAGGGCAGTTTGTAGTAAATTACAAGGGCCAACTGCTTATGTTGGTAATTCTCCTCAGAGTAAATGAAGCAATGTCTTTTCACTAGCTGTATGCTTTTGAATATCAACAGAGAGTTTTAGCAAATTTTGGGGATTACTACAGTTGTTTTCTAGTGAAGAAGGAAGTGTGTCTTTTAGCCTACCTGTAAGACACTAGAGAAAATTGTAAATCCTGTTCTTCGAGAAGGTTTCTACCCACCCAAATTTGAACACAATTCAATAGGACTACTAGATAAGACATTTTGGTCACTCAGGCTTTAGCTATCAGCCTAGCCCCAAATATCAGCAAGATTCTCCTTTAGTTTGCTTCTAGAAGGTTCCTTATACATAATTCCTTTTGCAATCCATTGCTTTGCACACGGAGATTTGGAAACCTCTCAAAGTACAAAGGGGAATAGTTGTGTCTACTCTAAGTAGCAAAGGACTGCCATGCATTGCCTGACATAGAGTATTTGATTTCACCAGTCGCATTCTGTTACCCTGTGCAAGTCATGTGAAACTATTTGTAAACTACAGGTAGTGATGCATACTTGCAAATGTTCTGTGGGAGGCTCGATCAGTTAGTATTGTAAAGCATTTGAGATAGCTATGGAGAGAGCATTGCACTTTATCACACACTTACTACCATTGTAATCTTTTATCTGCTCACTTTGCATGGGTATGAATGAATGCTCAGATGTGCAAGCCCTAGGTCTTTCCCATTCAGGCTCTTCTAATACCCTCTCATTACCTGTACCTAAAGGTCTTTCAGTACAGATATTAGGAAAGTTTGTCCATTATCTTAACCTGTCCATTTAATGGTTGCTGTTCTCTAGTACTGCGAAAGGCTACTAGTGACACAGAGCTTCAATTTTTTGCTAGCTTTCACCTACATCCTTCTGATCCTTCTGTTTTCCTGGGAATTTTAACAACTGTAATAAACAAGACCAACCTTTAGTTGTTCTCTGCTGTGTCAAGAGTCTCAGGGGTTACAGAATCTCAGAGGAAGAGATGGAGAGGTGGCTACTTATTCAATTTTTACAACTTCCCCCAAAACCAGGCTGTATTCATATCAGCTGAAACTGGGTTCTGGCCCATGGTGCATGGACACTGCTAATGTTGCAAACACTCCCATAATTCAACTATAACAAGTAGTAGTGGTAGTAAAATAATCTTATCTTCAACTCATCAGAGCTTTTTTAATTGAATTTTACTTAACATGAGTGTTGAAAGAGCCAGGCTCAACATGCAGCCTTGACTTTGAAACCTCTGGCATTTTGTGGGTGTTAGTCACATCCTTAAAATTACAGTAATACAGTTTTTGTGGCTTAATATTTACATATTTTTATTGCTGTCTGAAAGATAAATGGGAAGAGGATGATCAGAGGAGAAGCCTGGAGCAGGATTTTAATATGTTGAATTAAAAAAGTAGATAGAGATATATTTATATATATGGGAATGTGAACTTAAGGTTGCATAGGTAAATTAAAGACATTAAAAGACACAAAAGCAATGGCTGGCAAAGCAACATTTAGTTGGCACATAGAAATGCACTGTATTTTGTGGAGTGTGTGTAGTGGGCCATTTGAAACTGAGGGAAAAATATTCTGGAAGTTCAGGCAGCTGAATTAACATTGCCAAAGGAGTCAAAAGGAGTCACAGTCTTTACATCTTTATCGCAACTTTGTTGCAGTAACATTTAAAACAAAAGGCTAAATTGGAAACTTTAACTTCCCAGACTTCCTCTGATGTTTACTGGAATTTACCTGAATAGTTCTAAACAAGGAACTGAAAATAAAGTGTAATTTTTCCACCTATTTTGTGACCGAGTTACACAACCCATCTCATTTTAAACTATCTTGATGCACATTGCTAATGTCTCCAATACCTGCATCATACATCCTGAAAAATGAGGTGTTGGTTCACAAAATCTCTTCCCTACTAGACTGTGAGTTTGGGAGAAAGGACCAGCTACAGAGAATGAGAACTCCAGCCACACTGCCCCCCTTAAAAACTAGCTTTTGACCCCCTCTACCCAAGGACGGAGGATTTCCCTTTATGGCCCCATTAATGTCACGGGTGAGTCAAGGGAGAATGGCAAATTGTGACTTCTGCAGGGAACGAAGCATGTTCCCTTGCAGGGAACTCCAGGTGCTTTTTCAGTTCTTTTCTCCTATCTTGCATACAAGAGTGGACACCATTCATGGGGAACATTGCAGTGCATGTCATGTGCATATTATCGGGTTTTGAAATTAGCAGAATGTAGAGCAGGACAAAGAATAACCCAAGTGAACATTCAGAGAATCATGTCCCAAGACCTTAAGCATTCCCCACCTCAACATACAAAAAGCAAGAGTTTCATTGGTAAAGGCTGAATAAAAAGAGCAAGAACATCTTCTTCTAGGAAATCGGAAATTATACATTCTTACTGCCTTATCCTGGGGTCATTCTTGGGCTTTGTTAGGAGATGCAGTAGAATAGTATAAATCTGAATTTGTCTGTGGTGAGTGCAAAGGATATTTTGTTTTTCAGAAGAAACAGAAGAAGAAAGTGCTGATGCACAAGTCTCCAAAGGGACTTGAAGATAGCTGAAGGCACAGGACTCCATCATATCTGTAGTCTTCAAATGTGTTTTAATGAAGAAGAAAAAGGTTTTATAGCTTAGAGTAGGGAAGTGGAGAGCACGTGCTTTCTCTGACATCAATGCCCCTGTGAAGTTTATGAGGCTCAAGCTGAACTGTGAGTTCAAGTGTAACCAAGGAGTGCTCAGAAAGAAGAGATCCGTCTCAGTAAGACTGGCACCTCAGATACATACAACTATCGGCTTTTTGTTCATCTCATGGGAGAGGCCACTAATGCAACTAGACCAGCAGATTTATTCAGAGGAGCAAAATAATTCTGAAATTGTTTTCAAAATTATGGGAACAAATGCATGTTTTTTCCCCTCTACTTTGATATGTTTTGAAACGAAAAGAGGATGTGACTCGAGCTTTCAAGGAGGTGGGGAGAAACAAACCCAGTGCATTTACATCTCTTTTGGACCCAATCCAAATAGATTACTGACTAGTGAGAGCGTGTGAAAATGGGTTATTATATTGGAAATCAGATTAGTGTTTTAGCGCTCATGTTTTTTTAGGGAAAACAGTGATGTGATACAGGAACATAGATGCTGACTTTATTCATTACAGCAAGTATTGTAAGAGTTCTGTGGAAGACCATTCTAAGCCAAAAATCAATTGGTTTAGTCCAAAGGGGGAAAAAAAGAGTGTTCTTATCTCTCTCTTTTAAGAGAGGGCACTTCAGGTATTTCAGAAAGAAGGCTGTTATTAATTTGGGTTGTTTCCCATAGGAATGCTAGGTTGCTGTGGAGCCAAAATTCATGTTAGGACACATGCTTTAAGTTAATTGTTTGTATGAGAGTAGATGGCTGCAGGTCAGGGTTGCCTGTTTAGTCTGGGAAAAGTACACAGGAGCACTTAACAGGGGAAATAAGAAAAAAGGAAGGCTTTATCCTCCAGTGCTGAGTTTGGAATAACCAGTTCTAGATGAAGCTGTAGGCTGAATCCAGGGAGTAAACTGGGTGGAGAGTTTGACTCCTTGAAAGCCAACATCAGCATTCCAGTGAAAAAAAGTCCCATTTGTGTGAGGTGATGATTATCTTCTTCCTGATTCTGAGCACCTCCTGAAACCAGTGGGAGCTGACAGTGCACGGCTCAGGCAGAGAGGTGATCCTTTCCCTATTTCAGGATTTGGAATTATTTTGGGGCTTCCTTAATGAACTCTAGTAAATTTTTTTTGCTAACAAAGACCTCATTAAACCAAATAATCTAAGGAAGCAAATGAAAAAAGCTTTGCTTGCAAGGTACACCACCCTATTTGATTTTGCGTTTTCAGCCTTCAACACACTATTTGCTACAAGTGAGATCAGGATGGCTGGTTGTTTTCTCAGCCTACAAGTCCTTTCTTTGGTTCTTTTTTAGAACTTTATAGGCTACATTCTTAAGGCTCCTTGTACCACAAATGCTTTGCAGAAATGCATCTTGCCAGTCCTCAAAAAATGGATAACACTAAATGTAAAGCACAAATTTGGGACTAAGTTGTTGTAAGTGCAACCTTGATTCATACAAAGGCATATTCAACAGTCTACTGAATTTAACTGGAGGATTTGTGCAGTAAAACAGCAGGTCCTAAAGTGAGAGAAGTGTCACAATTTGGTCCTTAATATGGTATAAAACAATTTTAGTACAAATTGTGAAAAATATATCATCCTTTAATATCTTATTGTCACATGAAGATCAAAAAAATCCTCTGACATAATTGTGTCTTTATAAGAGAACTTGCATGTTGGCTAGAGAAACATTATTATGTCTTGGAACTTCTTTCTGACCAAGTGTGGACTTATGGAATTAACCATTTATAAGTAAATATGCAAGATTTTTTTTGCCACATAACAACACTGATAGACACAGTGCTGAAAGAGGAATCCCCATAAATCACTTTGATTTATTTGCAAGGAAATCTCTCCTTTCCACTGATTCTCTGAAATCCAAGTGTCATTTTGAGATTCAGCAGCCATTATAAGCTAGAAGGGCTGAATGCTGAAAGCCTGAAACATTTTTTTTCCATAAATTGAAAATGTCTATGACCATGTGGAAATTATGTTGCTCACGTGGATGAATATGGGCTCTCACCAGAGGCACGGCTCACATTAAGTCTCAGTATTACACTGACGTATTTCTGCGCTTCATTGTGAGAGAACATTATTCTTGAGCCAACCTGGTCAAGATTGAGAATACAGGGGCAGAAACTTTAAATCTGTTGGCAGATCTGCTGCAGCCTATTGTATATCTCTGAGCACACTACAGCGCTTCTGTTCCCATCTTCATCCTTTGTCCGCATAGCCTATATAGGCTGAAAAACCTTTGAGGCAAGAGCTTTCCCACTGTGTTTGCAAAGGGGATCTGATCTCACTTAGGTCCCTAAGGCATTACTAAAGTAAAAATAATAATTGCATTCAAAATTGGCAAAGGAAAGAATATTTATTTTCAGAGATTGAATAAGTTGTTATATTACATCCATAGCTCCTCTTTTTTTTTTTTTTTCAGGATATCCCTTTTTCTTGTAATCAAGTCTTTACATATGGCTTTCCTTACTCAGTGAAGAAGGGATCAAATGCTCACTGTGATGCCACATAATTAGCTGAAATCCACAACACATGCAAAACTGAAGCTCAGGGATGTTTTATGGTTTAGAAGTTTTATTTAAAAATTCAGAAGTTTACACTTCTAACTTTGGAAGTTGACTATGATGTGATTATTTTAAAATCATGTCATTCTAACTTTTGTTGCTTTCATGGTTTATTTAATTGACTCAAAAATTCCCAACATGAGAGTATTTTCAGTCAAAAATTGAGGCATCTTTTCCATTTGTTTCAGATATGCTGTGTTTTTAAGATGCAATGCTGTAAGAGCAAAAAGTAATTTTTAAGAGGAAAAAATCTCTAAACAGTGCATGGATCAGAAGAATTAAGTATGAATAAAGGGAGTTGGTAGATGATATTTGGAGTTGTAAGACTTCACAGATTTGGGAAAAGAGACATGCTGTGACTCAGCAACTTGTGTTATAATCCATAAAAAAGAATTAAAGAAATATGAGTTAATAAGAGCTATGTTATGTTGATGAGGTACTTTATAGGGTCTCCTCTCCTCTCCTCTCCTCTCCTCTCCTCTCCTCTCCTCTCCTCTCCTCTCCTCTCCTCTCCTCTCCTCTCCTCTCCTCTCCTCTCCTCTCCTCTCCTCTCCTCTCCTCTCCTCTCCTCTCCTCTCCTCTCCTCTCCTCTCCTCTCCTCTCCTCTCCTCTCCTCTCCTCTCCTCTCCTCTCCTCTCCTCTCCTCTCCTCTCCTCTCCTCTCCTCTCCTCTCCTCTCCTCTCCTCTCCTCTCCTCTCCTCTCCTCTCCTCTCCTCTCCTCTCCTCTCCTCTCCTCTCCTCTCCTCTCCTCTCCTCTCCTCTCCTCTCCTCTCCTCTCCTCTCCTCTCCTCTCCTCTCCTCTCCTCTCCTCTCCTCTCCTCTCCTCTCCTCTCCTCTCCTCTCCTCTCCTCTCCTCTCCTCTCCTTTCTCCTGCCATTAAACTTATTTGAATTGATTTATGACCTTGGTAGTCAAGAGTCTGATCTTAGGTTTTGACCTACCATTGAAACATAGTTTTTAATCAAAATAAGCACAGGTTGAAAGAAAGCAGATGTTGATCAGTCAGCTAAAGGATATTTTTTTCACAATAAAATAAGAAAAATAAGGATTATCACTGACTTAATCTGTTGGTCTGGAAAAGAAGTTGCATATTCCAACAAGAAGAAACAAATTAACAAAGTGTCAGCACAATCTAAAATGAAGTAGTATGAAAAAATGCTGAATCTGCTTATCAGGAGCTGACCATGAAAGCAGGATGTTTTTTAAGCGTCCTGGTTCTGAAGTTGTCTCTGGCAACTTTTGAACAACCAGGAAGAATTTGAGCTTATACAGAACTGTTCACAAGGACAATTTCTTCTCTGACAAAGAAGGGACAGGTAAAACTGGCCTTTACTTCAGTGATGCAATATCTATTTAGCAATATATAGAAAACAGAGAACTTTGAAGCAGGCATATAGGACATATAAAGAACCTAAATATATATGTATATATGTTGAATCTTTGAAGAGAACAAATCTATCTGTTGAACTTTGCAAATTAAATAAGGATTACACAGACACTAAACCACATGCAGTGTGTGCATGCTGCTGCTCTGGAAGCTTTCCAAATAAACACCACTTTGAGTGATGCTAAACGGCTTGAAAAATATTTGAAAGGATTTTACTAATTTTCTTTAAAATACAACCTTTTTTAGTCTACTATATAACTGAATACTAATTTCCTAATGTTTTTCAGTGTGCATTGTGCACGGTTAGATGGATGTGATATAAGTCAATACAGTTTAGGGGCTATGTTGAGAAATGTTTACAGAAAACACTGACAGTTCCTATTGAACATTGATGATACAGAAGTTTGCAGTCCTACATCAGCCTTCAGCTGAAAATTGTCTTAAGTTTGAAATCACAACAGACACCCACATTCCTGGCTTTCCAAAGTGCACATTAATTCCTGAGAAGCTGCAACTCTCTCCTTGGATTCTCAGTAGTACCATGTTTTAACTCCTGGATTTGCAGATCACACAGAAAGGGCTCAGTTTAGCTCTCTCTCCAATCTCTCCACAGTGCATGCAGGGCTGATAAACAGAACAGTGAACACAACCTCCTTAGCTGTATGTTTCAAGTCTTGCAAACACTTGTTGCATAATGTCCTCAGATTATACCCTCTCCTTGCTCTTCACACTGTGAAACACATTCCTGTTCGTATTGTTTTGCGTTCCTGTCTCTGGACACGTCTCTGGCTTTGACCAGATTAAATCTTGCAAGAGTAATATCTACCTAAAATGCTCCTCAGAGATTATCTTTGAGACTATTGCACTGACCATCTCCCCACTTTATTTGGATCCTTCCAAACACTTTCTTTGCATTCAGTGTTTCTCATTACCCTCAAAGATGCTCATAGCTTCCTCTACTTCCTGGGTTTTGCTTTTGGGATATTATCTGAGGCCTAGAATATCACTTCCATCAGTCATTATTTTAACTTGAACACAAAACTCCTGCCTGGTTGATGTGTTTCTAGTGTTCACATTGTACTCTTCCAAGTTCTTTCTTGAAAGGCTTTTTCTATAATGATTACGAAAAAGATGCAACCAAGGAAGGTACTAATGTGTACTGACCATCTCTCTTCTTGCTGACCAGTACTGCCTCCTCATTTTGTCCTGTTATTGTTGACTCTGAGACTGTTTTTTGATTGTCTGCTCTTGTAGTATAAAGAACAGTGGGCTTGCCCTGTGGTACATAAAGAATATCTAACAATATTACACGATAACAATAGCTGTGTGTTTTCAGGTGTCATCCAGGGTAAAATAGTAAAAAAATCAGCACAAATTAGAGCATATACTTTATAGAAATAAAATTTTAAAAAATACATAAATTTACAGCATATGCTGAGTAAGGTACAACAATAATGAGGAAGATAAAAAAGAGCTTTATAAGCATAAGGGTCCACTTAAGGTCTAATGGAAAAATCCTGCCCTATATCTCTCCAGCTGAGAAATGGCAGGGACTCTGTTGTCACACATCATGAAGGCTTGCCTTATGTAGCTGCTGTAGAAATTCCTGCACCTCCCCACTGTTGCATTTGATATTTATTTAAATCCTAGTAATCCTGGCTCTCAGCTGAGTATCAGTCCCAAAGAGATTTAGGATAGGGTAAGCCAAGGGTTCTGAGTCCATAGCTATGCAAATTCCAGATTCACTGGGGAAACGCAGCAAGGACTCTGGAGCTTATGAGATGGAACAGAGTTCAGAGCTTCCGGTTTTGAGGTAGATCATCAGTCTAAAATGCAAATTGCTGTATTTGATTTTCTGTTTTAGCTATTTGTCTTTTCAGTGTCTGCTCTGGGAGGAAACTTGCAGCTAATAGGAGTAAAACATTAATGTTGACATGCACAGACATGGACACCCGGACAACACTGCAAGTAATTTACATAAAAAGAATTAGGGAATGAAATTTCTTTGCCTGTGAAGAGTGTTATACTGGGCAAATTTCCCCTGACATCACGAGATGAAATATGTTTGGCCACCACAATTTCTCTAAACTAAATGCAAAGTGAGGGTGTCGGACTCAAAATCTTGTAAAGTGTTTCAAAGCACAGGATTCTTCATTTAAAATGTGTTTTCAGTTGCGCTTTTTTCCCCCTCTAAAGATCAGCAACTAGTTGGTGTATCGTTACAGAGAGGATGGCAGAAGGAAACAAAAAGGAAGATAATTTTTTGTGGTGGAGACTCACATGCCCATGGTGATGACCAACCTTATAAAATGCTAGATAGTCATAACAGACCACAAAGGAGTCACAAAGTCATTACAGTCAGTGTATTAATAATCCTCATACTGTAATAAGGAGTGTCCAAATAGCCTATGACATCAGAGAACTTTATAGCTCCAGAGGAAATATTAGATTTTATCTTCTCAAGAATCCTTAGATTAAAGAGTCCTCAATGAGACCCTGACACAGTAAAACATAATGATTTCAAAAGAGTTGCTATGTTCTATTGTGTCAATAATTTGCATACTAAGGAGCCCCTATGGTACCATAGTCCTTGACATTACAGAATATGGACTTGGTACATACTGAGTGGCATTTACATTACCAGACAGTCCATACACAGGAATTGTTGAATATTACATCTTAAAAAGAAAAGAAGCTTCACTTGAGTTTTAATTAAGAAAGTTTACACAAAATATCCTCTCTTATTTCTAAAACCCATAAAAACACGAAATATGAGGAGAAAATGACTTATGTAATCAATCCTGAAGTCTGGATTTTCAGATAGTTGCCTGAGAGTAATCCCTTTAGCCTCATTTATGGGGATACTATCCTTAGTCTTTGTACTCGCTCACAGCATCACAAATGTCTTGGTGTTATATGTTAGCTTATGTAACCCACAGACCAATATGTTTTCCTGCAAAAGCATGAATTAAGGAACAAGCAGGTGCTTTAACACTGAATATTTCTCTTTTTTTTTGTGTGTGTCTGGGTAAGTGACATCCTTAACCCAACTTTAACAGTGTGTATGTGAATATTCCTCTGTAGGTGAAGAGTTCTCTCTATGTGAATAGTTTTATGTGTGCTGGAGAAGAATTAATGTCTCTGTATAAGATAAGAGAATCAACCATGACTGTTGGAGGGAGCTTCACTCCAGATAGTGGGAAGACTTTTTTTACTCTGCTGAGCACAAGTCCTGCTGTTAATAATTGAAGGTTGCTTTGTGGAAAAGGACTGTCCATATCCATCATTTTGAAGACAAAATTTTTCAGGTTCTCTCTGTTTTATGCCATATCAAACAATCTTACAATATGCAATTCACTAGTCGCATGACCAGCTTCAAGTTTCTGGCCTTTGAAAAGTTTGCTATTTTGACTTAAGTATTGAGATACTTCTTTTCTGTTACAAAGAAGATGCATCTTTTGAGGATTCAAAGAAGCAAAAAGAATATCCTCATTTTCCTTGACAGAATGCTTGCTGTGTTCTGCATGTTGAAGGCTGGCAAATATGAACAGACAGGTTTACCCTTTTATCCCTTCTAGTTACCCAATGTGGCTTTTAGGTCTTTCTCCAAACGAAGCACTCTGCAAGACATCCAAAGATAAAAAAGAAGGAGAATGAACTCACCTACATAGAGCTTATGAAGGCTTTAACATTTGATTGATAGTGTTTCTGTACCTATGGCACATTTTTTAAAGCCCTTCTACAGCCGTGAGTACAAATACTTTTGTGAACACTCCTAGTGTGTGCATGTGTGTGTATAAAAACTGCAGAACAGAACAAGATTTAAGGTTAGAGAATAGACTTGTTCTGTTATTGATTATTGTTATGCAAGACTTATAAGACTTCTATGATGGAATGGTGGTAGCAGGGAGCCTTAAAAAGCGATGTGGTCCTTGCATGAGTTTCGCCTAAATTTATCAGTTTGCTGGGGCTTTTTTGCTTGCTATTCCAAGAAAGAAATTAACACCTTGTCAGCATGGCAGAGGAGAGAAACACAGTAAGTCTTCATAGATCATTGACAACTACTGATCTCTTGTGCACTGTAGGCAGATTGCTCTAAACAGGAGACCTAAATTTATCTCTAGCTAATAGATAAGCAAAGAAAATCAAAGCCCTGAAAGCCCTGATATGCACTTACTGTAGAGGGGAGAGCTTCTGCATCCCTAATCCCATGGGATCTTCCTTCTGTATGAATCATCTTCTACAAACACTTTTTTTAAAAAAAAGCAGTTTCTAATAAAAATGAATTTTGACCATTTGCAAGAAGGATCATAGAGTTTGCTGCTCTCCAAAGCATTTGACAGTAAGAGTGAAAATAAGTGCCACTGAAATTTAAGAAAAGTACCTGTGCAGAGTGGGAAAACTGTGGTCAGTGATTCTTTGAAAGACCGAGAGAAGTTTTGCAGCATGTGCACATCTGCAGAGACTGAGTGGATGCACTTGTTTCATCATTTGAGATAATCTAGTTGTTTTTTTGCATGTTTTGCACAGGGCTATTTCCAGAAGGGCTTGATCTGTTTTTCCTTTGCAAGGCATTGACTTTGCTATCATTGTTGTTATTGCTGTGCTAATGTTATCATACTCCGATTATTTTCACTGTGTATGTTTTTGTTGCTTCCTGTGCAGTGTAGAACTTTTTCTGCAGGCAAAAGCCAGAGCAGCAGTCCCCTTTTAATACAAACCCCATTAAAAGCTGCCATTCTTAAATTAGCTCTGCAAAAAAAGTGCATTTTATAGTCAAGCAAGCAGTAATTGGACACTGTGGCTATGAGTGGCCCTTGTGGTGTTTGGACCAAGTCCAAATGTACCTTCTGTCTGTCTCTGACACAGGCAGACAATAGTAGTATTATTTACTGTGCTGGCTCTGTGTAATTTGACAGGCCAGCTGCAAGAACAAAGAACCACTAACATTTTGCCCAGCCCTATTCCCAATTGAAGGCCCATCTACATTTCATAAATAATTTCCCAAAATACTGGATTCTCTTTCTCTTCCATAGCCTTTACTGTGCTAATTTAGAGAATTAAAGTTAGCCTTTCAAACAGTATCCCCTTCCTGTGCTGTCATTCATATATTTTCAAGTTTTAGATACCTTCCCTATACTGAACCCTGAGTCAATACTGTGTATGACTTGTCTCCTTAGCTGTGCTCAGGAGTAGGGAACTGCCCCTGTTACTGACTTTCCCATGATTATAAAGCTAACCAAAGAGTTTGGGGCTGGGTCATTTTACTCTCTCTAATAACTAACTGACCCCCTGGGAGTATAATAAAATGTAAATGTAAATGTTTAAAAGATATAGAGGAAGAGCATCCCTCCTACGTAGCCATAACCAACATATGAATGAACACAAGAGGGAGTATTAGGTAATAGTTAATATTAGGGGGATTGGGAGCAAGAATTCCTGGACCTAATATTATCTGTAGCTTTGACTTTGTTTTTACATCCTTGGACAGCTTTTTGAAATGTAACCTATCAAGAACAATGAGACAGCATTTAGCACACCTCCAATTTACATCCATTGTACCTGCCTTTCCAACCAAGGAGAGGATAAAAAGAGCTGTTACCTGTGCATTTTTGCATTTAACTTCAGGGTTCTCGAAAGTCCAGGCAGCTGAACTGCATCTGTAAAATTGCTATAAGGACACATTCTTATCCTTACATAAAAGGATGCCCACTGTGAGTGTTTCTTCTTGAGCTGTCATGAGCACTTGGAGTGCTGATCCTTTAAATGCAAAATATATCCTTTCTTGCCATTAGTATCTCCATTTTCTCACCTGGTTCTACGGGTAGCCTCTTCACCATCATTTGCTGTTATTTCCCATAGGGAATGCCAGGAATGTATGTGAAGAATCCACAGGTAAGAAGTAGGCACTGGGAATAGATTGGGAGCCCAGTCCTCTGATATCTGTGCACTGGGCAGGCAAGCTGGTGGGAAGTGGGTGGAGGAGGCAAATTAACTGCAATCAGTAAGGAACTAAAACAAATGACTCCCTTAGGAGACTGAGAGGAGATGGGAATTCTCTGACTCACCGTCCCATCACTGTTCCTCTGGGGCTTCTCCTAGAGTGCTGCTGCTACATGCCAGCCCTTACACAAGGCTGAAACAAAAAGCTCTCTCCTTCACAGAATGCAGTTTCAATGAGGTATGGGCATGCTGCACTCCCTCACAGACATATATGAATATAGCATATGTGCCTGCAGTGTTCTGTAAATAATAATCATAATACTTACAGAGTTGTATTGAATTCTGTCAGGCAAATAAAGAGATTCTCAAAGTTGCATTATTATGCCAAACTGCATCTGTCCATGTGAAACACATATACTGACACTACTCTTTGAATTTTTAAACTTGATCCTAGGAATCCCTTAAATAATTTGTAAGGTGATTATCAGAAATCTCTTTGCCTACTATTTAGTTGGGATTTATAGGCAATTATCTCCTTGCTAAAGAAATGCTATCCAAGTGTCATAGTGTGCAGGTAAACACTGACCAGCACTCTAGAAAACACACTGAGATGAAATGGTAGAGGCACAAAAGCAGACTGTGCTTGCTAATCAGCCAACTGGGGCATGCTGGCAGCAAGGCTTGGTTTCTTTTAACTGCTGCGGCCCCCGGGAATACACTTCTGCCTAAAACCACTTTGACTGCCCTGTGTTGAGCATAGGCATTCAAAAATATCTCCTCCAGTTTGTTTTGATGGACTTACAGAGAGCCTTGATTTATGCCAGAAACTCCCCAGAACGAGCCTCAATAGTACCTAAAATGTGTGAGCTAATTTTCTCACAGGTAGAAATTGCCTTGATTTCTCAAAAATCTGGATCTCCAGCACATTCACACACAAAGAAAGTTCATCTGATAAAATAAACAGCACTAAGCCAGGATGACAAGATTCATTTATTTATATATTTATTTATTTTGCAACATGTATTCACCTAAATATGAGTCAGACAAATTTAAGAGCTCAAATTAAATTAAAACATCCAGCTAGATAAGAGCTACCACAGATGACAAATTCCTGGATAAAGCTGAATTTCAGGTTTTAAGGTGTAGACCCGATTCCTTTTGCAGAGAAAAAGCAAACTATTCTCCCTTATGTGGACTGGGTCCTCAAAAAGACTAATTTAACCTTAATACAAATCTCTATGGGGAGATATATGATAAAGATAGAAACTGGAATCCCAAGTTGGCAAAATTTAATTTGGTTTTCTACTTCATTAGAATAAAAACTTAAAATGTTTGAGGGATTTTTCAGAAATAATTTCACCTTCCATCTGCATCTGTAATAGCAAAGGATCACTGCATAGGGCACATACTCAAGATGCAGAAGATCCTCAGCAGAAGAGTTTATATATTAATTGATTTGGAATTCAAAACCATGTCTCCAATACACAAGGGTAAATATCTAATTTCACTTAGGCTTTACAGTTTCATTTTTGATCCTACAAAGCTTTTTTTTTTTGTGAAATGTCCACTAAACTTGATAAACTACTGAGAAGTTCTGAGTTTTGTAAATTGGCATTTTCCATTAAAAAAGTATTTTGGCCAAAAAAAAAAAATCTAGAAGTCTATAGGTTGGTTGCACATTTCCAATTTTCTATTTTTAATTTATTCCTTTGCCACAGGAACTGATAGCGTGCTAAGGAGTAGTGAAGTTGGATCATATTTTCATGTTTTTCATATTTCATCCAGATTGCTCCTATCCCCAAACAAGGACAGAGTTATTTTCACAAATATTGGTTTTGACCTTAGAAACCATTTGCTTCTTTAATAGCTGGTTTAACTGTTGTTTTTGAGGAAATCTCACAAGAAATTGCTTTTGAGTATGTAAATACGTTCTACTTGGTGCTTCAGCTGTCCCATCTGACCACAAACCATGATGATAAGGCTTTAGCCAGGCCTATCATAGAGTCCCTTTCAAAATCAGCCACAAATTATGGGGAGAAGTATGGTCTTCTGGCCACAGTGTAGTAGTTCTTAACCATGATCAACCTTTCTGTGTAACACTGACTTGTTGTCAAGACTTTTAGAATTGTCATTCCTTGGTTTGTCATATAGCTGCTCAGGAATACTTATTTCCTTCTTTTCTGTTTTGTGTGGAACAGGACTTTTCTACTTGTAGCAGGAGATGGTATATTGAGGAAGGCTGGTCTAGAAGTGATAGTTCTCTGAGAGTTTGGCAGGACTGGTAGTCCATCTAGTGAACAGACTGTACCTTGGTAAGGCAAGGGTGAATAAAATATAATTTTACTACTCACCTGATTAAGTAACCAAAAGAAAACACTCATTGCATTGTTACACATATTTTGATTTTGGATAAGATTTTTTTTTGTTATTATTCATTATTACTTCTCAGTATGAAAAATATATGGCATATTAATAGAAATATTTTGATTAATTGAAGGCAGGTATAAGATACATCTTCAAGCAATTTTCCTGTGTCTTCTTATCATCTTTTTCTTTTAAAACAGTATAAAAAGTTATATTTTGACTGGAAGACAGAAATAAATTGGCAAAGTTTCATAAAAACTTATTGCATGACATTTTAAATTTAAAAAAAGTATTCAACCTTTTGTATGTGTCTTAGTATTTGCCATGGCTCCTTCAGCATTCTCATGTTGTTCCTTAGCCTCATGGTATTTTATTAATGTTTGCTGTGTGTCAAAAGTTGATAATTATTAGTAAAGATTGTCTGCCCCACAGGCACCTTACAATTTATCAGCAGACTATTATACAATTTGACCTCGTCCATAAAAGAGCACATTAAACTCTATAAAAGGAAGAAAGTGTCCTGAGAGAGTAAAATTAGCAGTCAGTAAATCTACTCAATGTCTAGTCTTGTATCATTTATGCTGCTGACATGTTTGTGTGTGCACAAATGTTTTCAGTGGTGCCCAGCTACAGCACGAGGAGCAGTGGCCATAAACTGAAACACAAGAAGTTTCACATTAACATGAGGATGAACTTCTATACATTGAGGGTGGCTGAGCACTGGAACAGGTGCCCAGGGAGGTCATGGAGTCTCCCTGTCTGGAGACATTCAGAACCCACCTTGGATGTGTAACCTGCTCTAGGTGACCCTGCCTTGGCAGAGGGGTTGGACTAGACAATCTATAGAGGTCCCTTCCAACTCTAAAGATTCTGTGATTCTGTTTATGTGTGTATTTGTAAACAGAAATATATAGACCTTATCCATGTTCTTGTAACACATATTTCAATGCTCATCTAAACACTCTGAACAGTTCTGTAACTTAGAATCATCATGAACTTCATCATGCCGCAGTGAAGAGTGACTATAAATATGCACCAAAGATCACTGGAGAATCAAATATGAATTTAATTAAAAGGAATTAATACTAAGGCATTTCATCTGATAAGAGGCAGTATCAGTTAGGGACTTAGTAAGCTATATTTTGTAGTCACTGGGGCTTTGGCTTATCTTGCTTCTTCCTGTTTTTCTCAAACCACCGTGTGTGGGATATATGCGCCGAGGATTGGAGCAGCTAAAAGCTACAGGCAACATTTCACTTTCTGTTACCCCAGCACAACTTTTTGATTTTCAAGAGGGTGCAGCCAGGTAACGAAGCAAAAAAATGCAAACAGCTGCTGAATCCTATCCCAGATGTGGGGCAACTTTCTTGGTGGTCAGAGTGATTTCTGCCTGTGAAAAACATTTGAGATAAAATATTAAATGAAAGAATGTTCAAGGCTCAGGTTTACCATCCTCCATATGTACAAACTGTAGCTGTAAGAACTGATGAGAAGTATTCCAGGGCAGAATTTATCCCTTCATCTTCTGTATGTCAGAGTTATTGTTTTTGTAGACATGCTGAGTCTGCCTCTGATAAAAGGATGAAAGCTACTTCTTTCAAGAAGGTGAGACTGGACCTTAACTGTTGTGATGACTGATGAGAATCCAGACCCCAATCAAAGGAGAGGCATAATTAATACAGATGTTGCACTTTGCCTGGACTTGAACATGTTCACAAAGACATTGTCAGCCAATGGCAAAAATTTTCTCAGCTGCTCACTGTTTACTAATGACAAAAGAACTATCTAAATTGAATGTTTGTTTCCATTTAAAGGTCAACATGACTGACTAATTCTAAATTATGTAATTGTGCTAAGAAAGCAGAGTTAAGAAGCTGCTAACCTGTATCATATGGAGCCAACTGTGAAAATGCAATTCTGTTGTTTCGAAAGATTTCTGTTAAATGAGCATCAAGTGACTGTTACCATTGTGGTAATGAGATTGTGCTATTAACAGGATGTGGCACAGACAAAATCTATAAGAAATACCTTGTACTTTTGAGGGATGTTAAATAACAAAATGACTGCTTGAAAATTACCTAATGTCGCTCGTTTTTAGGAGCACTCTTCTGCTCAGTCCAAAGGATGCCACCACATATATGAATAGCCTTCCTTCCCCTCTCCCCCATAGTCGTTGGCCAACAGCTTCCTCCTTAAACTAGTGGCACTGGCTTCTGGTGCAGATGAATCACTTCCAAAGCAGGCCCAAAAAAGGAAATAACTATAAAATTACAGGTATTGTGTTGATATATTTTTCCAGACTAAATCATTGTGATTAATTTTTACTGCAGCCATTCTGAAAAGAGTGTTTCATGGATTAAAACTGTGTTGGTGTTAGCTACTGGGAACACATGGAGCAGCAATACAGGCCTTGCCTTCCCTGGAAACTGCTGGGTCAAATTGCCATCTCCCTGACATTTTGCTGTCGTCTTTCCCTTGAGCTGTGTGATGTAGAGCTAATCCTTCATGTTCCTGAACCGGTGATCCTGCTTCCCCCAGACTTAGAGAATTCAAACTGTTGTGAGAAAAGCCCAGTTCAGTTTGAGTCTCTGACGAGCCTTTTCCAAGCAATTCCTCCCACTGCTGCTGCGCCGAACAGCCTTACCACAGCCCTGTGTTTAAGAGGCTGGAATTTTGTGTGCTTCATTTATAAATCCTGTTGGTGGAAACATCTCTGTAGCTGGACCCAGTAGGAGCCTGACACTCTCATTGTGACTAGCTGTTTATTGTGCAAGCTGCTGACTAACTCGCAGTAACTAAAATATAATTTTCCAAAATAGACACAGATGACAAACAGATAATCACTGCAGAGAGCCAATATAACTAAGAAGTACACTCAAGGCTCTTTTAGGTGTACTTCACAGGATCATTATAATCAGCGAACGGATCTTAACTCAGGCTGTCACCTACTCAAAGCTATTCCTTATTTTCAAGGCTGTGTCTCATCGTGCCACTTCAGATAAAGCAAAGGGGCTCCAGTCATATGCTTTGGTTCCACTCAGCTCTCAGATGGTATCCAAATACTGTTCTTTTCTCCCCCCAAATCCCTTTGACTTCTCTATCCTGTCTTACCAGCTTCCACTCTGACTGAGGTTGACCCCTTAAATCTGGGGTGAGGAACGATCACTTCCCTGTTCTCAGATTTTCCTGCAGCCAGCTTTGCTCTTACATTGGTGTCCAGCACTTACCAGTATCTCAAAATAGCTACCCCACATGGCCTTGTAGCCATTATTTCCTAACAGAGACCACAGGATATTGATACTTCAGGAAGATTTGGGCAAAAATACCTAAGATGATGGAGATTTAAAAGTGTTCAACTGATACACAAGCAAGCATAAAAAGCAAACACCTTGACTTAACTGAAGAGACAGAGGGCAAAGGTATCATGAAAGTGCTCAGTTATCCTTGACTAGAATAAATAAGTAAATCCCTTGAGAATGGGACCCTGGGCACTTAAGCAACAGTAAAATAAATTAAAATTCTGTGTCTGATAATAAAATACAATGTAGCTTCAGTGTAAGATTTCTTGATACCCTGAGGAGAATGTTTCTACTGAGGCCTCTGGTGTTCATCTAGCTCATTAAATGAAACCTGTAATAGAAACATCTGCACACACCTTAAAAAAATATGTGTACATTTTGAAAAGTATTTATGTTGAATTTAGATTTAGGAGTCTAGGGCAGACATCTAAATTCTGGGTGCAGAGATGTCACAGCTCTTTGAACAATGACTCGAACTTGACAGGGCTCATGAAAGAGCTGCAGAGGCACCAGCCTGGACTGGGGGTCATGGGCACAGAGTTGGCTCTGCACCCCTGCCTCCACACCCTGCCTGGAATGTGACCATGGTGCTGTCAGTAAACCACTGCAAACCCCAGAGTGGACCTCCAGCTATGAGAAGATTTTCATGGCAGATTTTTAAAAGGGAACATTTTTTGCCGAATATGGAATGAAAATAAATCCTAGCAGCAGGGGAAGAGAGATTATCTATCATCCGTCTATCTATCTATCTATCTATCTATCTATCTATCTATCTATCTATCTATCTATCTATCATCTCTGCATGTATCAATAACTGTTATGTCTCCTATGAAATGAAATGCTGCTTTTTGACCTGCCATAATTGGAAGCTGTGGTAAATTCTGTCATACAAATCATAGCACTAATATTAATCATTTAAAGACAAAGTGATAGCAAAAATCCTGATAACAATGTTGCTTGCAAGGTTTTTTTCGAGGTTTGTTTTTTTTAGCTTCAGTTTCATAGAGACTCCAATTATGAACTGCTTTCCACATGCAGTCTAAAAAAATTTTTGACATTAGGGCTGTCAGTGGCAGCCGGAGGTGGTGTCAGAGCACTGGGCGCGGAGTGCGGCAACGCGAGAGGCTGTGTGACACATCTCAGAAAGGCACAGTATCTTCTTCACTACAAAGTTTCCCTCTCAGATTAGACTGACTTGTTAACTCACCCTCCCTGGTATCTTTTTGTTAATGCCTCAGCTTTTTAAGCTGTTCCTCTATTTCTCACTCTGATCAGTCTGGAATCACATTTGTGGTCGGTCCATGTAAAGGAGAGAAAAGGCTGAGGAAATATTCAGGTTCAGGAGATATTTAGATATTTTATGTTCACACAGAGTATGTAACATTTTCTATTAGTAAAAGGAAGGAAGGAAGGAAGGAAGGAAGGAAGGAAGGAAGGAAGGAAAGAAGGAAGGAAGGAAGGAAGGAAGGAAGGAAGGAAGGAAGGAAGGAAGGAAGGAAGGAAGGAAGGAAGGAAGGAAGGAAGGAAGGAAGGAAGGAAGGAAGGAAGGAAGGAAAGACAGGGAGAGAGGGAGAGAAGGAAAGACAGGGAGAGAGGGAGAGAAGGAGACAGGTAGAGAGGGAAAAAGGCAGAAAGAGAAAGAAAGATAAGAAAGAAAAAAGAGAAAAAAGAGAAAGAATAAAAAGGAAGAACCCTCTCACTTTTTGTGTTGAATGCAAGTTACATAGTAGAAAATAAAAGCTTTTTTGAATATACTCTATTTCCCAAAATATTACAAAAATATAATTTTCAATCTCTTTAAACAAATAGAAAGAGATGCTGCTACACAGTCTGACCTTAGCAGAATTGCTCAAATTTAACAATGAAATTGATAGATTTACATGATGCATATGCAGCAAGGCTCTTCGTCTTCATGTCCTTGTGCTCATTATAAAGGCATGGAGGCAGAGCATGGTTTATAGAGTGATGATAAAATATACCATGGTACTTAGGCTCCCTGCAGAGCTCTGAAGATTTATCTGTCTTTAGATGAGGTACTGTACAGGCATGGCTCACTCCCATCGCTGCACAGGTGAACTTAAACCTAGACTTAAAAGGATCACTCATCTGGCAAGAAGAATAATTTAGTCTTTACCCATTCCAGAGTCTTCCCATGTCTGTATTTTAATAAAGGACATCAGTTTACACAGTTGTGCTGAACTGTGTTTTTTGGTTGTGTGACTTAAACTGGGTGTTTTAGGATGTCTAATGGTAGCTTTATCTCTGCAGAAGCCTTGCTGGAGTTGAACAGAGCATGTCTGCTCTTTGTACTAGCGCTCATGGAAGAAGACCTTGAAGAAGGGTACATGACTGAAGCCAAACTGTAAGCAGAGCAGTAAACCCATGACACTATTAAGCATTTTCTAAGCTTTATACTGATACCTTGCTGCGTTAGTTAAATTTCTGAGAAAACTAGAAATATAGAATCCTTCCTGATTTGTATTTACCATTGGACAAAAATGTACTTTAAATGGAAAACACTTCATGAAGCCTATGCTTTAAAAATTACTTTATTAATGCAATGAAAATCATTCTTGTAATCATCCAGAAACTTAGATGTCAATTTTCTTTAAATAGGTGTAGAACTGATAAGAAACAAACCTATTACCTTTTATACAATGTGACTTTCAGAAGCTAATGAACAAATTATAGAGGGACAGTTTTAATATATACTAACTTTTGCAAAGAGTTAATAGGATGATCTGAAGGATGTTATCAGTATTAGTGTTCAAAATTTGAACACAATGAAATTTTTTTTAGTCAGAAATTTATCTTCATCTGGCAGAGGGTTTGAAACTCAGTAATCTTTAAGGTCCCTTCAACCTGAGACCATTTGATAATTCTCTGATCTGCTCATCCGATGGTAAGGTAGGATTGTTTTAAATGAGATGCAGGCTTTCTTGTTATCACCTTTGAGATACATATAATAGAAGAAAAATCTGACCTGAAAAAGATTGAAAGAGATGACACAACACACAGTTTACTACCAAAATCCATAGTACATCATGCATACTTACTATTTGGGAAAGCATATCAAACATATCAAACCTTCCAGCATGACAATACTTGTGCAGCCAGAGTAGCTTTAGTGAGATTTCTTAGGATGTGAAAGAAAAAATGCATTGGAACCTCTTGGGGTCAGACCCTCCCAAGTCATGGGCTACAGAGGGATCTGTAATGCAGTGTAAGGTTTAAATTAGGTCTCCTGAGATCTTCAGGGATCATAAAATGGGAAAGAATGTATCTAAACTTGTAACTTTACGTTAAGAAGGAGAAAAACAAATGGAGAAATCTTTCTTCAGGGGCCTGCAAAGACACGTTATTTATAGTTCTAAAACTAGTTTCAGTTCTATTTTGAAATATTTCCATAGGGACTAATTTCTAATTGCAAGGCTAAAAATTGTAGCAATGGCTTCTGTGTGTTAATGAGCACCTGTACCCTTTCTGGCTGTCTGGGAGGGCCATTGTCTCTCTGTGCTGTCTCATCACATTCCACAGCACTACCATATATAGGAATATTTCTCCCTTGGACAGTCCTTCTTATCCTGGTAGCACAGGGGAGCCAGCATTTCCACCTGAACAACATTGTGGGAGTCTGAGAGCCACTTCCTCGCAGCTGGACTTCCATACCTATAAAACACTTTTCTTTTTGGTCTCTTGCTCATGAAACAGAATGAAAGCAGAGCAAGTCAGGGTACTTTTTATTGCACAGTGAGCCTGACATCTGGCAAGCATCTGGTTGGGGATTCTTATCAGGAAGGGTGGTGGTTAGCAATTTTACAGGTATAGGACCTTTAATCTGCAGGAGATCTGGGGTCAGAGAATATTAGACATTATAAAATGGGTTGGTTTTACCAGGTAAGTAAGTGGCTTGGCAGTAGAGGACAGAAAGAAGTCTGCTTCTTTTTCTCAAGAAAATCTTGTAGCTCTACATTAGAATGTCCCAATACTGTGTTGCCAGTGATAACACAGTCATAATGGCTCAACAAAACAGAGCAATTCTCTGGTTTAGTGTAATAGTTCTGCATAACAGAGACACTGCAAATGAGAGCTGGTTTGCATTCTGGATTTCAAATCTGAAAGAAAGCTGCTTTACAGGTTATGTTGGCTTCAGGACACAGGTTTCCCTTAGTGGGGAAATGGAAGATTATGTTTGAAGAGAGATGGCAGCCACACATACACACAATGGGCCTTGCAGAACCTTTCTCTTGCTTTTGCTACTGCACAACTACAGAAGAGCAGAATTTCAGTGCAAATGGGAGCTGCTGCTTCTGCTTATCTGGTGATGGCAGCTTCAGAGAAGTAAAAAATAAACCATACTGTAGGATGATTAATAACCTTTAGGGAAAAATTGTGTCCTGTTCCTAATCCTGCTTGTGGCAGGAGCATAACTGCAATGCTGTTCTGCATCATCTCAGGGAATGGTGGTATATGATAAAAGCTTAAGGGATTGCAGGCCAAAATGTTTATACCTGAAGCAGAAATGTTCTTGCAGATACATGTCTCTGGCAGGTACAGTCAGGAGTGGTCATAAAAAGGATGATGATGGCAAAATAAATATATGCTGTCTAAAAATTTAGGAACTGCTTCCTATAACTAGAAACTCACTCCACTAACAAGCTCATTTGGACTGGGAGAAGCCACTAGCAACATTAGCTATGACCTACTCCTTGCCCTTAAAAGCTACTACTTAGATTAATTTAGCTTCAGGAAGACAAGTAGGTGCTTCTGTTCTTTTTTTGTTTCCTTTCTGTGCTGGACCCATGCTTTGCCAAGCAGCATTTATTCCTAAATAATGGAATACCTTAGGGGTTAGGATGAGAAGAAAACATTTTGTCTGGAAGGGGTAACTAATCAACTCAAGACCTTTTCAGAGGAGACCAGGTAGGTAGGCAACAAACACATTAATTCCAGTTTTTATTTTGCCTCCTGAAGGTGAATTTCCATAAGCAATAGCAGATGGCTGGGTTTTTCATTGTCTGACCTGGGGTTGTCACTGCTTGAAAAAACCCCATTGAATGTGTTACAAGGTGGACACACCTTTAGGGTTTTATGTCTCAGCCAACCAGTGTTTGTAAGATAGTTATACCTTTTGTTCATGAAGATAGAAAATTAAATTTCAGTAGCAGCAGTTCACCTACAAAGCATGAAGTTCCTAGTCCATTGAAGTACTCTTCTGCTACTGCTAGGATGAAAGCTAAGAAAATGAGTGGGGGAAATAAATTGGTGACTATCTGTTGGGCAGAAGCAAGTAAAGGTAAAGCTTTTAGATGAACAGCCATTATCTTTTGTCATGGGTGGAGCTGAAATGAATGCAAAAATATTCCTGTGGACACCTTGAAAAAAATGGCAATATTAAATTCAGGACATAAAATATTCCTGGGCTTGTTGATAAAGTGATGCTAAACCTGTAGTGTTTTACTGCAGGAGTTTAGGGGTTCTGACTGTCAGGAAGTTCTGTTAATTTGGATGCAGGTCAGAATCTGGTGCCTCAGTCATAATCTTTGGTGAAATGACTCTCTAAGAGTTTTAAAACTGTTTTATGACCTGAATAGTCCAAGTATATAGATCAGTCTTTAGATCATTTTATATCTTTTAAATTTCTTTTTTAGATTAATTTGCTATTATTTTTTCCCACTGTAAGGGGATGACTGGTTGTGAACAAATGGCCCTTTACTCTTTTATAAATGGAACAGATTGAGCTTCTTGAACCTTTCACTGTAAGACCTATTCTTTAAATACTTTAACCGTTACTTCAGCTTTGCACTGAATGCCTCCAACTTATCTAAAATGAACGTAATTAGTCACCTAGCCCTGACAATGGCTATTTCAAGAAACTATGTAAGATAACTATATATAAGCCCATCAAGCTGCAGAGCTTAAGAAAGGTTACAAGTTTCTACTGTACTTTGTCTGATTTGTACAGATCTGAGCTCCAAAAAAGAGTTGCCTGAGGAAAATATTTTCTGAAAATGTGGTTATAGAAGTAGATTTTGTTTTCCTCATCCAGATGTCCACAATGACAAATGATTTGTAAGACACAGCCCTTATTAATTTGGCTTTGTAATTTCCTTATAAAAGCTACTCAAGCATCACAATCAAAGTCAAGAAAAAGACATGTCCCAGAAAGGATGGAAACTCATATTTGGGGGTGCAAGTTTGCAAATTGGCCTTGTCCTCAGAGAAGCCCAAATGAAAACCTAAGTGCTGGGGTAAAAGAAAAATCCAATTTCTATCAACATAGAAGAATGTTCAGGCGCACTGCTGGGAATACAGAAGACTGACTTTGTGAGCAGCTTAACTACGGAAGTCTGTTTTCCTACGAATTCATGTCTTCTGCACTCAGAAGATTTTTCTAGCACTAGCTGCAATATGCATCTGTGTACTGTTGCAACTATGAAATAAATGCAATAGCATGAGCAGGCATGCCCTCATGGACTCACTGGTTTTTACCTTTTCCTCGACTGTCTGACTGTTGATGACAAAATGTGTAGTAGCTGAGGTGTGCCCATCTCTTCTTTGGTGGAGGTACTTTTTGTATGTGTTTCCCCTAGTTATTTATCAAATTTCACAAAAGTTATAGTAAGTTAAATACCCTTCAAGTTTTACCTCTTCTATTACATTAGTTTGAATTTTTTATGTACTAAAGAAAGGTTATTGTGCAGGAAATGACAGAGAGGCTGGTCATCTTGGTCATATCTCCTTCAGATAGCACCCCTAAAAGGAGAAATAAAGGAAGAATAATGCAAAGAAACCTAAAGCAAATCCCTTTAGCTTATCTCTTTCACTTTCTTTCATTCACCATTTCACCTTTACTTGAGTTTGAGGCTCAATCTTTTAAGGTAATTTCAATTTTCAAGATGAACATGAAATTAAAATTCTAGTATATGTTGCCTCACAACTAGCACTTATCATTACAAATCACTAAAACTATTTTTAATAATTTTAAATAATAAAATTTATTAAATTTTAAATTTTATTTAAATTTTATTTATTTATTTATTTATTTATTTATTTATTATTTTATTTAAATTTTTAAATAATAAAAATTATTTCCTGAGTTTTTTATGACAAAGAAATCTAAAAGGGTGAAATTCTTCTGTTACTTCCTTTTCTGAATGTCATTATTTTACCAGACACCAGTATTCAAAGTCCACTAAAAGCTAAATATTCTGTATTTTTAAATGCTCTGTGGAATGAAGTTTCTAAAATGAGCTACTAAAACATAGTATCTAAGCACTGAACAAGATTAAGGAAGTGCTGTTCACAGTGGATTTGATAAAAGATAAATAAGATCACTTGACCATCAATATAAACCTTTTTGAGGAAGATAGGCCTTATAAAATGTATTTTCATTGTTGCATTCATCAGAACTATCACATTTTCAGAAAAGACCTAGCAAAATTGGATCTGGCTTGCCTTGTTGTTTAGAGCACATTTAACTTACAGCTTTAAAAAATTAATGAAGAAAGAAAACCATGATTGTGGGCAGATTCTTCCAAGTTGTTTTAGCTACTCTTTATTTCATCTCACTGCTCAGCCGCCCGAATCCGGATGGAAAGATCAAATACCCAGAGAATGGCATAGAAAGAGCCATCACAGGGAGAAGAGGACATCCAGTTGGACTGATGTAATCACCCAATGCCTCTCCAGCTCAGCTCTAATTGAGGTTGTCATGACTTGGCAGAGCAAAACCAAATTTTGTTGATGAAATTTTCGTTACTATTAAATGAGAGGATCAACATTATGTAAGATCACCCAGTGGGTTGCAGAAATGAGGAGGTTATGCTGTTATCTAAGCTCCTTATCTTGCATCTAGAGAATTTAAAAATTCAGGCCCAACTCCCTTTCTGGGGTCTTTTACAGAACTCTTTCAAGACTGCACAGGAAACTGACTGGTTGAAGCAGATGTTCAGCTTAACTCACAAAAAGGCAGCAGATCCTGCTCAGCCTCTCCTGCGTTTTTGGAGGAGGATGGGGACACACTGGGGAGTCCAAAAAACTCTACCCCTCACTGAGTTGCAGAGTTTCTGGCATCATTTACTACATATATCAGCTGTAACTCAGGGATACAAAAAGACAGCTTTGCTTTGTGGCAATGGAGAGATTTCTCATTTGTATTGCTTTAAAAGCTAGGTGGAAAAGCTAAAATAGTCAGTGCAGGGGGGTCAAAGCACAGATCTGGATCTCTAGCAAATTTAGAGTCCTTGAACAATTCTCTCTCTTTTTGTCCTTTGATTTTCTTTTTTGTTTTTTTTTTTTTTTTCCTTCTTTTCTTTTTGGTTTGAGCCTGATTCCAATAAGCCAGAATTAACCACTAATTAGAAGCAATGGTGTTGTGTTTTTTTCCTTCTCCTTTGCTCATGAAACTCCTGTTGAGTGTGACACCCTGGCATAAAGCTTCCTTCACAGCAGCATTAAGGAATTCTTTTCACTTCTGAGTCTGTGAGTTTGGTAAAAGTCTCTTCCTTACCCTGAGGTCAGTGATGTCTGTAGTGTAATTTAAGGCATTAGAGAGAAACAATTAGTTTGCCTGGTGCCTAAACTGCTGCTGAACAAACAACCACAGAAGCTGAATCTTTAAAAAACTCCTCACGACTTTATTTATCTGGACTTTCAGTTGCCATCCAGATGCAAGAAATTACTTTAGTTCATTTTAATTCTTGCCATTTTCTCAGCATTGTGCTACTCTAGGAGGCAAATAAATGCAGCAGGAAGATACCTATAGATGTGTTCAGCAGCTGGAGGGTTTATGATCTAACCTAAAAAATGCAAGTTGCTTTTCTTGTAGTAATTAATGCCAGCAACATTTCTACTAAATGCTTCTGTGTGCCTCAAAGAGCTCTTCATGTCTCAGCAGTGGGTTGAAGCTCTGAGGGGCACAGTTTCACTCACCAGCCCTGAGTTTTGCTGAATGGCTTTGTAAACCTCAGTGAACGCTCATAAAACTAAGTCTCAGGCTTCACAACAACTCCTAATTTAAATTTTAAAGGAATCACATTCTTTACCAGATATAAAATTTATTTTACAGAAGCAGAAAGACCACAAGTCATTTTGGTAGAAGGATTTTAAGCCTTGAACAGGGGTTAAATACTCTTTTGTCCCAAATGCAAAGATCCCTGCCCTCTTGCAAATAGTAGCATGTGTTTTTTTAACTTAGTCTTAAGATGAAATCAGCCCATGATTGAAAAAATAATGGTCATCTTGGAGAAAATAAAGACCTGATATCTTGGAGCAGTTACTTGAGGCTTATATCAATAAATATTTTCTACTGTGGACCACAAAGAATTATCTGTAAAACTTAGTACTAGTGAAAAAAATAGCAAAGGGAGAGACAATCCATATTGCCTTTCAACCAACACCGGGGATGTACTTGAGAATGTAGATGTTCCTGTAACTGTAAAAACACTGTATTCTGGTAAACAATCCAAATTAATTTCAACCACCTGAGGCCCAGGGGAAAAGTGATACAGTCTCTGTCAAGCCCATACTTGGTGTTATGTTTTGCAGTATTTCAGGAAGAGGCACAGTGCTTACTGTTATGCAGAAGAGAAAAAGTACATTTATTTTCATCATGAGGTGAACTTTACACCGTTACTCAACTTTGCAAAGTAGCAAGAACCTACAGTACTTGTCTTTCCTCTGAGCTGCTATCCCAACTGCTGATGATAGATAATAACATCGTGATTTGTTTGAATTAAAACCAGTTGAAAAAAAAAAAAAAAAAAAAGGCACAAAAGAATTGTCTGTATCATCTGCCATACAGATGAGGCTAAGATTTTCCCACAAAAGCATACATAGGGTCTGAATAATTTGAGGATGGAGTTGAGAGAGATAATGGGAAAAAAGATTAACAATGTGTATTCCAGAGGCTTCCAGCTGGACATGAAATGAAAATAATGACTGTTAGGATGTCAGTCTGCTCTTTGATAAATCTCATAATTATTATCAGACCCATATCTGATAACAGCTGGCTGTAAGAGAGTAATCAAGCTACTTCTACCAGCTTACTTTGTCCATTGTCTTCTTCACCTCAGGCTGATGGGAAAGTTTGATGTTATTTAGTTTTACCTTTCTTTTTCACCAGTCTTTTTTTTATGGGTATACCTGACACAATGTTGAATTTTTAAACTGATATGGTTGATTTCAAAGCCTTGAACACCAGATATGTACAGCTAGAAAATGGATTGGCTGTTTATTTCAGTCTAACCAAAAGTGCAAAGTACTAATCGGAAAAAAAATGTTAATTTCTTTTTGCTAATCCTGTTTTATTGGAGTATCTTCTTCAACTGAGAGAGCTAAACTCGGCATCACTGTTAAGGAGTGGCAAAATGAAGTCCTTTCACACTTTTTCCTGTTTTAAGTAAGACATGTTAGCCAAACTGATGATAACACAATTGCACACTGCTTGTCCCAGCTAGATTCAGGCAGAGCATTTGTGCAAACGCAAGAGAATCTCAGTTTTAACTTCAGCTTCATGTATCTTTTACCACTGTTCAGACTTTATGTAAAAAAATCAATCAAGGTGAAAATTTGTGTTTTATAACCATTTATGTATTCCTATTCTCCAGGTCACCTTGATTTTCAATTCGCATGTGCTCTATTGAAAAACATCTCTCTCAGCTACTCTGGAATTTAGACAATCATAATCCCCTGAATGTACAAACTCCCAAGTTCTTTGGTACTCAAGAAATTTTACTTACCCTTAAATCTATAGCTCTTCTGATAATCTAAAGTACAAACATCTCTGCTTTCCACAAGGCACAACTGAAACAGTTAAGATCCCTGATCAAGAAACTTCTCACACTTATGAGATCATTTGCTAAACTAAATAGAAAGTTCTGGTAAAAATATTGTAGCCTAAAAATCTTCTTCATTTCTAAAATTGCTATTGGATATGTTGTTGCAAAATCACATTTGATTCAATGAACACAAACATAGCAGAAGTTT
This sequence comes from Aphelocoma coerulescens, assembly GCF_041296385.1. NCBI lineage: Eukaryota > Metazoa > Chordata > Aves > Passeriformes > Corvidae > Aphelocoma > Aphelocoma coerulescens. The sequence continues at coordinate 54,852,142 of NC_091019.1, read as the reverse complement.
GTTTGCCAGTTATTCATCCAGATAGACATACCTTTTTGAGCATTAAAACAAAGGCAATTACACAGAACTGAAAGTAATTACAATGTAATTTACTATTCAATAGGCTTTTTTCTTTTTTAATCACAGATGGTTTAATATGAGTAAGCTGAGCCTTTGCTTGGTGGTTTCATTCACATAATCTCTACCTTATTCTTTTTATCCTTCTGCTGTGAGTAGAGGGAAAACAGGAATCTCGAATTACTATCCTCTGCTTTTCACTTAGTCTCGATCTACATGGACTTCTATAATTATTTGATTGTCTTGTTCAATACTTCACTTCCTCATCTAGCTGTGAATAGTCTTATATCAGTCTTGTAAAATAATTGTGTTCTGAAACTACTTCTGGATCTATCATTGTGTCAGAGAAAATTCCTTTTTCGGACAGACTGACATAAACATCTGTATCTTAAAATTCATGGGTGAGATCTTGCGCAGTTAGGTGGGAATATGAACAATTTAGATGAAACAGTGTTCCCACACAGAAAATCAGACAGAATATCTGCTGGAGGATTGAAGATTGTTCACTCACAAAATCATCTAGCAGTTCTTTTTCTTCCTGAGCTCTTCCTTGCTCAATAGGTAATGTTTTGCTTCTGTGAGTGCTCCAGGTGTAGGCTCAGAAAGAAGGTACTGAAGCATAGAAAGTTTTTCCAGGTTGCTCACAATCCAGGCTAAACTGGGGTCTATTGTACCAAAGACTGAGACAAAAGAGCACATTTTCTTCCTGTTGAGACCTTGGAATTAATTCTGTTGTAATACCTGAGTAGAGTTTTAGTAAAGGTTGAAATGGGCCAACAGACTGTAGAGGTCTATTGAAGTTTTGGAGTTGTATTTGTGCCAGCAGAGGTCTTTTTCCTTCTTTCTCTTCATTTCCTTCAGATTCAGGTCCCTTAGCACCCTTCCCATCTTTCAGGGTATGGGATCCTGATTGGTATCTTTTCCCTTCCCCTCTTCACCCCTCACAGCTACATAACTGTGTGAGTCTGCAAGCCATCTCTATAACGTCCTTCACTCCCTTTCAGTTAATTTCTTTCCACCTCTTCCAGCATGAAATTCTGCTCTGCCTATCCCTTGGTCTCCTCCTCCCTCCAGCACCCTATGACCACAGATATGCAGAGATAGGACATTGTTGCTCCAGCAAAACCAACCTCTGGCTCAGAAGATGTGGGAAGTGAAAAAGAAACTAATTTGTCCATGTCTGAAAATTACACAGATAATGTGTAGTTTTTGTGCCTGTGCTTATTGCATCCCAAAATGCTCAGTCTTATCCTGTTTGGTCTTACTGGGCTCTAAATTCCACTGCATTTGGTGTTCCACACTTAAACAGTAGTCACCTCTGAGAAAATCTGTGTATATACAGAGAAGAGGATATTCTGACAAAGAATATTCACTGGGTGAATGGTCTGCAGCAAAATGTGTAAAATGTTATTCACTGAGTTCAGAAAAAAAATACTGCAAGTGATGTTACTACAGGATGTTTCTTTTTTGACTTGAAAGACGTTAGAAGCTCAGGTAAGATTTGCCCAAGTGCTTCATAGTTTTGGATTTAACGTAAGGACCTTACAGTTCTGGATAAACATCAAAAATCATGCTTTCTGAGACACGTACTGTTACTAAAAAGAATAGCTAAACATTTAAAAATACTATATTAAAAAGACGGTTATTCCAAGACATATTTTAAAAATATATATTTTACATATTCATATGTACAGAATAGTGGAAGAGAATCAAAAGCTAAGAGAATTCAACTCAATTTTTAATGTAAACTAACACAAAAGATAATTGAAGTTTTCCAAAATTTGAAAATATTCTGAAAATGTAATTGGAATTCCAATGTAGAAGAAAAGTATAAGATTAATTTTTGGAAAAAAGTGACAAAAAATATTTGCTATTTTCAACAACTCAGCCACTCTGCAACTACATTTGTCTATTTAAAATTCCATTTAGAATACAAAAATCATTTAAACTTCAATCTTCTGTGATATTTTCAAGACATCCTTACATCATTAAAAAAAACCCAGCAAACATGCAGAATTGCTGTTTCTACCTTTAAAACAAGAAATAAAGAAAAATATTTTCACATTGCCAAATTATTCATTTATAGTCGTCATAATTATGCACCATTGACATTTAGTAAATATACTTACATCAACATTGCCATCCAGATATCCACATTCCATCATTAAATATGATTACACTAGTATTAAATTCCTCCTTAGAATGAAACCCCATACAACTGATAATTAAACAAAACAGCAATTAAATTAGATCAAACTATTCAATGAGGAAGCCAATAAAGTAATAATAATAAAAGATCCAACTATAAAAAATTTACCACTGTAAATAAAACTGTATTTTTCACTTTGTTTAATGTTCACCAATATTCATGCAGAGATTCAATAGTTTTGGGGGAAGTCTTAACTGGGATATAGAAGAGGATAAATTATTAGAGGAGGATTAGAATTTCCAGAATGAATGAAAATTCCAAGAAATAAGATTCACTTGAATCATAGACAAGAAAAACATGCAAGCATATTGTATGCAAAGACCACAGAATTTCAAGCCAGCCTGTAAAACTGAAATAAGAATTATTTCAATTGAATGCTGGAAAAAGCATTGGTTGTTGTCTGAATAATTCAAGTGTTATTAAGTATCTTCTCAAATATTTTGCATTATTCTCTTCCTTTCACACAAAAAGATCTGCATGTTCACCCCAGTTATAGAAAGGAGATTTTTAAACATCTTTGACAAGAAAAAACTTATAGGGAAAAAGAAGACATGAAATGACAAATGCCAGAATTGTTATGTAAGGGCAGTTTTCCCTCTAAACCTAAGTGTTAGAGCTGGAAGAAGAAATACAGATCCATTTACTATTAAAATTTAACTCCAGACTATTGTTATCAGTATTTCTGGAGATAAAGAAGACTCCAAAGCTAGAATAGAAATAGAAAAAAAAACAGGTTAGAACCCAATGAAATATAGACATGAGTATTTCCTATAGAACTAGAAGATGCTTTACATGCTTAACAAGGAATTAATGAAGATCACTAAAACAGGGATCCCTAATTTAGTGTATCAAAACAGAGAGCTGTATCCTTGTTTGTCTTTAAAGCTTGCTGAAGTGTTTTGATGATGCAGTGAATTATTGCAGTTATGCTCTCCACTCCAAATGTGCAGTTGAAGACCCTTTTTCCAGGAATATAAATGACAATGAATGTGGTCAAGACAGCATGACACAAGGAAGCTTTGAGTCAGTTTCTCATTAATAGGAAGAAAAGTTTCTTAGTAAGGGATGCTAACTATTTTGCTGGTATCTAGTGGCAAGCAGAGATATTTGGCCTTTCAGAACAGATATCATTTTGAGAGGAAGTATAAGTTCTCGAGTACCTCAGAGCTTGAGAGTTTGTATATTCAGGCTGTTATGATCTCATGAATTCTGAGGTAGCTGATACAGAAATTTTTAAAGTTCTTTGGTGTTAAAATGCACAGGAGTTCAGTAGGACTTACGAAGTAGAAAAGTAATTGAAGATCCTAAAGCTCACCCTAACAATTTTGATAGGCATCTACCTGCACAGGTACTTAAGTGTCTCTGTTTCTCAAAAAATATGTGCACATTGCTAGAATGTTTCAATCACTATATGCATACAGCCCTGGAATAACAGAGCACCTGATCACACCAAAATGAGAATGAGCTAAACTTTAGGACCTTCTTTTTCCCAGTCAGCCTGTGTCATGACAGAGACACATTTGTATAAGGCAAGTTTAGTAGAGTATGCTATAGGCATCCTGAGAAATGGATGCAGTTATTGAACCCTGAAGGCTATTCAGGAAACTTGGATAAGCATTGGAAATTTCTGGATCCATCCATCTCCACTCCTAGAAATACAGCTTAAGGGTCATTTGCTAATAATTAATCAGGTCTTGTCACCTTGTAAATGGTCACTTACTGGTCTTCCCCATCCAAAGCCCTACTGCAAGATAATGGGCACTCTTTCAGAAGCAGAGCACACAGGCTGGAAAGCTTCAAACTTGATTTGAAACAGATGAACAAAAGAGCATGAAGTGGGTATTGCCACATTTCCACGAGTGACAGACTTTCTGATTAACTAGTGTCATTATTTGCTTTCTTTTCACAAATATATCTGCACCTGAGGTGATGCACCATATCTTTTCCTCTATCTCTATTTTGAACCTTGTTGTTGAGCTCTGTTCTAACAGGAACGCCCTGCCCTGCATGCTGGCTGTGGTGGTGTGAGCAAACCATTTCCTGTTTGGATTATAGATGATTATTTTCAGCTGATGTAAGCAGTGTGAAGGGAAACATCCAGCAGCAAGTCTAGCACGGCTCCTTGCGGTATGGCTGCAATGGGCTGCTCTCTTTGCTTGCCAATGCACACCAGGATGTCTTGAAACATGAGGAGCCATGCGTGCCTTGGCCCCCAGAGCAGCTAGGGAAGGTGGGACTGATGGCAGAGCAGATGACAATAGTTCATTCCAGTGTCCCACCTTCCATGAGATAACTGTACAATGCAGTCATGAACCTGTAACCTCTTGTGTGTGTGTGTGTATGCCTCAGTCTGGTCATGCAGCTGATCTGTTGGAAAACTATTTAATTTTCCACTTTTTGCGTGCAGATTTTGCTTGGACAGCATAGATTTGCTTTGGCTATTTAACATTCAAAAGAGAAGAATATTGAGCTTAAAAAAACCCCAAACAACCCTCCCCCCCAACAAAAGAAAAACCCACCCCAAACCCAATGAAAAAGAGAGGGAGAAGTGATTGCCTTAACTTTGGACATTCCTGTATTACTGCACACTTACTATCTCACCTATCTGTTCACTCAACCTTTGAGCCTGATGCATTTTTTTCTGAACACAGATACCTGTTCCAGCACTCCAGAATGACAGCTCTTGGGCCTGATGTAGCACAAGATAAATCGGGCTAGTTTTGCTGAAACTTAAATGCTTGAACAGAAGGGATGTCTGAGATTACAGGCAGAAGTTGCTCTTCTATCTCTGCAACAATGTCTGAGAAACCAGACATAGGTGCAATGACAAGTATTTCTTAAATGAAATTGTGGCTTTTGAAGTTTCACAATGGGGACAGAATTCCACCAGAAAACAGACTGAACACCCAAGATATTCTCTCCTAAACTTGATTCCATTTTCATTGTCCACTGCACCAAGCTAAGACCACTTCTGTGAGGCTGAGGCTAGTCCATCTAGTTTTGCTTAAAAAAACATGAGTAGTTTTTAAGGTTTTCTAGCTTGGAGTGGATCAGTCACTGCTTAGTTTGTGCTAGACCTGACTTCCTGTGCAACAACGTTCATGTACCTTACACAGCATATTTGTAGTTTCTCACATCTCCTAAAATAAGAAGTTTGTGCAAAAATCTGTTGTAATTAAACAGTGGACAACATACTGTCAGGTAGAGACCCAGGTACATGAATAACGTGCAAAAAAAGAAACCATGTTTCTTGAAGCATGACAGTAAGGGGGATGATTTGGGTGCTTTTCCCTTCTTCTTTCCCATCTGTTCTCAATTATAAGAAACTCCTCCCACTAGTTTAAAGGAAAAAAGTACACCCTGCAAAGCCTCTCATCTCTGTACAATATGTGACATCTGTATGTAACAGATGGGCTTTCAGGTCTCTTCATCACTTTATTTCCAAGGATCTATGGCTGCAGCACCTAAGAACCTATTCTTGATGTAAAAGCAAACTCAAAATAAAAGGGCCTCACACTTTTTGTCCCTGTCCCTGAGCTCGCATCAGGTGGACAGTGCAATACCATCAACCATTAAAGTCTTTATTTCCAACCATGCAATAGCTGCGATTAGGGAGCGAAAATTAATTTTCTTTTAATCTACTGGAAGGAAATTGTTAGTGAAGTCTGATTTTTTCTTCTCTGAATTTTTTTTCTTTCTACCAGAAAGGTCTGGATAAATGTTTTCGTAGCCAATGTAGTTGGGCCATACTTAGGGTCTGCTGCCTCAAAGTGAAAAAGTAGCATTATTCATTTCACACTGGGGCTTGTGCAGATGAGAAGAAGATCCAACACCCTTGCTTGTGACAACGATTATCCTGTTATGAGTCATAGTGACAAATTCTGTGCATGCTCCACACATGGGGACACCATATCTGGCTACCCTCCCACAGGTCTTTCCTCAATGTTGAGCCTGATAGAAAACAGCAAGGACTAGACTGGACACAATTTTCAAAGTAGTGAGTGCCTCTGAGCATCTTATGTAATACTTGCATAGACAAATTTATCTGCCTTAAACGGGGATCATTCCATAATACATGTCTGTTCTGAACTTAGAAGCCAACAAGGCCACCCTAAACGTTATTTTGACCTAAAAAACAAGCGTTTTGGTCATCTCTCTGTCAGTTTCTTTAAATGACCTAAAATATCTGGTGGCTGTGAGTCCCCTTTTCACCTTCATCTCATCTCTTCCACCTTCCTGCATTCTGGTTATTTCTTTTCCTGTGCCTAACCTGGTGCCTCCTCATTCCATGGCTTCTTGATATTTAGCTGCTCCCCACACTTGGCTCTCTGCATTTGCCATGCAAGAGCTTTTCCTGCATGTGTGTCTATCCCAGCAGTGCATTTCCCTGCATTCTCACTGTCTTTTTCTCCACAGCAGCAAACATTCACCCATCCCTGAGTGACCAACAGATGTGCTGCTGCTGAGAGAGACCTGCAGGTGCATTGATTCTACTGCTTCTTGTTGTCACACAGTCCCACAACAATGTCAACCATTCAGTGGAAGGAGAGAAAGCTCAGGACTGTCCTAAGAGCAGCTATGAATCATATCTGTCCAAGCAGGCATTTTATTCAGTAAGATGTGAAGAAAAATTAAAATGAGGATGGGAAGGGACCTTTTTTGTGAAACTTATGAAAAACAAGTACTTGTCTAAATGCTGTGTTTGTCTTGCTTTTTATTTTTTTTTTTTGTTTTGTTGTTTTTGCTTTTTTTTTTTTAACCTGCAAGCCACAGAAACTGGAGGAGACTTAAACTAGAGAGAGAAAGAAAGAATAATGAACAGTGGCTATTGAGCAGCCAATCAGAGAATGGGCCATTCAATTTGTTTTAGAATGACATGGACACAGCTATTTAGCTCGCAAACTTACATAGTATGTACAAAGATGCTAATCTCATACCTAGCCAAAGGGCCCCTTTGCAGATCCTGGACTGATTTGTAGCTTCGGGCAGTGCTGTAGAATTCCCACCTGTTATACACATCTCTAATTCCTATGGGAGGAAAAACACAGTGAATGCTGGCTCCATTAACTATTATTTCTTGAGGTTCCTGTACGACATTCTACCCAACACTGATGGAACTATCAACATATGGCTTCTTCTCACTCCTGAATGAAAACTAACATCTGGGATGGCTATTCTTTTCTACAACTAAAGTAAAAAACGTGTTTTTTTCTATCTGCAGTAAAGCTGACCTGAAGTTTTATCTGAGACATAGTATTCATCAGAAAACCACTGTCCTGCTATTAAAAAAAAATCAGGCCTATGTTAACTATCATAAGATCTGTTATCTTCACTTCAATTCACTTGGCTTCTCCTGTCCTCTACTTCTCATTTTACTTTTGAATATTTTAATTATGTTGTAACTGTCAAATCCATGCTATGAATGAAATTTATATTATAAAACTTTCATTTTTAGCTATTCAAAACAACATAAAATAATTTTCTTTTATTTCACTCCAAATCAAATATTTTATTCAAAGTCTGAAATCGTGTAATTTCCCATTGAATTCAGAGGCTAAAGTGTCCTTAAAATGATATGATATCCGAGAAAAATTATAGCATGAACAGCATCATTCTTCTTACCTGAACATTGCATCATAGCATGACAATACAGATTGTGAATACCAGGTTTTCTTTGAGATAAATGTTCCTTGTCCATGGAGTCACTGACTCATCATAGAATAAGTGAATTCTAAGTCACTGAGCTCTGGCTGGTTTCATGATCAAAAAATTTCTATTGTACAGCAATTGAAGCCTTACAACTTTACTCTGTCAACGAGCAGGGAAAAAAAGCTGGTGAGAGGTATGGAGCAGATCAGTGGCTGAGGTAATGGTTGTACAGAGGTATCATTTTTATTATGCATTTCACCACCTGCTGATTGTCCTCCTACTTCTGGATATTTGTAGGAAAAGAAACCAGCCATTTCATATAAGACATGATAATAATGACGGGCACTCCATTTCCCTAACGAAATTTCTGTTTATCTGACCTTGTTTCAGTAAATCTAGTGATTTTATCTCATATAATGTAATGAGCTTATTCATTTCTCCTGTGAAATATGTAAATTTAGAGACTATTTTATGTTTTGTTTGTAACCTTAGACCAGTATGTTGACGATGGTACCAGTCCTACACATCTCAATTTTTCATGCTGAAGACTCTTTTCAGTTATTGTCCTTTAAAGTCAGTCTCAAAACTATTCAGTTTAGTCAAAGAAAAAGTGAAGTGTTAAATAGAATTTCCAGTATTTTCCAAGCAGTGAATGAAACTGGGGTCCAGGCACATCAAAGGTAATCTGTTTGCCTACTCTTACTCCATACTCATATTAGTGTCTTACTGGATTTCATGTTTATTTGAGAATTCATGTTGGCAATTGTTTATTGAGGATTCAGCTTCTTTCATTATGGGCTTACGTTTGCACTTCAAACCCAAACATGCCTGTGAAATGTGAAAAGCACAGTGTGTGCTGCCTTCCCTGAGTTTTTCAGGCAGATGTGCAAGTGGTACTATTTATGCTTTAAGTTTACACCTATATACCACATTTGAAGTGAGATAGTGTGGCAAGAGTACAAGATTACAAATGGCTTTCATAGCTCACTCTTTCCCAGAGGGTTTGCTTGCACCTGTTTTTTACCACGAAAAGGACGTTAAACTTTCTGATATGTGACCAAGTTGCAAATGAAAGATCTTTGAGATAAAAAGTGATATGATTGACTTAAAAGGTCAAAATTTAATATTTTAGTCTGTCAGTTTATGGTGTGATAATTTCACAGAAACATCAAAGATACTGTGTGACCTCCTAGAACATATTTCTCACCTTGAGTGACTTGTGGCTCTCCTCAGATTTCATGGTCCATCAGCACACACTTCAGCTATGTTCCTTTAATAACGGCAGAGCAGGTTGACAGAGCATTTATCTTCCTTGATACTTGACTTGCTGGGGTGCAGCTTTTACATCCAGTATTAGGGAATGGTGTGCTACTCTGCCCATTGCCCTCAGGAAAGAGCCAGGAGAGCCTTAAAACAACATAGGATTCACTTTGAAACTTTTCCAACAGATCATTCAGTTGAGGAATTGCTATAAATTTGTGTAAATCAGCATGCAGAATTTAACTCTTGAACTTCAGGAGACTATTTTGAGACTTAAACCCAGCAGGCTTTCTTTCCAGGATGAGCTATGCAGCACCTCATTTCATAGCTGTAAGTGGCTCAGTGTCATTCACATCTCATCCAAGCAATCCGCCTTCATATACAAAAATACATACTTAGGGAACTAGACCTAAAAACCCTGGTATGAAGTGCTGGGACCTTCCTCATGTAACCTAGGAAATGGAGTGAGTCCTCGATCAGCCATGCTGCATTATGGTCCACATATGATGGATTTTTAAGCAGGCAGAGAGAGACTGGGATGAGATGATTCCATTGATTATTGGGTCTCTAGTAATTTAACAGAACAGAAATGTGTCTGCAAGTATCTAGGTGATCCTATGTTGCTCTTCTGCAACCAGCCTTCTTTTCTCATCTTGTGGTTCTCAGTTTGTAAAACACTGTCTCCAAAACATGGGCACACATCTTCAAACACATACTTACAGGGTTACTAGGAGTAGTCTGAGAAAGAGGATTTCAGTATTTGGGATGCATAGTCAGGAAGGGTGCATCAGAAGAGTATTCCTGGAGTTAGACAGGAAGGGCTGCACACACAACCATGCATGTGGCAGGTGATGTAGGAACATTTACCATGAAAACCAGAGCTCTTGGGAAGGAGTGAGAGGACCAGGAAAAGAAGATAGCACAAAGTTTTCCTTAGTCTCTTCACCAGTTCCTTGGACAACATACACACCCACACACATTCTGCCTGGCTATTCTCATCTGGATATTCCTGTGGTTTTACTGGTACCTCTAGTACAGTTCTGCTACTCCTCATTCCCTCTCACCCCCACCCATGAATATAGGAGCACAAACCAGATTCAAACTGACATATATCATAGGACAATGCACTCATTCATTATTCCTCACCCCCACCAATTTCCTTTATTTTAAAAAATATTAGAACACTAACTACAATAATGATGATGGATTTGCTCTCTGGTACTTTGAAAGGGTCCCAGTCCTGTAGCAATCTGCACTTAGGGAGATTTATCAGTTCATGGTCTAGGGAGGAAAAAAATTCAGTTTCAGGTGAGATTTTGCATCCATGTAATGCAATTATGCCAATTTGTCCAGTGATTATTCCAAGGTATGATGCAGCTGGGTTCTGGTATGTTAGGGGGCATAAGAGGGGTCCAGCACAGAAAGAATTGAAGAATTTAAGCATGTACAGTTGCTATTTTTCATAGTATTTTTATAATGCTTCTACACAATGGACAGAAATTTCTCCTAAATAGTCATTCTAGTCTATTGGGTAATTAATATGCATATGGAAAAATTCTAAATATATATTTAATCAACTAGCTACATAAAATGCCTGAAGTCCTGAATACATATGAACCCAATAGACCAGAACAGCTGAGAAAAAGCTTGCTCCAGGCTCTGGGGGTACATTCCATGGAGTTTGCTTTAAAATATTCTAGAATGGACTTGAAGAAGCTGGAACAGCTTTAAAGAAGGGTCCTTTCTTCTCACATCACAGATGTAATCTGAATTAAGGTAGCAAAAGGAAATGTGAAGGTTTGCCTGTAAGGGCACTCTAATAACTAAGATAGCAGCCCAGAACTTGAATCCCTTAGATGCCCTTCCAGGAAAGTGCAGCTGTGAGCCTTACATAGCCTGTTACCTGCAATTGTGCCTCAGTTTCCCCTTTTGTAAAATGGAACAAACTACACTTAGCCTCTTCACATCCTTGTGGAGTGTGTTAAAGAGAAATATACAAAGATGCCACAGTGAAAGACAGGTGCTCAGGTCTCCCTGAAAACCAGGAAGAGGAATATAAGTGCCCTTTGTGCCCTTGAAAATCTCACCTTTATTTTATTGGTGTCTATAATGCACTTTGAGACCTTTGGAGGAAAGGTGTTATAGACGTGCAAAGCTGCTTGGGAAGATGGAGTGAAAATTGACTAAAAGGTCAACTTCAGAAGCAAAGAAATATAATATGAGGATAACCTATGGCAAATACCCTGAAGGCTACACCTGGGAATGTGGGAGTGTGAAGTCAAATCATGCCTTTAGATAATTCCGAGTTAAAGAGGGTATTACGCAAACAAAACAGCAGAGGAAGTCGACCTATGGCATCTCAGAGGACCAGAAACTGGTCATTCATTCTTTTAACCATCTATATGTAAAAGGCTTCTCTGACCACTCTAATGTGGATCATCTCAATGAACAGCTTCTCAGTGGTCATCTTTTCTGGAAAAGGACACCTTTCTATCCAATAGCCCCTACTAAGGGAAGAATGAATACTTCTATAGTTTCAGCTACACGCTTATTTGCTCAGTACTCTCAGATTTTATTTCATGGCCAAAAATCCATCATCATTTCCCCAAATAATTCAGCTTATAAGCATCGCTTCTTAAATCTGCTCTTTTGCATGCTGTAGTAAAGCTGTAGTAACACACTGCATTCTGTGGGAAATGTTTGGGACCTGAAGAGGCCTAAATTTATATTAGTGCATTTATCTTTCTGTCTCTCAACTTTGTTACCTACTTTCCATCACTCTGCAGTTGAATAATCTCAAAAAGTAGGCTAGAAAGCAGACTCCAAATTTTGGTTTTAAATAGTTTTATCCACAAGGAACAAAATAACAACAATTGCTAAAGGCACTTAAACAGTGTTGTAAAGAATGTTAGTAATAAATCCAGGTGTATTTAGGCATTAAGCTGAAATCAGCAAACCACATTATATGTATGACTTTTAAAAGCTTAACTGGAAAATAAAAATTGGGAAGTACAAATTAATTTTTATTAGTTTGTTTTAGAAGAGGGTTCTTAAGTGAAAAGTACTAGATATAAAGCAAAAAAAAAACCCAAAAAGCCTTACTGTGATGTTCAGATAAAATGAATTACTGGGTTGCTGAAAATAAGAACTTAGTTTAGGGCAATTTCCCTTTTATTACCAAGATGAGCTATGATAATTAAGGATTTGTAAACTATGATTTACAGCCTTCTGGATATATTCTCACCACATCCAAAAGAAAGATCCTTGTCTCACAGAAGCAACAGTCTAAATAACTGAAGAGGTCTAGAGGAGTTCATCGTACAGCTATATTGGTCAGGATAATTAATATACTTGTTGAATTTTAAGTTTTAATAACACAGTTGGTTTGTTAATCTATTTTCATATAGCATGATTGCCACATAAGCAATTACTAGCTAGTGCTTGCAGGTAGCAAAAAGAAATGGGTTCTCACATGGATTTGAATATACACAGTTGAAATGATGTCACAGACTGAGTAAAGAAAATGACCTCATTCATTGGTGAAATGTATAAGTGGAGCCGAAGAATAGGGTGAAGAATTTGATCTTCCCAGGGTATCATTTGTAATGGCATATAAGGGTTCTTTCACAGCAAACTTATGGAAGACTCGTGTATTTATGGAGGGATTTGTGGGAGGTAATCAGGAGTCAATTGATCACTGCAGTTTACTTGTTAGCTGGGAAATTCTAGAAAGAACCAGTCCAGAGTTATGTAACTGAAAATGAGTTCAAAGTTGGAAACAAGGTGCTTGATGATTTTCCTTTGTAATTGTGCAGAAACACATGTATATATAAAGCATCAGTATGAAAATAACCTTAAAAGGCTAGTCAAAAAAAGAGAGGAGCTTGGTTAGGTGAAGCCTTATAGACAAGGACATGATGTTTACATTTAAAGTGGTGTTGAGGAGAAAAGAGAATTTGATTCAAAGGATGGAGTTGACTTAGGTAGACCTCTAGGTGAGAGAGACAGCGTGAGCATGGTATTAACTCACGTGTCAGAAGTTGGTACACAGGGCTTCCACTGGAGTAATGTTGGCTCACTGGATAGAGAAAATTTCTGAGTTTGGCACAAGACCTAGAATAGTCTACTACAGACAGATTCTTTACAGACAGGCTTCAATTGTCAGGGACACCACAGTCTACATACCTCAGTTTCCCCAAGCCTAGGACAAAATAAGTAATGCATACAATCAGAGACACTTTCTCTTCATAATTTTTGCTCAGCTGTAATAGAATGTGAAAGTTGGTAGAAGTGACTTTGCATGACTGTGAAATCATATTCATTCAGCAAATTTGTTCAGTGCAGTTACAACTACTTCTAGTGCAGTTAAATAATTCTGGAAATATTTTTATTTTGTTTCCTCTTGAATCAAGAGTGCTGATATTTATTAAAGAATCAGTTCATGAGAGATAGAGATAATTTGAGGGTTTATAAAAAAATTATTGAGGGAAAATGAACACATATTCTTATTGAATTCAGGTGACCATATCAATGCAGATTCAAATCATTATCTGTCAATGGAAAAAAAAAATCCAATAACAATACAAGATCAACCAAACAAAAGAAACAAGCTTTCAAAAACCAAGCCAAAACCAAAACCCAACCCCAACATTAAATTTAAATCCTTGAACAAAGTCCAGGAAATGGAATCTTAGCATCCTTTCATCTTCAGCTGACATTGAACTGGGTGGAGAAGTTAAATGGATATCTCTAGAAAGTTTGGACAAACATTCAAGAGCAAATTCTTCTGTGGAGCAATTGATCTCAGTGGCTCCTTGTATATTCATTCAGTGAGAATGTTATCCAGTTCTCTTGACTAGACACACAGCCACTATGAGGAAGGGTAAAGTGCTGGGGCAGAAAACGGATAGAGCAGACAACTGCTGATGTAACCTTGGCCTCATAAACTTGTCACATTCTCCCCTGTACTGGTTTGTTTATATTCCTGGAGTTTAAAAGTGATCAAATGTATTCATCTGCATGGAGGAAAAGGAAATCCACTCTTTGAACAAAACCTAGATAGCAGCAGTAAGTCCTGAGTATATTTCTGTGGCCACACTAAAAATGACTCCCTGAAAACGGGGGGTTGTAATTGGAGTGCTGACACAATCTGATTCCTAGCTATCACTTTGCAAGCTGTGCTGTTATAATAAGAAGAAAAGGTTGTGTCTTCAGTGGAAAACTGATGGAAGTTAGTAATGCTGGGTGAAAATATGCAGCTCATTTAAAGGAGAAGAAACTGTAACAAAGTAAATGAATCACATTTTAAAAAAAAAAAAAAAAAAAGGGGAAAAGAAAAAAAAAAGACAGCTAGGCCAGAAATGAAAGACATATAAAATGTAAGGAAGGAGAATTTTTTCCTCCATTCAGCATACCCTGAGAACCTGATTGTCATCCAGTTAGTGGCTGAGGGAAGGTCTGATTAATCTATCACAAGCAAAAGGGCCTGGCTCCAGTCACTAATCGGGGAGGTGTGAAAAGTGTGTGTAGATCCCTTGAGGTTTCTTCAGCTTCTGTGTTTGCATGATCAGGTGTTCCCACAGAGTCAGTTCCAGGACAACTGTCTTTTCTCAGTTATTAGAGCTAATTGTAAATACAACTCTACAAGTCAAGGACTTTGGATCCTGCTTGCTGAATATGAGCTTGCCCTGCAGTAAAAGCATAGGCTCTTCTGAATCCCTGCCTCTTTCCTTTCTAAAATTAGGCATTGGTATAAGGGCAGCCAGCCCCATATGTTATGCAGTTGAGTGCTTTTAAACAGGACCCCTGAGCCAGTTTGAATAGCCTGGGTGATAAGTGTCTCCACAGCAGGCTATAAGGGAAAAAGGAAAATTTTTCCCTTGAGCAATGCACTGACTGCAAAGACAGTCAGAAAAGGCTACTGCAACACAAGGCCTGCAGCAGCAGTCTGGGGGCTCAACACAGAGATGGCAGATCCAGGCAGCTGTCTTCATCTGCTTCTCACCCTCCACTCCCATCCATGGGGATGGGAACCCTGGCAGCACAGACTCAGCAGGATCCAGCAATGTCCGCCTCACCTCTCTAGGGGCAAATTTTTGGACTTGGCTGCCTGAGGTACCTGCCTAGGGTGGCAAGACTTGTTATTGCAGCATTCCAGGAGGGTTTGATTTGGTTCTCTATGCATTGTCATCAAGCCTTGCTTGACACACCCTAAGGCATCCACATACGGCTGTCAGATGCGATGCCGCACCTACCGCAGACCTGTGTCTTTCTGAAGTGGCAGCTGAGGCTGGGCAGGAATGTTTTAGGGCATCTCAGATGACACTAAGTGCCTTTTCAATGCTCAGTGCCTCTAGAAGTGAGCCCTAAGCATCTATCTGGCTTTGTTTCTATGAGAAAAGCACTAAGAGAAGATAGCAAAGCACAGTCTGAATATATAGGAGATATAATATAATTTGGTGGCTTGAAAGCCATCACCCAACATTGATGGCTGTTGGGACATAGAATTCAGAGCATCTGGAGAACTGCTGCTCTGTTAGGTGGTGTGATATTGGCATGCTGAATATATTTTAAAATAACTGTCTAATCATTTTGCATCTGCAACTTCCAATTTTACTCTCCTGTGGCTACAGAGATGGCTAATAAATCCACATGGAATGCAGTGGACACTTGTGGAAATCTTCCTGTTTAGATAACATTGGTCTTATGGATCTACACCTCAGCATGTTTTCAAGGCTCTTCTGGGAGGAAAAAATCCTCTGAACCCTGCAGGCCTTCTATTTATACCAGGTATTGTTATACCAAAGTCTCACTACTGCCATTGGGACTGGCAGGAATGTCCACCAGTCACCATTATCACTATGAGTAAATAGCTTACTTTCTGACATTTGAGATGGGCTGCCTTTATTCTTCTGTTATTGTTTCTTTGTTTTATATAATCATACCATTTTCTTTCCAGATTAGGACGATCATATAACTCTTAAATAAGGCCCAGTTGGATCTTCTCCCACTCTCTCTGAAATATATGTATTGAAATACATGAAGTACCAAGACTGTTCTCTATAGGCTTATATTCAGATATGCATACATATATATGTGCATTTTTATACTCTCATCTAAATACATATACATACATTTACCTATCCATATTTTTATATATGTATATAAATACTAACATACAAATATACAAGAAATCAACCTTGTAGTACATACAGCTTTGGCAGATAGTTGTATCATCTCATCATCCTTGTAATTTCATAATCATAGTTTTACTATTCTCAATAGATGTACCATTCAGAATTTAAAAAAAAAAAAAAAAGTTAAAATTGAAAAGTTATTTTACAAAGTATCAAGCAAAAAAGATGGTATATGTCAGTCAGTGCCACATTGCAGACTGCAGAATGAATTAATATGTGAGGCAAGTGGTTTCCATTTTAAGCATATCTGACCACAGGATTCTGTGATTCTATTCTGTGATTCTGTGATTCTATTCTGTGATTCTGTGATTGCCTGCATATAAATTAAAATCGAATGGATATTTCCTCAGATTTTTCTGGCAACAATGTTTGGATGTAGGTTTCAAAAAAATAAAACAAACTTGATGTAACAAATATGTATGTGGTTTCCACTTGTAATGCAAATGCTGTAAATAGCTGAATCAGAAGCATTCAATACTGAGGGAGAAATCTCAGGACCTACTGCTTCAAAACCACAGACTTCTAGCATGTAAACTAAAGAAAAATCTCCATGAACATGTAGTAGCATTTATAAAAGCAGAAACATACTTCAAGGTGTGTAATTATATGAGACATTTTATCTTCTTGGGTGGCTGGCTTTTGAGCTGAATTTTTTTAGCATTTTATGAGGTATAGGCATAATTGGCCTAACTATAATGTTTTTCAATCTACAGCCCTGTAAAAAGGGATGCTAGTCTAATTCCTTAATTAGGCCCACACTGTGGACCAAAACTACATGGCCATGCTAGGGCATGAGGAACAGTGATGTCTCTGCCAGTTCCCTTATCTCTCCATCTCTAACCTGTAGGTATGGGAGGAGTGCTCTATACATTTCTCTTCATCCTAGAGTGTGACAATAAAGGTGGTCTAGCAATAAGGAAACACTGCTCCATTCCCCCCACAGTCAGGAAAACAATCTGCTGTTGGCAAAGGTATATACCTGGATGGTGTTTTCCATTGGGGAAGAACAGTGCAATGCTTGGAATCAGCCTGGGGGTGTAGTTTGATTCATTGCCTTCACAGGATCTGAGAAGTCAGTTAGACCCGGATACTTAGAGGAATTTGGAAACCTCATTTGTATTCAAATTGATAAGAATTAGCTTCCTAATATTCAGAATTATCTTCCTAAAGAACAATATGAACATTCAGATCTTGAGGGTATAGATTCAGTCTTATTATGCCTTAATTGACCACTCTGTCCATAATGAAGAAAAAAAATTCCTACTCCTTCAGTTTGCTGTGAAAATAGATACATGAAACAATACTTTGAGATGTTCCAGGTACACTGGCAGTATGAAACAATACAGAGTATGTTACTTCTAAAGATAGCTGAGGCTGGGTTTTTGAGGCACATACTGTCCTTTTGGTTCATTAGCAGTCCATGGAAATCCATAGGAATACTTTTGTTCTACTAATAAGACAAAAGACATTATGGTATAGTTTAATCAGTAGACTACTAAATGTTTTCTTTACTGAAATGTGAACAATGAAGTCATCATTGTTCCTGGCTGTAAAATACAGTGTCTCTTTTTCAAAATACCAGTGATCACAATGCACTAGGGCTCCTGGGCCTGTTGACAATTTTACACTAACTTTGCATTATTTCCTACCCTTTATCTCAAATTGGCATCATTTTACTGCATTGATAACTAGAAGTAGCAAATCAGAAATTAGAAAGACGGAAAACTGACACTGATTGATGTCCAAGTCTTTCTCCTGATTCGCTGATTAAACTCATCAATCTATATGCAGAAGAGATGTCCAATGCAAATGGAACCAACCAGCCTTAACGAAGTTGTGTTGTCAGCATACTAACGGGAAAATAGGATCCTCATGGCAAATAGGGAAAACAAAACTAAACCAGAGACTGTCGGCTACGAACAACATTTATTTAAGAGATGGCAAATCACTATTTAAAATATGTCCTAAACATGACAGTAAATCTTGTTGGCTATACAAGATTAGATTGTGGTATATAGATTGTGCAGGAAAAAAAATCAGGCTAGTTTGTGGGGCCCCTGGGCTGTGGGAAAACAGTGCTCTTTCTCAACTCAGTAGTCCCCCAGTTTGTTTGGAGAATGAACATTAGTGTCACTATCTAAAGTGTCCCAGTCCCCAGACACACTGTAGTTTTCTGAGATTGTCCCTTTCTCTTCCTCTTCTACTTACACAGAGGTTCTACAGTCTGTTTCTTTTAAATGAGAGATCATCAAATTGGAGCTGCATCCTAATTTTTTATTAAATGAAACATTTTTATAGGGATTCACTGTATTTCATTATTTCCATATAAATCAAAATAATTTAGAGTACAAATTAACTGAAGAAAGTGGCTGCAAAGCAGAGGTGTTAATCTGGAAAAAAAAATATAAGAGTTTTGCAAACTCTTTGATAAATGGTGCAAACACATAAGTTCAAGGAATATACAGAGTTTTGCATCTAGGGGTGGCTGAGTTGAAAGAAGATCAAAACAAGTAAATATGCAAGAATTTTATAAAACGCTATTGAAAACCTTTGGTCAAGGTCAGATCAGCCAGTTCCAAAGAGAATAGGTAAATAACTTCCTCACAATTATTTGATTAGAGATGGTTGGAAAAAGATTTTTTCTTGAGGAATGATTTGATTTTTCTTGCTTTAATAGAAGAGAGAAATATTTGCCAGAAATACATTAACTTTTAACATTTTTATTTTCTGTAGTTTCTGTTGCTAGTACAGTCACATTTTGTGTAGTTTCTTGCTAACGATGTGACTTCTGAAGCTTCTTGAGCTAATTTTTCTTGTGGTCAATGAATTGTCAAGAATGAGATGAAGAACTTAGATTGGTGATGGGGTCTAGAAAAAAAGGAAAAGGAAAATAAAATGTGTTTAGGCTACGTCAGCACTTTCTTATTTAGAGTAGCTATTTACGAAGTCATTGTGTTTGATAAATCAGTATTTTCAGAGCCATTGCTCAGAAGCTGTGTGCTACGGGAAAGGCTCTGTAATACAATTACAGCCACAGGAACCTAAAAAGTCAAGTATGAGGTCATGACTGGTACACTTTAGGTTGACCGTGGCAGTGAAGGATAACCCCTCCTCTGGGTGCTCTTCACTCTCTACTCTCTGTGGTTGCCAGAGGGCAGTGATTTCAGCTGGAGACATGGATACAAAACTCAGTACTCAACAATGTCCTCTTCCATGATGTTTTCAAATGTTTCATTTCACATAAAAATATATTGTCTTCATTATTTCCCCTCTTAACGTTCATTAATTATGTTCCTACAACTCATCAGATGTTTATTTCAGTGAATGTAAAGGGAAAAAAAGTGCTATAAATCAGTCCTTGTTTTCACCTCTAGGTGCCCGACTCCAAATAATTTCTTAAAATAACTGAAGACCCAAAATATTTTAAGGGATCTTCTCTGTCCTGCTTGGCATAAAATTAGCACCCCATATCACATTTATCCTTAAATAAATTCCCAAAGACAAAAAATTCAAAAAATATATGGAAATTAATAGATCCCTCTCTGACCAGACTAAGATGCAATAGGCTTAACTGGGGCAAAGAATAGTCCATAAAAATGTTATGAAATGCCTTCTAACAGAAAGCTCAGGGAAGTATTCAAAAAAGACAGTGTGGGATCTTCATCATTAGAGGCCTTTAAGAGCAGGATTAGACAAGCAACTGTCAGGAATGACACAGGTAGAGCTGGTTTTGCCTTAGGGCAGAGGGACGGACTAACTGACCTCTTGAGGTCATTTTCAGCCTTGTGATTCTGTGAATGAAAACATACATCCCCTCCTAACCGCAATAGAATCTGTCATCACTCAACACCATTTCCTTTCAGTGTAATGCATTCAACCTTAACTTTGTCCTTTGTTTTGCTCTATTAAGGAAGTATGCTTTCAGATGTACTATCTAATGCAATATTAAGTGCTTTGTTAAGAATGAGGAAAAGATGCAAAATTTTGAAGTTCATTAAGAAATTACAAATTTCTATACATTTTTATGGCATGGTGGGCATGGGGGAGAAAAAAACCTACAATGTTTTTTCTCCATTAAAAAAATATTTTTTTTTATAAAAAATAAAAATAAGGTAATAGGTCTTCTTGGTTATATTTACTTCCTTTGTAAATATGATAACTACTCTTAGATTTTGCAAGGGATCCTTATAGAGTCGTGTGTGTGCACATACATGCATACATATTTACATATATGTATTTGTATCTGTACCACTATAAGATTATATTGCAAATAAGAAATGTGAGTAGGAAATGGAATTTGTAACCTAGCATTGTGTCATTTTGATATTGGCTTTTTTTTTTTTTTTCATGTTAGAGGATAGTAGGAAGATCAGTAGAATTAACTTAAATCGTTAATATGTGAAGTCTCACAAGAAAAAACAGTCACTTTTCCAGGTTCTTGTTGATTCTCCAATCAAGACATAGGCCTGTTCCAAGCTGAGCTTTCTCTTACACTGTTATATCTTCTTCATACACTTGTTCTAATAAATACTTGGTAAATTATGATGTGAATTATACCACTAAAAATTTCTAGCAAGCTTTTCCTAGGCACACAGGTATTTATGAAGCTAGTATAATTTTCTGTGTACAATGTAGAAAACTGAAAAGCAATTAAAAATACCATCCAAGATTACTTATCAGGCAATAATCTTTCCATTATGCTCCAATTTAATATTGGAGTAACTATATGATTTTCCCATACTGATCTTTTACTTCCTTCTCTTATGAGTTTTAATGATAATTTTTCTTAGAGAATCTCCTCATCTACTTTGTCATATTCTCCGTGACTTTATGTCACTACTCCCTATGTTTTCTCTCTTAGTGTACAAATATATCTTTGTTTTCCTTACCTTAGAAGTGTAAGATCTTCTTGTTTTCCACTAATGCCCTAGGTGTTAATTTAGGTTTTTTTTCTTCTCATCTCAAATTTTTAAAGAAATACAGCATGTGTCTGGAATTCTCCTGTACTCATCTCTACATCTGCCTTCACTGGAAAATCTTCCTCTCAGCAAAGATGTTAAGAGCTTTTAGTCAAAGATCAGATTTAAAAATCATGTTTGTCTCAGCAGCATAATCAATTGCACACTTAAAATCTTGTCTTCCTCCTCCTTTCTTGACTCTTTTTCTTACCTGTTTTCCTGTTTCCTCTAATCCTCCCTTTCATCTCTTCTCTGGTCTATTATTTCAGGTACTTTCATCTTATTATGGTGTCATCCTTATCTTTCTCTTCAATATTCTTCTTTTCCTCTAAACCACAGGTCTTGGTCACTTCATTCATTTAGACTGATGTAACTATCATCTTGGGTTTATTTTTCTTCATAGACCTAAAGGAAAGAAATTCTTTATTACTTCTTCTTTTTGATCAAATTCATCACCATCTTGCATGTCACTAGGGCATGTAACCTGGCTCAACTCTGACAGTTTCTTAGTCCTTGCATCCAAATACTGTCTGCATAATTTATGAGACACAACCTGTTTTAGCCATCCACAGTTAAAGGTACTGTCAGCTTTCACAATATCATATCCCAATTTCTACAAGTGGGATTCTACAATTTGTTAAAATGTGCATTTTTGTAGCCCAGAACTTAAACCATGATACCCTTACCTGCAAACTTGTTCCTACTTATTTAGTATCCCTCATTTGCTTTTAGTGACATTTACCAACGTTTAGGAAGAATATTTCATATTAATCATGTGAAAGTGAAACAACTTGAGAAAACAGCATGAAGCTGAGTCTTGGGAGGCTTAGGGTAGATATCAGGAAAAGGTTTTTCATACATAGGGTGGCTGAGCACTGGAACAGACCCCCCAAGGAAGTGGTCACAGCACCAAGCCTGACAGAGTTTGGACAAGGCTTTCAGCCATATGGTGGGACTCTTGTGGTGTCCTGCACAGGGTCGGGAAATGATCTTGATGGGTCCCTTCCAATCCAGTTTGTTCTATGATTCTGTGACTGAAGCATAGCACATTGACTTCTCATGTTTCTTTGTTTTCTTGTATTCCCGTTTCTTACAGAACCAATATCCTTATCTTCATCTTGTAAGTCTGTACAACATTTTACTCTTGTTTGTACAGTGCCTATATTATACAGTGCCTGTAAAAGAGTGGTTTGTGTTCATGCTAAAAATCTCAAAGCTTCATAGAGTTAATTCCCTGAAATTTTACAAGAGCTATCCAGCTTTAAGAATAATCAGAATTAGTCCTGCTGCATCTGTTTATACTTGCATGGTTCTGATCTGTCAATGTTCATGGAGGAGAGAATGGACAAGCTTTCAATTGCTCAATTGTACCTTTACTTTTAAGGCGTGGGTAGGAAAAATATCACTAACCCATAATTTCCTAGAGTGAATCAGAAGACGATAGTAAGCTACAGAATATTAAAACATTTGTGAAAGAGAAATTTTTCTTTCTTGGAGTGTGAAGCTCATCATTATAGAAGGATTTTGAAGTATTCATCTTCAATATAAAAACACTCAATAACCTTGAAAAGAAAAATATGCCCCCAACCTTTTACTCTTTTCGAGGGACTGAGAAGACTAATAAGTGATGACAAACTACTGAAAGCTGTTTGCCATACTTATAAATTCCTACTTTGGCTTATCCCTCAAACATTTCATCTAAAAGTAGAATATTATAAGACTGTGACATCCATTAGCTGTGGCTAAGCCAAGTTACAGCATTTTTACTGTCTATTTAAGCCCACTAAAATAGGAATGGACAGTGCCTGGTAAGGATCTGCCTTCTCTGCCCAAGGGCAAGCAGCATAATTCATCAGGCTTGGTGGTCAGATGGTTTGTCTGCCTGAGATGCCCTGGGACTGACCTAACCCTTCTCCTTGTGAAGTGGCCATGGAAGCCAAGGACTCAGTTTCAGCCATGGCTGAGCCATTGAATAGCTGCTTTCCACAACCAGAAGGCCTGCTTCTGGGACCACACTGTCACTCAATGCACCAGGGCTGTGGTGCAAATACTCTTCTGTTTATATGGCAGGAGGAGCTACATCAATGAAATGATATGTTTAAAGCCCATGTCATTTTCCACTCTATACCTGTGCCCATAACACCTATGCAGTTGTGAATGATATTTGTACAGGTTCCTCAACTACTAAATTTGTGCCTTTGCTAAAGCCCCAATACCTGTCTAGTTCATGATCTCTGAAGGCTGAGTATGCTTAGGAAGAAATCCAAGTATTTACAGCATTGCTATCTTTTTTCTTTTAAATGGATAAAAACTGCTGACATGTCTGTTCATCTCATCTGGAGAGAAATTAATTCCATTTCTAAAAATTATACCTTAATTAGAAGATTGGTCACCAGTTGGTCACCAAAATGAGTAGTGAACCATGGAACAGATGAGGTATTACCCCTCTGCTCACTGATGTATGGAAAAAGATAATACCTTTTCTCTTTCTTTTTCCTAAACTGTTCTGTTCCTGACTTATGTGTGGCTTTTCAGCTTCTCTCAATAAACTGCGCAAATTGTGGATAGTCTGAAATACCACCCTGTTTCAGACTTGCATCTATCCTTTGAGCACAATTTTACTCCACATTTTCTCTCCACTTTAGTTCTTTAGATTTTTCTCTTATTAACATTGATAAGCATTTTTCAGAAAGCAACTTGTTTCTGACATTGTTTCAATAGTCAGAACTAGATAAATACAAATGAAATCTATCAAAAAACAAACATGTATTAGAATTTATTTTTCTTCTAATAGTCAATTTTTCCTTTCAGTTAGAACCCCACAAAAATTATAAAGGGACCTGTAAAAAAAACCCCCAAACTTATAAATCAGCTTTTAGAGTTACTTTATTATATAAAAATTTTAGTTGGCCAAAACTTGAAGCCTAACATTGACGTGTGTGACAGATGTGTGAACAGTGATTCTGAGTTCTGAACTTTTGACAATGACTTATTTTTTTCCTCTGAATTTTCCCTCTCTGTATAATAAAGATGTCAATTCCTATTATTAATTCTGCTTTAAGTATGAGAAGAACCATATAACATTTCTACAGGATTTTTGAAGATGAAATCTCTGTATCAGGGTAACACATATAATGTACAATATTTACAAGGAGAAGACATTTAAATATTTGGAACTTATATCTAAACTGCTGTAAATCAGGTGTTGCAATTACTAAGTTTTGTGAAAACAATCTAAAGGAGAAAAATGCTTTGTAAGAATTCATTCAGAGGTGTGAAAGATAGATGGTTTTGCAAGTGGTACATATGTAAATGCTTCTTCTTTCTTTTAAATGATTTATTTTTCCAGAAGCTTCTGAACAAAGACAAATTCTCAAAACAAGTGCATTAAAAAAGTGAGACTCTGCTAATAATGTCTAAAGAAATAAAAAATCTACTTCAGAGAAATTCAGTACGCAGTCTGCATATTCTAATGATAGCAGTGTGAATTACAGATAGCACACAAGTGATGTAGCAAGGCCACACAGCACCTTGCAATTTAGAATTTGTCAACATTTTGCAGTTTCCCTTGTGAGTCACCACTTGGTTGATGTTTCCCATTTATTGTTTACATAGGCTTAAGCTTTGGAACATCCATGCAAAACAGCACATTCGAGTTTTAAATCAGTCACACATAATGAGAAATTTCAAATCATTCCAAGCAGTTAATTTAATATTTTATAAGGAAAATGCAACTTGAGTTGTGCAGTTAAATTTGCAAGAAGATCAGGAAGGACAGCAAAAGCAGGCACCCATACAATGCTGGTGATAAAATAGAGATAAACTGAAAAAACGTGAGATTGCATATCTGAAGTCTGCAACAGATGTGCTCATACTTAACGTGTAGGTTTCATTCATTAAATATATGTATGATATAAATATGCTAATCCTGTGCCTCTGTCAGTCTGCAAAGAGGATAAGAAGGGTAGAAAACATAATTAAAAAGTGTGTAGGTGTTTCTGTTAAAAGAAATTTTCCAGTAGTGTGAAATCTGAATTTCTAGCTTGCCTTATTTTAATTTTGTGCTGCCTGGACCCTAAGTATCAAAAGAAGGGATTTCCCTCACTTCCTCAAGCCAGTCAGAGTCCCATATTATGGTGAAAACTGAGACTTTCAAGGTAGAAGGCAAGATGGCACTGGAGAAGAAATAGAAAGAATGTCAAGAAATTCCATTCCTATCTCTTTACCTCACATAATCTGATTTCTTTTCCTTTTTTCTGCGTGAAGCTCTGCAATTTCCAGTACACATGAAACATGGCTCCACAATCGGTTGCTAAAGAGCAGTAACTTCCCTACTTACACTGTCAAGCATTAATCAAGAAATTGGAGCAGCCTGGGTTTGGGGTTCTTTTTTTTTGACCGTTGCTAAATATATCCAGAGTGCTCTAAAAAAATCTGGAAAAGAAAATTAAAATCTTAAGTAAGTCTGTCCACAGTGATTTCAGGACTTGATTGTGGATTTCATCCTGATGGTGTTGATTTTAGGGACTACTACATCAAAGCATGAATGGTTTAGCTGCAAGCTCATGTTTACTACTTCACACAACACACTTGTTTCCCCGAAAGCCAATTCTGATTCAAATCAATTTAATTAAGTAACAAAGCTGGTTGTCATGGTAACAACACTACTAATTTGTCATGGCAAATACTCTGTGAGATTGACCAGTTGCTAAGCAACAGCCAATGGGTTTGAAGACAGAAGATGACAAATTCTATCTGGTGCAGATGTTGTGATCTAGTCTTGAATTAGGCCTCTGTTCAGAGTGGATTCCCAAGAGAGCATCACCTGGATAGCTTAATAGCAACAGAGGGAGCAGCATGCCACAACAAATTATATTGTTTTGTACTTTTAAAAATGTGTTTGAGGGAAAAGCTAGTAAAATAAGGTAATTTGATGCTCCCTGTCATCTTTTTTATTTTCCTGTTACAGAATATATGGAGATGATTCAATCTTACTGTACTTGGCTTTGCATATGCATATTTATATCTCTGAAACAGGCTTTTATTCATCTTTGTACAAATGATACATAAAATTTAGGCATGCAAGCACAAAACAAGTGGATTATAGCTAAATCACCTCAACAAAATCTGTTTGGAGTAATGTGCATAATTCACTCACAACAATGGAGAGCAATTTATTTTTAGTTTATTATTCTTTCTCTACAGATAGTCTCCAACTTCACAGTTTAAACTTGATTTACTTTTATTCATGAGAAAAAAATAATTATTCCTCTCATAGAAAGTACTACAAATATTTCAGGCTGTTGGTATCTTCCTATCTGTGCCTGCTTTTGATCTAAACAGAAATCAGAATAAGTGTAAAGTGACATCATTTTGTCAATCCATGACTTATATTTATCCTACTAGCTAATTTCTCCCAAATCCTTGTTTAACTGCCTTTGAATTTAAAAACCCACTTGAATTTGTAAATAATTTAAATATTGTGTTCAGTTCTATATTTACACCTAAATCTAAAACCTACTTGTTAAACTTAGTGCTTTGTCTGGAAAATGAACCAAACTGGCAACTGATAAGGCAAAATAGAGAAACTGGTGAGAGTAAGACTAGAAGCACTAAGAGAAAAGTTGATTGATTTACAGTTCATTGGAAAATATTGCTACCAGAAGTGCTTTGTGAAATGGGATTGATTTTTCTAGGATTTCGCTTGCAAATATATAAAAAAATTTCTGTCAGTTTTAAAATGCCTGGGTTTTTAGGTTATTTTAGAAATTTCATTTCTTCATGGAAGCTGACTTTTCAATTAGAAATAATTTGCCAAATTATAATCATAACAGAATGACAAGTGCTCTAATAGAACAAAGACTCAAGCATTGAAATCAAAACAAATCCTTCTAATTTTCTGAAGCAAGATATCTGAATGACCCAAACTTCCCCTCCTTTGCTCTACCATCATTTTCTTTTCTGTGAAATCACTCTTGCTGGCAGACAAATTTTAAAATTCCTGAAAAACCCTTATATGGCAGATATTCCAGCCTCCACGCATTTCTAATATGGACAGTACAATAGTTTCTTAATAGATTCATTACAACTAATAGATTGTTGACAGTAAGATCCAGACAAGAACCTTGTATTATGCTCTATGACATTTACTTGAATATATACTGCAACAATTTTTCAGTTTAAATAAAATATTATCTAAAACCAAAACAAAGGTTTGTTTCATCAGTTTCACTGCAAATGCAGTAATTGCAATAAAATTTAACTAAAACCATGATCTTTCATTGCATTAGAAGAGGGTTAAAATTAATCAAATGAACAATCCACACAAATTTTGATTTTACAAAACTAAAATCAGTCTTTTAAAACTAAGTTTGTAAAGTTACTATATAAATAGAGGGAGAATCATGCTCATCACGTTTGATTAAAAGGGCATTCTTCTGCAGAAAATTAGCTTAAGTACCTCCTACAGTATTAACAGAAAATATAAAAGCAGTATTCACATGCAACTTAGATGTCATCCTTTCATTATTTCAAACCACTTGTTAGGCTAACTTTTTTATATTGTGTTGCTTGGGGTGTCTGGGGCAAGGCTTGGGCAGTAGGGGTTCTGCAGGGCATGGCCTCCGTGGGCAGAGCTGGGGGAGGAAAGGTGGTGTTCTAATGTTTGTCTTTTGTTTCTCACTAACAAAATCTATTTTAGTTAGGAAAAAAAGGAAAAGTAAATTAATTGTCCTCAGGTGGAATATGTTTTGCCAGTGACAGTAACTGGTAAGAAATCTCACTGTCTCAATCAACACAAGAAGTTTCTTATTCTATTTTCTCCCCCGGTCCTGCTAAACAGAGGGAAGGAAGGAGAGAGTCACTGGTGGAAGCCTGGCTGTTTGCCAGGTCTAACCCACTAGGTAAAGGCAATCCAGACAATGGAAAAAAAATCACATGTAATGAGTGCACTGGCAAATTGAGCCAAGATTTCATGCTCAACAGCAGTACCTTCCAGTTTTCAGAGTCTGAAAATTATTTTAAGATTGAAAAAGTAGTAGACAACATGCTGTTTTCTTCCCTTTGAAAGCTGCAGATAAAATCCTAATATTGTACCAGGAGAAAAAATAAACAATTAAAGTTCTTTGAAATACAACTGGAAAGTGACAACATTACATACCAGAATACTCAGAAGACCTTGCAAACATTTGCCTTTGGCCCTGAAACTGGCATTTAGGTACTCTAATAGTACCTTTTGTGTGCTTTCAGTGCCTAATTTGGGCATCCCAGTTTACACAACCTTTTTGTTTATTAAACTCACAGATAGTTACATATTTTTAATTTTACTTTGATGAAGCTGACAATTCAGAGATAATTTAAACTCAGCAGTGGAGGGAGCAGCATGACCCTATCCTTTGCACCAGGCCTTCTGGTAAGACAGAACATACCTTTTCAAAGCTTTTCAGTTTTTAAAACACCAAAAACTGGAGGAGCCATGAGATCCTTAAATAAATTATTCCACTGGTTAATCATCAATTTACTCTTTCTGGCCATATAACTGAGGACTGATATTTGCTCTCTTAACTTCCTGATCATATCCTTTTCTATATCATATGACTCCTGGTAATTTCTAACTCCTTATGACGCTCCTTTTCAAAATTAGTTTCTCCTTCAGAAGGGAATTGTGACTTACAGTCATTGCTAGGTATGTAATATTGCAGTTTGAAAAGTCAAAATAAATCTTATTGTAGCAAGTCCAGATCATTGTAATATCTAGGCTGTTTGTCAGAGTTGTCTTTCTCATTATTTACCATACATGTTTTTTTATGTGTATAAATCTTAACAAGATTGATTGTGCGTCATTTTGCACAGTGCTGCTCAGGTCATGACTTGAATCACAACAGAAAGATGGAATCCAATAGGAAAAACCAAATGGATTATTTTTTTCATTAGAATTCTTTTTCAAAAACTATCAGTTAGAAAACTTTTAGTGAATTCTCTACCTGTAGTATTTTAAATCCTAAAGAAATCAAATACCCTTCAGAAATCTTTGCTAATGAAATCATAAACTCAATCAAAAAGAGCAAGTTTACTTGATAATTTTTTCATTACGCTGTGTTGATTGACAGTGTGCCATTATTTTAATTCTTCATTGATTTAATCTCCTGTCACCTTGACTTAGTTGCCCTATATCCATTTAATGAGACAACAGTTTGCTGAAGTATTTGTCCTTCTTAAGCAGTGGCACAAGAACAATTTTTTTTCTGGAATCCCAGAATTTTTTCAGTCTTCCAAGATTAATTCATCAGTCTGCTATTCCCTTGAACTTAACATGTGTGAAGTAGTTCATCATAGTTAAATGAAACTTTTTTTTTCTATTACGCTGTTCCTTTCCTCTCATTGCTACTGTAAGAAAACCTGTTTTGTTGTTGTTGTTGTAAACATCATCCTTCTTTCTAAGAACAGATGCAAAGTATACACTGGAGAATTCTTCCTTTCCTACAGTGTTACTGACATTTATATTGCCCTAATTTGGTAAACTTGGCCCGGAACCTGCCCCCAGGACAGACTTTATGGAGTGGAGAGAAGTGGAAAGTCTGGGGGAAGGAATTAAGAAGACTGCAGCCACTCCATCACTTCTCTCAGGACAAGGCACATACTGGGGGTTATACATTGGACCAAGGCTTCTTGTAATCTCTTCCTTTCTTTCACACATGTGGCAACTGTCCCTACACCAGTCCATCAAAAGGAAACAATTTTGCATCTATGCAATAGCAACAGTAAGGCTAAATAATCTTTTTTTCTGTTTACTGATGACTTCCCTGATCTCAAGGACCACCAAATGTCTAAAACTGGCATACGGTTCAGAAAACTCCTCTACTTTTGTTTAAGTGATCTGACACTTTACAGCATTTGCTTCAAAAGGTTAAAATCTGTTCCTATAACTAATCTTATCTTCTCTAAAGCCCCTTTTCTCTAGCAAATGGCTGGTCTGGCCTCTGGCTGACTTTGTGTCTTCACAAATTTCTCTAAAATTCACTATCCTCCCACCTTTTGTTTCAGCGAGGGTTCCTGGGAAGACTCCTACGAATCCCTCATTGAGAATGCCAACGAGGGAGAGCAGACATTTCCACCAGAAGAAAACAGTTCTGCCACATTCTCTTAAAGTATATTCTCCTCCCAAGACAAGCACAGAACTCCCATCAACACTAATGCACACACAGAGGTGAATATTCCCATTTGTGAGAGACCGTAATTGAATCACCATTAGCTGCAGCTTCTGGTGTTGTTCAGAATGAGTCAAGTCCTATTGCTTCTTGTTGCTAGAACACAATAAACAAGAGTTAAACTCTTTAAAGGCAGCTTTGTTCTTCTGTCAGACGCCTGCTGAACATTTGTATAAAATATAACAACTGCAAAGAGGTATTAGAATCTGGCAAAGACAGAGGCCCAAATTAACCTTAACTATAGAGTGTCTATCAATGTCTCAGTCTCAACTGCTTCAAAATCTCTCTTTCCGGTGGCTATAGAACAGTTCTATTACTAATCCAAATTTATCTCTAAGATGAGTGAATGTACATTTTCCTAATGTTTAAGCAGAAAAAGCTGTAAGGAAGCAGAATTGCCACTTCACTTCTAACTTTTTCATGGATAGCAGTGATTCAAGAATACTCCATAGAGTAAGTGGTTGTTGCTTGGTTTGTTTTTTTTTCCTCTCCAGAAAATAGAACCTTCCTAAGAAAACTTTACAGACATACACACACACACACACAAAAAGAACCTAAAGAAAGAAAAAGTACTTTTATGAAAGCTATCCATCAAGTGTCAAGGATAATAATCAATTTTTTGTCACAATGAACTGATAAAAGCTTTCAGTAATAATGTCATGGGGAAAAAAATTTGTGTTGGAACTCGTAACGCTCAGCCCTGATATCAAAAGAATTCATAAAAGCTCAATACCACTGTAACCCTCGGAGGCATGACAAAACACAATTTCTCATCCACAGGATATGGAATAATTCCTTCTTTTTATTTTTTTTTTCACAGAGGGAGAAGCAAAAGGAAAAAATCTGAATTTCAAAAAAAATATTACACAATCCTGCTTATGCAGGTGAACATTACCGATCATTTTGGTCGCCGATATCACAAACCGTTATGGTGATTTCTCTCACATCATGCAAATGGCTGCATAATGTCTACTCCTCTTGGAATGTAAAATCAAATCAGCATTCTAATGATACAAGCCTGTGATGAGCTTGGAAATAAATATGCAGAAGCGCATAAAAAAAAAATCAAGGCAATCAAGGAGAGCCAGCGTCCTAGCTTGGACTATAAATCTTTGTCTGTTTCAATCGTAAAGCTGGCCGAATCAGTGTAAAATTCGAGCAGGGATGTCATCAATTTCTGTTAACCTCTCTATTCTTCTTTGTGTTGGCGGTGCAGTGATGGATTGGTTTTGTCACTTGTGCTCAGTTCACAGTATGTTAACATGGAAGGGTGCAGTCAGGTTATGAAGAAGGGTTATTACTGTCCCAGCTCTGACCTGGACCTACTATCTTTTCTAGTATCACAAAGCCTTACTGTCTTTGGGAGTGAGAAGTAGCATCCTTGGAGCTGCCTAATGCTAAACAGAGCAGCCACATTTTTTTTCCTCCACTTGCTTTGCTATAGTTCTTTCCAGATGCTTTGCTCTAGCTTATAGACCTACTCTTTTCTACCATTTCTTAATTAATAAACTAATGTAGGACATGCTTATTAATCCAGCTAACAGTGCAGGAAGAAAAGTAATGAATTACTGGATTACATTAAGAGGAATCTATGATTTGCAAACACAAAAATATTCATAATTTTATGATCTCTAAATAACAAAGCACTGGTAATAAAACAGAGGCAATAATATAAACTTACTAGCATGTAGTGAATGCAAAAACGTTTTGAGGAGTGGACTAACAATTTTTCTTTCATGTTATCTTGATCATGTGTTTGGTAAGGGTGTTTAAATTGTGCTACCTAATTTCAGCAGTGAATTTAATGAGTTAGGATGTTCTTCAGATCTTGTTTTCTGCTTCTCTGCTGTGTCAGTGCACTCACTGCAATCTCTGCTGCCCAGCAGTCAGACACCTGGCCCTACTTCAAAACTCACAAGCTCAACTTTAAGCAATCTCAGGCTCTATTAATGTCAATGGAACTGCTCAGGTGCTTAAGTTAAGCATGTTCCTAAATGCTTTGTTGGAAGATTGTAATAAATTCTAATTCAGAGCCCAATGAAATCTTTAGAAGTCTTTATATTGACTTCAGTGGGCATTGTATCAGGCTAATAGAGCTCAACACCTTGCAGAACCGAGCCTTTAAATAGTTGGTTCATTTCACCACATAAGTGGTTGTTTTAGTGGTGGGTGAAGTGATCCCTATGTGTAGTATTTAATATAGTGTGTTTCAGCTTGTTAAGTTAGTAAAGTGCTTTGGGATCACTTGAGATGAAAGGTACAATACAAATGCAAGTTATTATTACTCTGCCAGAAATATCGGGTTTTTTTGTGAGTGAAAAATCACATTAAAATATGTGCTTTAAAACAAAGGAAATAGAACATTATAAAAATTCCATATCTATTTTCTTCTGTAAGGAAAAGCCAAGTGGAACAAAAGAACTCCTGCAATAGGTAGTCTGGGTCCTGCAGAAAAGCTGAACAATTGACGGTCAATGGCATTTTGTAAGTGATGCTTTTGCTCTTGACAAATTGGACCCAGGATATAGGAGCAAATCTGGTCACAAATGTCTGCCACTTCTCAGAGCTGTGTTGGCTGCTCAAAAGCAATTAAGTGAAGTGGGTGCTCAAGTCCCATTGAATGTCCCAATTAACAATTAGCAAGACTTGTGCTCTTAAGGGTTTTTGGACATCTTACACAATAGAGCAATGGCAAAGTCACATGAAGGAGACTTTCTATATCCTTTCTATAGGAGCTATTTTTAAAGTTGTATAAAAAATTCCAAATTAAATACAGTAGAGAACCAAGAAAGAAGAAATTGTTTTGTCAAAGCTTATTTTAATATACATCATTGAGTTCAGGAATGTAAAAGGAGCCTAGCCAGACATCAGCCTCAGCAATCTATCCAAATCCAAACTGATACAAGTTTCCCAAGCAATTTTTCCATTAAAATATATGTTCTGGCATTCTTAAGACGTCTTGGGGTACCAAACCGCTGCATATTAACAATATTAACAAAAATAAACAGAGGTAAGTTTGGCATGATAAAGTTTCTCTGTGTGGTTGGTCTAGCTTTTTTTCTCCCAAGTTTGTTTATTTTTCTCATCACGAATTTAAGCAAAACAACATGTTCAGTGACACCTACAGACGCTCCAAAAAAAGGAGCTAAGAAAGAATCCCAAAGAAGTCATACTGACCTTACTGATAAATTCCACCTTGGAAATCACTTCAAGCACCATTGAACTGAGAGGGACGGTACACTTGCTGTCCCTGTCCCATGAAAGGGAATTTTCTCTGCAGAAGGGAATGTTTTTGCACATCTACCAGCTCACATGTACCCTCACCCACTGAATGCCCCCCTTCACACATCTAAAGAGAGCAAATACAATCTGCCACAAAAAAGACCTTGTAATAGTCTCCAGAGACATGAATCCCATTAAATTAATTATTGTATTGCAAATATTTTTAGCAGGATGCCCATTTACTGCTATATTTGCCTTAAAGGTTCATGTTCTCGATTACATAATGATATACAAATTAAATGCAATTTCAAATTTAAACCTGTACAAGTGTCAGTTACCAAGTTCCCCTGTTAGTCCCATGAGGCTGCCCAGAGCACAGTTGCAAACTGTGCTATTGTGCAGACATTGCATTACTCACTCCAAGAAACACTTATTGAAGGCATTATGTCTAATGAGTCTTATTTATTGTTGGTATTGCAGAATCCAGTGAATTCAGACATGAGACTGGACCTGATACAATAGATACTGTGCAGAAATAAAGATCTACCAGGGCTGCGTGGCTCTGACAAATTTTAAGGAGAGATAAAACAATTTTTGTCATATAAATTGATCTGCAAATCAAAGAATTCTAGGCTGCTGTGACAGGGTTCTTCTGTGTTTAGGAACCCTCCTTCTGCAGGAGGAACTAGCCTAGGTTTTCCTGAATTCCATGAAACTTTGATTATTGTAACTAGCACCTTGTGTAATCAATATAGATCAACCTCAATCAAGTAGAAATATGTTCTATGCATGTTGCTAACAAGAAAATATAATTTCATCTATTTGTGAAAAGAGAATGCAAATTAATTAGGAACATGTTCAAAATAATTTAAAGACCATGAGAATCTTTCTGAATAATTTTTCTGTATTTTTCTAAGGCTTTATTAATTTCTAATAGAGTTTGCAAGGAAGCGTTTGGGGGAAAACCTTGACATGTTGACACGGGGTTTTGCAAGACCTAAACCAACAGAAGTTTGTTATTTCCTAAGGTCCAATCCTGAGAAATCTGCAGAGGGTCTGGGTTTGTCTCAATAATTTACGAGCTTATCAGTGGACTCTGTAACTTTGAGTTTCAGGCCCACATTTAGCTTAAAAAAGTCATTTCAAATGAGGGCTAATTAGCAAATTATCACTTTGCAATCTTTCTCAACAGTTATTTAAATCAACACTCCCCAAAAGGAGAAACAAAATGCAGTCACCAGTAACCACAGACACAAAAATTGACATGCAAATTCAAACACAGATACACAGGATGTTTAATGAGAGGGAAAAAAGTTTCTTCTAATAATAGAGTAACTTTAAAATATAGCTTAATGCATGTTGAATGCATGTCCCTCACTCTTCAGTTTCTCTTTCCAGTTTAAAATCATTTTGACCTTGAGCCTATTCTGTAATCAAGGTGTTTGATAAGTCAAATCCTTCAGAGGTGTAGGGAAAAGGCACTTTTTAGAATGTTAGACTGGCAAAACACAGGGTGCAGTTATTGCTTTAGAGAAATGTCATAGATGTCCTCTAACCTTTTGTTTTTAGGAGCATATTTCTTGGATGATTTTTTTCAAGGACTCGGGTCAGGAAGAATCTACCCCAAGGGTAGTTGGAGGGAAGAAAAAATAACAAGGCATGGTGGCACCTGGGGACCACAACATTGTTCACATCCTCTGTAATCATCAGTGCACTGCTCAGCTGCTTTGGTAATTTACATAATACCATCCTGACACGTTCACTTCAGTTATCTATCACCACTGGGATGGGGTTGCTGTTTTCTTGCTTTATTTTCTTTCTCCCTATCTGTCTCTCTTTGTGCCTTTCTTTCTCTCATTGTGTCTTATGTTTATCTGGCCAAGCAAAAAAGATTGATTTCACATTGTTTCTGCCCTCCTTGTCCAAGAAATATGATTTTGGCAAATGATGAGGCAGCGAGCACAGCTAATAAGCAAAAATGCACATATAGAGGTTTTATTCTCTACATTTTAATGAATAGCATCTTTAGGGGAACTGACGAGGAGGAGGAGAAAAACAATAATTTAATGGATGCTGAGATGGGAGGAGAGAGTCAGTTTAATAAGGCTAAATTCTAAGGATATGATGGACTTTATTAATATTTAATCAGGGCAAAATCTGAAACATAGGACTGGACACTGAGCTTGAAATAAAAGATTAAAGCTTTGCTTCTTGAGTTACATTTTCTCAACAATTAACAAAGGAAAGGTAATATTTCATTTTTCTAAGTGTAATTTTTATTGTCACGTGACAGATGAATTGGCTGTCTGAAAACATGAGTAATTTCTGCAGTCCTACCTACTGAGATCTAACTACAGGCTTGTTCTCCCCAGTGTTACCTCTATACCCCTTGACTTTAATGGTGTTGTTCCCGATGTACATCACTGTAACTGGTATTGACAGTTATGCCCTTGTGTGCATCCTTGTCTATCACCCTTGTGGATGACAAGGGTGCTGAAGTCACCTCCCCACAGTAAAGGAAAATTCTACGACCCAGGGAAGGACCACTGAAATGGGGATGTGGACAACCTATTTATTGTTACTTTTTCTAGCCTGTTGGGGTGAATTATTCATACTCTCAACCACTCATTCCTGGCAGTGAAAACCCAAAGTCACTTGGCTACTGGGACTTCCCACTACACGAAGATAAAAGACAACTTTTCAGGCAACATGGTACTTGGTGCAGGAAAGGATAAAAGGCGCTTTTATTGGTGTCCCTGAATGAGCATTAGAAATGATTCATTGTCTCTACATACTGATGTTCCTAATAAATAGTTACAGGGCAAAAAACCAAACCTTGCAGAAATTAAAGTATGATGATACTCAAAAACAGTGCTATCAGCACCTGAAAGAGTTTAATTCACTTAGAATTTCTAAATCTCTTCCATTAAAAAAAAAAAAAAAAGGCATGAATATCCCTGTTTTTAAACAGTGTTTCCATTATTAATGTAGATAATTCTCAGTTTAGTACCTCAAGTTAGGTGGGAAGACCCTGAACATCAGACTTTTCTATATGGAAACTTTGGATTCAATTCCTGTTATATACATTCCCCTGCTGAAATACTGGGACAAGTAAGACAGCTGCATATATATTGAAGGAGAGATGGGGACATAGAGAGAAGGCTAACAACCTCAGGCAGATCTCCATAGTTTGCGTTCATACGCCCTACATTATTTAAGCAAGTGTATTAATTTGGTAATAGCACTCTGGAGGAGTTGATCCTCTGTAAGGTCAGGGTCTTCTGCAGCTAAAGACTTTGCATAAACTTATGGCTTGTCTTCATCAAATCCATGGTATGAATGGATTTCTAAAATCCAATGTGCAAAGTAAAAGAAAAATATTTTTAATGAGCCAATCCTTCCACCTCTAAAAACTTCACAGACAAAAATAAAAAAGCATTTATTATAGACTGAAACCATATTTATTACAGACTACAGTTGCATTTCATACCAGAATCTCTCCTAAAGGTTCCTTATACTCTTTGATTCTCCTTTTATAAATGTTTTGGGTTTTTTTCTGATAAAAAATACAGGATTTATTGAAGATTCCTCAGAGTTGTTTCAATTAAATCCTGTCTCCTTATATATCAATTTTGTATGATAGAAACAAATTCAAGGTACTGTCCTGCAAACACTGATACAATGAGATAACTCAAGAGAGCACTCAAATGTTCTCAAGTATAGGCTTCACTGGAAAAATTTAGCCTTGGCAAAATCAATTTATTTTATGTGTATTAACACTGCTTTATGCTAGGGATGATTTTTTTGTTTTGTTCTGAGGGGGTTTACTTGAGTGGAAGAAGGACTTCATTTTGACACCAAAAAAATGTCATCCAAACCACCTTGTTTAGAAAAGCTGGTCTTTGTCTGTTCAGATCAAATACATAAAACATTCAAGTACCTCAGTAGGTTGAGAAAATGGAAGAATATAGGAAGATTCTTCTGGGGTCTCACAGAAAGACTGGAGAGTACTGATCTTATTAACCTC
Source organism: Aphelocoma coerulescens (assembly GCF_041296385.1). Classification (NCBI taxonomy): domain Eukaryota; kingdom Metazoa; phylum Chordata; class Aves; order Passeriformes; family Corvidae; genus Aphelocoma; species Aphelocoma coerulescens. The sequence continues at coordinate 54,814,358 of NC_091019.1, read as the reverse complement.
TAAGGACCTTGAAACAAGATTTTACAGCAACTAGCCCAAACACTTTGAGATAACTGCAGAGACCATGATTCTTTAACCTCTGCAATATTAATATTCTGTTGTTATCTGATGAGCTCTGGCATTTCTTTAACACAGTAGACAAAGAAGGCATAATGAGATATGAGTACTGATCTTAGATTTGGTATTCTGGTCTGTTCATGATAATGATAAAGTTAGAGTTGTAGGTGAACCTTTAGCAAACTCAGATACTTCTTTTTATTCTTGTTACAACTTACTCTTTCTTGCATGTCAGACTCAGGCACCTCATTCACAAAACTAAAAATATTTCAGTCTGTTAAAGTGATAATTTTTAAACTAGACCTGTTTTACAGGTTTTATAATTGAAAAAAGTAGGTATGAAACAGGAGAATACCATGCTCTTATTTTGGCTTTACTGACACTGGGCTGAAGATGTTTGTTTCCAGTACAGTTCACGTTAATGTGGCTGTCATTGTTGCTCCTGGAATAGCTTATGAGGGGCTCAGTTCAGGCAGCAATTTATGTTGTTGCTGAGAGTACAGCCAGAACAGTTAAAGGAGACCTCCTGAGCTCTGGGGCCCTAAATCTTCAGCTACTTGACAATGGTGAACAGCATCAACTCTGTTTCCATTTGCCACAAGAAATAAAAAACACAGCCTTTTTTTAATTTCCTTTTTTTTTAAAGATGGGAGAAAGACATGTTGGCAACTGATACCAATGTGACCTCTCCGTGACTGACAGAAGGTTCATCATTGTGTGCTATACCTGTCACCTCAGTAATGTATGTAGGCTCAGCTGCCTGGTGATTTCAAAGTGAATTCCCATCCCTGACCTATAAGTTGTAACCTTTGGGTGGATTGCATGAAAAGCAGCTTCACTGGTGAGCTATGCAGATGTTGACAAGATGTGGAAAATGAATACGAAAGAAGATTAGGATTTTCCAACCTCTATATTTGACAATATGACCATATGACAATGACTGACCATTCAGCAAAAAGCTACACAAATATGATAAAGGAGATAAAGAAATCTTTTGTTCGGACGATGGTATGCAAGGAACACATTTCTAGGGGGAGCCTTTTCTGGGTCTGGCTACCAAGGTTTCAGATGCCTTCAGTGTCTTACATATTATACAATAGTTAAAATTATATGAAAACGCTTGTATTTCCTAGATGATTTCACATACCCAATAAAGTACTTTACCAGCTCTTTTAACTTTCATGGTCTAATTGTGTATCGAATATATTATTTTTTAATAAATTTACAAAACCTAGGAAAATCCATGTGGAATTTTTATCTATAGAGTTCTCACCAAATAACTAATACTGTCCTTTTGTCAGCTGAAAATTGGAATGGTTTCTATGTATGTCCACTTGATTAAAGCACACAGACAGTGAATTCCCAAAGAAAACCAGAAATCACATGAGCATTCGGTATTGTTAATTCTGTGTTCACAAGGCTACAGGTAGAAGCCAATGAGCTACAGATTTACTGAGACTTCATGCCCATATATTAAAAACAAGCAACAAAAAAAACAATCCCAGCTCAATTCTAGCAGTTTGAAGTTATGAAGTTACTTTATTTGATCTGTATTTTATGATAAAAATTGAATTAAGGAGAAGACACATACGGTCCATTTTTGTCTTTCAGGGAGGAATCTTTCTAACTTTCTACTGTGATAAAGAAAACTGGTAGATTCTGACAAAGTGAGGAGGAGGAAAAGACTTTTATTGAAATAACAAAATGATAGTGTCAGACACTGAATCCAAGAGATAAAATATTACATCTAATAAACATGTTACATATGGGATTAGTCATGAGCCCCTAGAATTATAGAAAAATAGAAGCTGTAGAGAAACATTAATATTAGTTTTGAAAAATAATAACTAAAGTTCCTATCATGTTTAAGAAAAAAAATGTTTACATTCTTGTTAAAGCACTTAAACAGGATGAAATAACTTGCTCTCCTGGAGTGCCAAGAGTTTTATTTTAGGTCTAGGTCTACAAGCCTTACTCCTGCCTGTTGCTGCATTCATCTAAGCACAATTACTTCTGCGAGTGACTGGATCACTTGGTGAGATTGTGATCTTAACTGATCATATATAGTCTTCAAAGGCAAAAACAGGTAACCATCCAGCTCTTCTGGATAGTCAACATTTCTGTGTTTGAAAATATCTTCCTCACAGTCCATTCAGAGGCAGGTAGCCAATGTACTGCCTGGGACCAAAAACATACTGTAGATAGACACACATTTCATTACAATTTGATGTGGCCAGCGTTGCTTAATTAAGTACATAGTCAAGCATCCATGTCTGCTCCTCCCACCTGCATCTCTTCATATCACTTTGCAATTTTCTTATCCCTGCCAACGTGGGGTGAAACAGCAGCACATAAACATCCACCCCCTCTTTCATCAGCCCAGCATTGTGATGGGTGTTTGTGTAATCGCTGTAAAAATTTTGTAAGTGTGTATGGAGGACACCTTGAAATGTTACTTGAAAAGAAACTTCCCTTGAGGTCAACAGAGTCCTTCCACTACTGATTGAAAGATCACTTGTCCTATTTTTTTACCAGGTTACTTCTATATTGCCAGTAGATCTTTAGAGTTGAATGATGAACTTCTGGATGCTGGAGTCAGGTGTCTGGTTTTTAGCTGCACTCTGACTTTCTGATGACCTTAGGGAAGACATAGAGTCTTCCCAGAGAGGAGAGAAAAATTAAACCCACATAAAACCCCACAAACAAACAAAAAAACCCCAAACAAACAAACCAACCAAAAAAACCCCACCCCCATGTTGTCTGAGCAGTCATTCAGATGTTTGAGCTTGCTATTCCTGTGCTCACCTGCCCATCCATCCTACACTGCAGGGCTATAATCCTGTATGGGAAGGACTTGGGGAAACTTGCCGGATCAGCACTGGGGAGGTGTCACAGGACAGCATGACAGCATATGTGGAGGTTGCCTCAGGCCGAGAAAGCCAAGCCAACCTTGTTCCCAGCTGCCCGTGCTGCAGGTAGGGATGTAGCTGGGGAAAGGCAAGCTCAAGATATCTTTCCTACTGTTATCAGCACTCCCACAAAGCCAGTGGGAACCTAAACATGGGCTTGTGTGCAAAATCTTTGGATGCAAGGTGAACTTGGACTCCAACAATGTTCTGTGCCTGGGCTTAGACTATAACAAAAATTTAATCTCCACACCTCAGAGCTCTACGTAGCAGTGATAACAATCCTTTATTTCTCCCACTCTTTGCCTGTAATTATCTATTTAGCATTCAAAACTTTTGTCTCTTCCCACGTTTTCTGGAGCCTAGCACAATTTGAAACTGATCATAGGCAGGATCTCTGGACACTACTCTAATGCAAATAATGCTAATGATAGGAGCAATGCCCCAAGGGTGTTGCAAAGCTATCCTAATATCCAAACCTGATTGTAATTTTATTTAGATTTTATATTACTGACTAAGAGCATTTATCTTCTTGCCATGCGCGGACATGTAGTTAGCGCACATTGCTTATGGGTTTCCAAGATAATGTAATGCAAACAAATCATATATCGTCTGAGAATGAGTCAGGCCCACATTTCAAGTTGATTTGATTTACCGTCACCTGTGTTGCAACAACTATTAGTCTGTTGAAATAATGAAAGAAAGAGAATAAGGGCTTTTAAGGCCAGTGTGGGAAAGTACCTGTTATATAAGCATCTTTGAAATGCAGAGGGGATAAAAAAATAGTTAGAAGTCTTAGAGAACTGGAAATTACAAAAGCAGTGCCTCTTCTGGAAAAGGACGATACTTAAATTCATGGGTGCCGGGGCGGATTCATTTGATAGAACTTGTCTGACTTTGGTCTTGTACATACGCAAGACAGATGTGTGGAAACAAGTGAAATCCCTCATACTGAGCTCATACCTCATACCAGGTTCAGAGTGGTCTTTCCTGATGCACAATAAAAAACTATAGTAAAACCTCCAAATTCCCACCTGTACCAGTGTTTCTCAGCAGTTATCAACAAGGGCTAAATTGAAAAGAATTATCCAAGTCCTTGTGACCAGCCCAGTGACCAGCCCTCCTATCTTTCTGGAGTGGTCAGGCTTTGATCCAGGCTGTAATACTAAGGAAGTTGAATAACTTTCTGTACAATGGTACTTTGTGAGCTCAGATTAAGAAAGAGAGATGGCTTTTCAGGATGGATAATAAATATCTATCTTCTTAACTAACTGGCTTGGCAAAATTCTGCCTTTCCACCCCTTCACACACACATCCCCCCTCTCAGCTGTGCCACCACTCCCTCCATGTATCTGTTTTGTTTTTTGTATTTGTGTTTTGCTGACTGGACCTGGAACTGAAAGCTGTGTCTACTGGCACTCTATTTTGCTGGGTGTTTTTGCTGTGGATACACTCTGAACTGCTGGAATACCTGCTGCTCTTGAGCACAGATAACAAGGTAATGTAAGAAAAGATTTCAAAGGAGACACACAGATATGTTGTCTCATACCTTTTCTGCTCCTCATTATTCAAAGTCTGAGAGAGAGATGTGGGGGAAAAAAGAGCTCTTCACGGGTCCCATGGGGCTGCAAAGACATCAGCTTGTGAATATTTCACAAGTGTATCTTTGTCCTGTAACACTGCTGTATAGTTACCTGCAGTTCAAAGGTAAGGACAACAAGGAATGCTGTATATTTCATTATTGTGCCAAGCATGGGAGCTTAAAATTTGCATTTGTAAAATCCAGTGGATTTTTCTATTGAGGGGTTAACATTTCAGTGACAATGAGATCCATTTTAAACCTAAATATAAAATCAATTTATGCTCTCGGTAAGCTGCATCTTGTCCACATCTGGTGAATCTCTAACCTGTCAGCTATGGTGAAAAGTTGAAGATTTTGCTTTCAATTGCATCTAAGTAGCAAACGGCAAGGTTCCTTTGTCTAGCTCTATTTTATAGTGCCACTTTCAGCATATATGAATTGATTGTGATCATCAAAATGGTGACTATCAAAAAACATCTTAAATATGCAGATCTGTTGCAAACTGTACTACAGTTGTATATTTAAAAATTTTTTAATGGGATGTTCCAAGTCACTGTTCAGAATATGTTTGCTGTGGTGACCATGATTGAGTAATCTCCAAATTTTTGGGAAGTCTAGCTTATTTCTGTTGACAGGGGTGTATTTTCCATCTCATTTCCCTTCTGTTTTTCTTTGGACCCCTTGTATATCCCAGAAGGAGTAGCCTTCCTCTGTTCATCTGACTCTGATTTCATCAACTAGTTCTGATAGGGAAAAATTCACAAGAACTGGGGCTTTATAAACTTGCCTTCATGAAAGAGAAATGAAAACAGGAGGAAACATACGCAGGGAAAACTGCAATAATGAGCAAGATGCAAATTACAAATTGCTTTTACCCATCCTGACTAGCAAACAAAGCCAAACAGCATCGGCACGCCTTGGAGTGCTTTGTAAGATACAAGTCATTTAAGACCTTGTGTTTTCAGTTAGCTGATTCTGTAATAACAACTGTTGGTACTGGCAGCATTGCATCATTGTTCTTAGCAAGGAAAAGCAATTTGGCCTATTGTTTCCAGAAACAGTTTTCTCTTTAAAAGCAATATAGTTGTTTAACCTAAATATAAACACATATGATGTCAATAATTTTATATGCATTACAGACTGTTACATGGTCTCTAACAACTTTCAGTGCTAACAGATAACTTCTACATGGCTTGTTCTGCTCATTTATTACCAGAGTAAAAGACACCATGGCTGCTGTTGGCTCTCTGTGCTCTCTGTAGCAAAATATGGCTTTTGAGAGGCACTAACTTGTCTCCATAGGCTTGAATGCATAGTTGCTTTCCTGCAATCTGGCTGCCTGCAGCTCAGTGACTTCAGGGTGTGCATAAGAGTGCACAAAGGCTTGGAATAAACTATGCACCAAAAAAAAGGGAATCCTTCTCATGTAGGCTCTGACAGTGATGCCATCTTTGGTCTCTGTCAAGCTGCTTTCCTGTCCTGGTCCACTGTCTGTGGAACAATGATGATAAATTTTGATTCTCTCACAAGTAAGACTTTGATAAAAAATTGGACCCAGTTCTGGGCCCCTCAGTTGAGGAAGGACATCAAAGTGCTGGAGGGAGTTCAGAGAAGGGCAAAAAAGCTGGTGAAATGTCTAGGGGGTAAAAGGAGCAGCTGAGGGAACTGGGGTTGTTTATCCAGGAGAAGAGAAGACTCAGAAGTGACATTATCATTCTCTTCAACTGCCTGAAAGGAGATTGTAGCCAGCTGGAGATTGGTCTCTTCCAGGCAACAAGAGACAAGATGAGAGGAAATGGCCTCAAGCTGCCCCAGCGGAGGTTCAGGCTGGACAGTAGGAAGAATTTCTTCACAGAAGGGTGGTTAAACATTGGAATGGACTGCCCAGGAAGGTGGTGGAGTCACCATTCCTGGAGGTGTTTAAGAAAACTGCAGACATGATACATAGTGCCATGGTCTATTTTACATGATGGTGTTCAGTCAAGGGCTGGACTCAATGATCTCAGAGCTCTTTTCCGGCCTAATTGATTCTGTGTTTCTGTAATGTGAGAGCTGTGTATTTCTCCAAGTTCGTTGTCAGATGGAGGTTGATATCCTCCAGATCAGCAGATTATTTGGACAGTTACATCCTGCCTTCTTGTTTTATAAAGACAACTTGTGCACAAGGACCTCAGATTTTCTTCTCATAAAGCAGTGGGGTGGTATGTGGTGGTCGATTGACCTGTGGTACAAGAGACAGAGGGAGTTCTTAGTGAGACAGTCTGTGGGGCCAAAGACTTTGGTTATGGTGAGGGAAAGGACCCTCTCCCAGGATGCCTTGTTTGGTTATGGTAATGTACCCCAGTTCTGCTTCCCCAGCTGGCTCCTGGTGTTAGCCACAGCCCTGTACTTAAGGTTGAGCTGTCATGTGCTCAGGGTCATTTGCCTCTGGAAACTTTCACAAGTTGTAGCAATAAACTGCTTTCTGTGTAACTCTAAGCAAGGACCCTTCTCAACTCCTTGCTGTTGGCTTAATATTACTGAAGCCATCCCTGTGTCTGTGTGGTCATGCATGTGAGCCACAGAGCCGGCAGGGAACCCAGTAATAGTGGTAAATGCCCTGATGACCTTTTATCTACACACAACATCAGTTAGAAGTATTGAGTTGGAAGGAATCTTCCCTCTTCCACTTTTCATTCCTGCCTACCCTATACCATGCTTGGTCACCATGGGCCACAGAGGTGTTCGCTGTGTCTTGGGAAGAGAAGTGGAAAATGCTTAATCTTTTCCAGAGGAAGCTCTGGAAAAGGAGCGTAGCACATGAAGAAGAAATCATGGTCTTCTGCACACAGTAGATTTATTAATTGGATTGCCTGAGAGGGAGCAGAAATTCATACATTTTTGTAGAAGGGAGTTGTATAAAGCCTAATGCCTTGGGATGGAAAAGAGAAGCTGTATTAGCGTTACAGCATAGATACTGCACAAGCACTGTGACACACAGCTCCTGGCATCTCATGGTCCTTTAAAATCTGACCAGACCAGAATGGGATTAAACATTGTCCCATCTTTGTCCTGCTGAAGTGCTGAAGCATCCTGAGTATGGCTGAAGTTGCAGTGCACATCTGTGTGGTCACAGCTTGCTGGACACTTCAGGAGGGATGACACATCTGACCCCCTTAGCAGGTTGACTCTGTCTGATAAAGCAATGTCAAAAGGCTCATTTCTGATGTCACCTCTGTTTTTTAGGGAGAAAATGAAGTCCCTGAGATGAACGGGGACCTGATGACATCTGCACTGATCCAGCACTGCAATTTGGCATGGTAGCTGGAGTCATGTCGTTAATGTGACCACAGGAGATGAGCCGTGTGCTGATGATGATCAAAGTGTTCCCAATGCATTGGACTGCTTTTGTACAAATGCATTGCAGGCTATTAATCATCATAATGGAATATAATGGGACCCTGAACATGGTTACTTAGAGAGGTGAGTGAGTGCTCATGTGCTTAGGCCTCCAAGAATAAGAGCACATTGTTCTAGTAAAATTGACAGGATGGAGTATGAAATTACTCCAAAGTATGCTCATAAGCCTCAGTCACACAGTTCGATCCTGTCCTCCTCCATTTCACAGCTAACTTTTCCTCAGGTCTTTTTCATGCATGTTTTTAAAAGCAAATCATAAAATGTGGTGCATGTATCAAAAATAACAAAAATTTAACTCAGTTGCTGTAATATGAAGAGTGTTGGATTTTCCTTATGGTTTCGACTTAGATTACTGAGGCTAAAATTAGTGATTAAAGATGAGTTCCCATATTGTAACTAAAACAAGCTTACTGCATCCTGGATAAAATCGTAAGACTGTGCTGAGGGTGTGAGAGAAAAACCTTACAAATTCTTTAAGATACCTTAAAGAATTTACATTTACATACCACAAACCAACAAGGCATGGTAGGAGTTAAAATGACATTAATTCTACAGAAGAGATAGGAGTTGACTGTTTAATAGTTTCTTTTTAATTCTAGGCCACACAGACAAATGTTTCTGTGAATTATCTAGAGAGCTGTTAGGGAAGGAAAGATATTAATATTAATTGGTCTGATGCAAAATGGGAGGGACATATAAGAAAGGGAAAATGAAAGAGGTGTACAGAAAACCTCAGTTGTAACTATCTGGTTGATCTGAGCAATACTTTAAACTTTTCATACTTGCAAAATCTTACTTTATTTGTTGAAAAGTGTTTAGGAGTGCTATTGATTTTTTTTGGAAAAGGAGCATTAGTGTTTTAGTATAAACTCCTGATTTATACTACCCTTGGTACATTGGTTCCTGGGGGAGAGTGTTGAATTGTTTGGTTGAGTTTTAGCTTTTGGGTGTTTGTAGTTTGTTTGTTTTTTTTTTTTTTTTTTTCCTTTTTTTCCTCACTCTTCTTTTAAGGCATTTTTTTTTCTTTTTCTTTTGTCATCTTCTTTTTTTTCTTTTCATTTTCCCCTGTCTTATTTGGCTGTTGTGATCAATTAAGGGATTTTGAAAGCTCCTATTCAAAAGTATCTCAATGTTATCTAGCTTTTATTTGTACCACTTAAAAAGAAAAGTTTTAATCTGCAGTCAATAATTTATTTGAGAATCTGAGTATCTTCTAAATTATATTGGGCTAAGTTCTCATCACTGCAAAGAGGTAACTCCATGTTTAAAAAAAGTTAGCTCCATGCTTAGACAAGATAAATGTATCTACCTTAAAGTGGAAAAGATTTGACAAAACGTCAGTGGTTTAGATCAGAAGAGATCCACAAAGTCATACAACTTATCTCCCATCCTTATAGAACTTTTTCCAAATAAAGGAATAAATCAATAGATAAATAAAATCCTAATATTTTCTTTGAACTAATTTTAAATACTATAGAAACACAAAGGAACTTCCCATTGCTGATAAAATATTTGTCACCACCAACATAAATTTTTCCTCTTTGATTCTAAACAACTGTTCTAGTGGGGAGAAAAAGTCTTAACCCCTATTGGAAACACTCACTTCTGTGCATTTTATAAATAAGAGTAATTTTCCATTACTGCCTAAAACAGGCAGAGGTCTTTGAGCAAATATGGCCAAAAGCATGATGCTATGTATGTTAGCAGTCTTAGTAACTGCTCTGTGTGCTGTGCTGTGTTCTATTCAGGGATCACTGTGAAGAGGGGCTAGAAATACATGACAGCAGAAAACTGAAAGGAGTTCAAATGTTGAATTGTGTCAGAATAAAGATGAAGACTGAGTTAGTTTAGTGAAATGCCTTGCAGAGAGTACCAGACCACCACTTCTTATGATTGTAGGATTACAGTGTACAGGCTGCTCCTGGAGTTCTGCTGCCCTTTTCATTCCCGTTCTTAATCTGGAGGGACTAGGGAAAGGAGGAGGGAGAAACAATCTCTCCAACAACACCATAAAGAAATCATGCAGAATAATAATATAGGCTCTTCTCATATGCATCACCCTGCTTCCTTTGATTCTGATAGTCCTATTAGTAATGTTGCCATTGCTGTGTGATTTATTTAGGGGCTTTGTGTTCACAATTGAGCTGTGCAGCATACAGCTTGTTATGATCTATACTAAGGGATATGGTTCGGTACCTCTGAATAGTGTAACCCTATGGAATCTGGAGGCAATGTGTTGTAACTTACATATCTTCTTCTGGAGAATTATATTACAACTTGATCTGATTTTTACCTGATGTTTCACCTATTAAAATGAGACATTTGAAAAGGGGAGAATTTGCAGCTGCCGGCTTCTCAGAAAAGATCAACTCTTTCTGTAATTATTACGGAAGATAACAATTTAAAATAATGAAACACCCATAACATGTTTTAAGGAAGCAGCTTGTTGCTATAATTAGAACTAGAACCAAATTGCTCTGATGGCAAACACCATTTATTGAACTCCATCAATAGAGAAGCTTCAGCAAGCAAATAACATAAGTGGGAAAATATCAAAAGCAAGTACATGACATGGAAAAATTAGGCTGATGAGAAAGTGTTACAGTTGAGCTTCTTGAGGTTCACCCTCTCAAAAAACAGATACAGAGCAGCAGGCTGGTGAGCTGAGACAGGCTGGTGTTTATAGCAGAGAACACTGACCAAGGAGTGCTGACACAGTTAGAGATTTCAGAAGGGGCCTGAGGAAAATCAGCTTCTCAGGATTTTATAACATGTCCTTTACACTGTGGTACCAACACAAAGTGAAAATTCATTTCCCATCTCTCTGTGTCATTCGTTATTTTTTCAGTCTGTTCCAGAGACCGATGACAACTGGCCATCCCTCCCTGCTGATATTCTTTCCAACATTTGCTCTTGTATGCATCTGAAAACATTGGCTATTTACCATGTGGAAACCTCATGTGTGGATCTGTGTCTTGGCCCAATTTTGGCCTTTTGTTTCTGATGCATTTGAGCTGTTGATTGATTATTTATCAGATCTTTATTTTGATGATGAACTCTGCAAATGCTTTTTACAGAACCTTTGGGTCTCAGTCTGCTTTTTTTTTTCCCTGGGCTTTGCTTTCTGTGCTGTGTTGTGTTGTAGGAGACATAAGAGAGAGAAGTGTGACTTCTCTGCTGTTCCAATCTGCAAAATCTGTTCTTATTCTGGCAATGAATCTTCATTTCACTGGACTAGAAATATATGAGCATAGAGGTGAAATAAAGTTTGGACCGGTGACCTTATGGAGCTGTGTCACTGTCTAAGAATTACTGGACTAAAAGAAGTCCTCAGCAATTTCTGGAGGGGAAAAATGACATGAAAAAAAAAAGAAGCTAAACACAAACATGTTTATGGCTTCACCTTGAATATTGTGTGCAGTTTTGGTCACCACAGTACAAGAAGGACATTAAACTACTGGAGAGTATCCAAAGGAGGGCAAGGGCCTTGAGGGGAAGCCGTATGAGGAGTGGCAGAGGTCACTTGGTCTCTTCAGCCTGGAGAGAAGGCTGAGGGGAGACCTCACTGCAGTTACCACTTCCTGTGAGAGGAAGAGGAGAGTCAGGCACTGATCTCTTCACTGTGGTGATCAGTGACAGGACCCGAGGGAATGGCCTGAAGTTGTGTCAGGGGAGGTTTATTTGCATATTAGAAAAAGGTTCTCTACCTAGAGAAGGCTGGGCTGTAGAACAGGCTTCCCAGAATTCTGTGATTCTGATTCTATGTTAGAAGTGTTTCTTTGCTTTGTTTTCTGATAATTAAAAACAAACCCCTTGTCTTAGGATGATGATGGAGCTTTAGCCTTTTATTCTGGAGTGTACTAGACCATATTGCAACTGGGAGGCTGAGCAGCTACTCCCTTCTCTCATGCCATGGAAGGCCTAGGCCAGTAGTCAGTGTGAGCAGGATGGAGAGACCTTGGTCCCTTAGCCTCCCCCTTCTTCTGATAAACCTACTCTGATAGGGTAGATTTAACCCTCAGCAGCAATAGAATACCAGGAGAGACAGGGAAAATAGGCTGCATTCACCAGTAATGAAAATGTGCTTCAGTATATTATACTGAAGGCTTGGCTGAAAGGAATTGCTTCATTGCAGATTTGAAGTACCAGAAGGGTTTTATTTATTAATTCCTTCATGTGATTCAAAAATAGTTTTAAGCCTCATGTCTACTTTGGGCTAGAACATTGCAGCCAATACAGAGTTCGTTATTGCTAAGCATTTGCTTGTATTTCCAAGCGCATACGTGCACTACTGCTATAGAAGATAAATGCTTGGTTTGGTTATAGCAGATTACTCCTGAAATGCTTTTGCTTTTTTAACCACATTTTCCAGATACAGGTAAAGCTCTTCAAAAATTAAAAGGTTCTAACGTAACATTTTTAATGAAAGTGTTGTATGATTTTGCACTTTTGCTGTAAGTTTCAGTTTTCCCTTGGGAACTTTGGCAGCTGATATAATGGGACCCTGTTCAAAAGAAAGCAGCATCATTCCTAGAACTCCATCCTGCTGGGTGACATTGTTGCTGAATCTGAAGGAGACAAGTGAAGACTGAAAACCCATGATCACTGAGAAAGAGCAAGGTGCTTAAACAACAGGGCAGAGCAAATATATTGCAACACTTTACAGGAAAACCAACTAAACAGGTGTAAAGGTCATCTTTGAAATAGCTTTCCAGCTTCCTAGAGTGCAGGATAATAATTTATCATATGATAAACTTTTCAGACTTCCACTGTTTTTCATACTAAATTATTTTTGATGTAAAATGGTAACAGTATCTTAATTCCTCCTACTCCATCCAGATATTTACTCACTAAATGACCCTTGTCACCATGATATCTGAATGCCTCTTACACACTAATGAATTGCATCCATCAGATCTCCAGTGAGGGTAGGGGAGTATTAGCCCCATTTCTACGAATGGGAAAAAAGGTAAGTGATACTCTTGTCTATTCTCTGAGTGTATCTCAAAGGAATAACAAAAACTTCTGAATTAGGCTTCACACCTTGACAGAAGCTCAGAAGGGAGTGCTGTCACAACCATTTCTTTAAAGGACAAATAGCCCCCATTGTGCATAGGGTAGAAATGACTTTCCTGAGGTTATATTGAAAACCTGTGACTGAAGACAGAATTGAACCAAGGTCCCTTGAGTACTGTGTTCAGTGAGGTTATCTTTCCTTTTATAATTTCTATGTAACGGTTATTTAGTTAATAACATGATTTTCTTTTTTCTTTCCTCCTGTTGTTTTTATTTTTGAATGCATTTCATGCTCCAGGTTCACTGTAGCTCAAGAAAGCCTAACATATATTTATAAAGCCAGGCAATATATAATGATCCTGGAGACAATATTGTTGTCCATGATGTATGAAGCAGAAAAAAGAGAGTTTGATTTTCATAAGCTCTAATGACTCTCCTGGGCAGTTGGAAATGTACATTGTTTGAGATAATCAGACAAACTGATTCCATTATAAAAAGATGTATTGTTTCCATTTTATGTTTTCACAAGCATTTTGTCTAATTATTGCTGGTATTTCCAACCATACTGTGAAGTTTTTCAGGAGGAAAAGGATGAGTTTATCTCCATTAGAACTGGAAACAAACTGGTGCTAACTGTTTTTATAAACTGAGAACACTAAAATAAAATAAAAAAAAATGCATTAGAGCAATTAGGAAGAATTACAGCAAAGTCTGTGTTGCCTATGTTTTCCTTGTGAAAAACAAAAAAAAAGAAAAGAAAAAAATATACTAAAGATTGCCATCCAACAGCATGAGTCTGTTGTTCTTAAAAAGTACCCTGAATGCTTTTCATTGAGTTATCTAGCACAGCAAATCTGCTGCTGTTTAACCCTTTCATACTCCTGGTGGTGAAACGTTTAAATCCTGAAATAACAATGCAGACAGATGATGCGCAATCACATAAGGTTCAATTACTATTCCTATTCCTAGTTACTTTCATAGATCTATATATATATATAGATACAGTTGACACAGATACCGATATTAACTACTTCTGGGGCTAAAATTCCATACAGATTTTATCGGCACTGGAGTACCGTGCTTTGTTTATAGTGGATGTGGTTGAAAGCCAGCAGTATTTTCCAAGTCGGATACAATGATCTTTTTCTGAAGCAAAAGATGATTCAATACTTATTGGCTAATCAGCATATTATTGGTTAATCCCATAGAATTGGTAAATACGTTGAGAGTTTGCTTGCAATGGTATTGTGTTAGGGAAGAGCACTGTTACTCGTTTGTATTACTTGGAGATGATTTTCCATGCCCCAGAGGACACCCACCTTCCCTCCACTGCTGGCAGGTGAGCTGGAGTCCTTCTATCACACCAATCTCCAGTGGTGTGTAAGAAAATGTGTTGCTATCACTAGATCAGAAAGGCACCTTCTGCTATTGTGGCTTCAAAAATAAACAAATAAGTAAATAATCACAGGCTGACATGCTCTGAAGTTGTCAAAGATATGAAATTATGTCCTCAGATATTTCTGGTTGTTTGTGCAATCTGATCCCTAATCATCTCTGGAGATCAGATCTTCTTATGAAAGTATGATTTCCAAATAATGATTTTTCCTAGGTTTTCTACATCTTTTTCTAGCAGAAAATTTGCTAGCACTATTTGATATAAGTGCAATGGGCTGCCTGCTCAAAAGCAAATACCACCATTCTGACTGGAGTTAATCTGATGAAATATCTATTGGAACTAATCACTGTTCTTGATGTTAGTTGTAACTCTGCCCATCTTCTTCAAAAAAGCCTCTGAGCTTATTTATCCAAAATATCCTGTGGCTTCTGCATTCAAATGCAGTGACAGGAGAAGGATATAATATGTGTGCCTTGAGTGCTGTCCTGTATACTCATAAATCGTGAAATTTCTGTACATGTGGGTTACACAGGATATACCACATTGAGAGCTAATACAACTGAAAAGATGATAGTCTGATTAAAACCCAAAATCCAGTTTTTTCTGTTTGTTTGGGGTTTTGTTTGTTTGTTTGTCTGTTTTGTTGGTTTTTTTTTTTTTTTTTTTTTGGTTTCCACAGCAAAAAGCTGACTTATTTAATTTTCTAACAGGAAAAATGGAAACAAAGTAGTGTAATTTTAACTGCATTTATTAATATTGGCATCGATCCAAGTTATTTCAGAGGCTTTTAACAACTGTAGTTCCTGTTCTCGGACAGTCTGTCAGGTTCCTGTATGGAGTGGCTGTAAAGGATAATTCTGTTAGAAGTCTTGATAGATAATTTTTCCAAGATATAAATGTGGATTGGAGTACTTCATGTTGAATTCTTTTCAACTTTTCAGAGAAAATCTAAAAGATTTCATGTTATCATTTTAAAATAGAAATTGTGGAAAAGAAATTCCACAAAATGTTCAATACTTTGAATTATTTTCTTGATTTATGACCAAATTATATGCAAATCTAGTGCCTTAACATTTGAAATGTATATTTATGGGGTTTTTTTTATCACCCCATAAAGTAATAGAATAGTAAAACATTGAAAATGGGGCTTGATTATTGAGAATGTTTTTTTTTTTTTTCCTGTATGCTTCCAGAATTATATGAAAAAAAACCCCAAACCTTGAAAAGTAGTAGAATGTAAAATTACAAAAGTAGAAGACTAATATTTTGTTCCATGTTTTTGTTTTCTGCCTCAGGAAATGCACTGTGTATGAAGCATAGTTTACCAAAAAAAAAAAAAAAAAATAGAAAAAAGATTGTTTCTTTGAAGACAGCAGACAACACAATTTTTGTAAATATAATATTTATAGGATCTTGCAATTAATTTACAAAAATTTTACATCAAAAATGTATGCTGATGATTTTACTCTTTAGGGACAACAATTGTCTCCTCAGTCATGTTTTCATACACTAAAGGCAATTATTGTTGCTTCTAGCTGTAATAAAAAAATAACCGAAACAGATAGAAGTGTCTTGGTAGAAATTGAGCTGAAACTCCCACTGTGGAAATAATCAGAAAATTAAAAGCTCTGCAATCTTGCAAATAACATTGCAACTTAATATTATTGGAACATAACATTATTATCTCTGTTTATAGGGAAAACAAACATAAATATATTTTCAAACAACACTGATGCTATGGTTTCGCTATTTTGGCTAACAGAGAAGGAAAAAAAATGGAGAAAAACAATAACTCTTTCCAGTTCAATGTCAAATAACCAACTGGGAATTTGTGAAAAATGATCAACAGTGGCAGGATTATATTTCTACTACTGTTAGGTCAGCATCTTCATCCAGCTCAGTATTCAAACACCTAAGAGACATGGCTCATCTTGCCGTCTCATGGGCTCTAAACTAAATTTTAGTCATGTGTGGGTGACTTACTCTCCTATTAGCTTCTGTTAGTTTCCCAATCTGAGCAGTACAGTTGAAAACTCAAAACAAGAAAGGCACCAAATAATTTAAGTATCCAACTTCGCTTTTAGTATTCATCATCTCATTCCAATCCCCATGCCAGAGACAGGAACACTTTCCACTAGCCCAGGTTGCTCAAAGGTCCATCCTGGCTGGCCTTCAACATTTCCGGAGATGGGACATCCACAGCTTCTCTGGGAAACTTGTGCTGTTGCCTCACCACTCTCATGGTGAAGGATTTCTTTCTTATATCTAACCCAAATCTACTCTCTTTCAGTTCAAAGCCATTTCTCGTTGTCCTATCACTGCATGACCTTGTGAAAAGTCCCTAATGATAATCTTGTATGACTGATGAGCTTCTGTCTGTGCTTTACTCTAAAGTACAGAGAAATTTACATCACCATAACTTTTCTTTCTTAAGAATAGATCTACTTTTGGGTCTATTTCTGCATTCATGCACACTAAAATGCCTCATCAGCCACAATGGGCAGACTCCCAATCTCCTGAGTATGTGAAAAAGTCAAGTCATAGAGCATCCCCAGATCTGCAGCGCTGCCATACTTATTAATTGCTCAAAAAACTGGTTGGAAATTACACCCTTTTATGATGGTGCCACACAACAAATTTGAGATTTGAGCCTGATAGAAAAATTATGCAGGCTGTTGCCTTTGTTGCTGCTTTTTACAACGTAATGCAGACTGAAGTCTCATCCCACAAATTAGTGACATGTAATTTGTTACACCTATATCCCTATGTGGTGAGTGGTTTTAAAAGAAGTCATGAATCTTTTTTTCAGAAACATGCAAACTTTAGGAGCAGAATTACATGAACAAGTCTTGAAGGCAGTAGGAACTAAACTGAAGCTCCAGCTGATCCTCAAATGAAAGTCCTTTTGCTGCAGCATTTCATGTATAGTGCAGTAAAAGCGCCTCAAGATCTGCATCAAGTTTTTCCAAAGGTGTGGATGTTCCCACTTGTGTACAGTAACATTTGAGATCTCTCAGTGTCATAGGTTAGCAAGCATAGTCCCGGAAGGGATATCCTTGCTAAGGGGTGCTTACAGCTTCCTCTGGGACCTGATAGAACCTATCAGCTGGCCAGTTTGAATATGGACAATTCTCTAAGCCACTTAAAAGTTGTGACTGCCTCTGTGATCCACACTTAAGAATAGACAAACTCCCCCTCCAAGCTCTCTCTCGTTTCCGGCGCTGGGACAGGTGGCTGCAGGCCCCGTGCGGGGGCCAGCGGGCCCGGCCAGGCCCTGCTTGGGCCAGGCCAGGCCGGGCCACGGCCATCCTGGAGCCATGGGCTTGTTCCAGCCGTGGAACTCCCCCCCCCCCCACTGCCTTGCCGTGGGCGACCGGAGCATCTTGGCTCTTCCCCCTCTCCACTGCGGCCAAGATTTCAGCAAAGTGGCACCTCTGTCCGGCAGAGGTCAGGTGACCAACAGCGATAAGCCACATTCCAGCTGCAAGGCCGAGGTGAGATTAACCCTTTTAGTGCTGTGAAGAGCTGAAAACCTGAGGGAAGAGAGAGAGGAGATACCTAAAGCTGAAATTCTGTTGTGAAGCTATGATATATCAGAGTATCCCGTTGTAATTGCATGAAGATATGGGGGGTGGAGTGTTCAACTCGTAAGCAAAAGCACCTGCGCTGAGATAGGCAGATGCTGCCGCAGCTGTAATTTCGTGAGAAGCTTGGACAGGGAGAGATGAACCAAATGAGGACTGTTGCTCCAAATGGGAAAGGAGAAAAACCTCAATTCCTAGAGATGCTCCCAGAGATAGTCCTAAAGATGAAGATGAGGAAGACCCTTTGCTCCCAGGGAAGGAGAAGGGCCTCTGTTTTTTTTGTTTCTGAATGGCTCAACCTTAAAATTGTACCCCAAAAAACTTCAAGAGTGGACCCCCGAAAGCAGTTGCGGGAAAAGCTGCAAGTCGGGGGAAGGGACTCACATCGCAAGCAGAGAGACTCCTCTTCCGAAATGGACTGAAAAATATTTGGAAGTGGGTGGCTGTCTCGGTGTGATACTGTTTTCATAGCACGAGCAAAAAGAGACTCCTCTTTCTAAATGGACTGAACAAGGTTATTATGGAAGTGGTAAACAGACTGAACATCTTAAGGGTTGTCTTTTTACATTGTCAGTGGGAGAAGGGAGGAAGGTGGGGGGAGGAGGAGAGTTCTAAAGGTGGTATAGTTTTTTTTTTTTCTTCTTTTAGGTCTGTTAATAAACTTCTTTATATTCTTTCAAGTTTGGTGCCTGCTTTGCGTTTCTCCTAATTCTTATCTCACAGAAGATAAACAGTAATGAGTATTTTAGCCCAAACCACTACACTCAGATTAAAAGGGACATCTTTGAACATATTTTGTCTTTACCATCTGTAACCCAAACACACAGATGCCTACACATAAATATCCACATGAAGATGTGCACACATAAATATGTACATATATTTTATTTTAGTTTTAGGGGTTTTGTTAAAGAATTCTACTAAAAACAAATCAAGACAGAACCTATGCACATAAGATTAAGAAAGGAAGAATAAACCAGGTGGGTATGATTTTGAGCTACATCACTTAAAGACTACACCAAAGTGTTTATACTGTGTGCTGGGGTAATGGCAGTCAGATCATCTTAAGGAGTTACCTCTATCAGATGGAAGCTACCAACCTTCAGCTGAAACACAGCACCTGGGTGCACACATACTTCCATTTTGCAGTTCCTGATGGCTGGGTGTGCTTTACCTCTGGGAGGAAAAAGTGTGTCCACGTTGTTATGTCAGCTTACAGAGGTGTCACTT
Organism: Aphelocoma coerulescens; assembly: GCF_041296385.1. NCBI lineage: Eukaryota > Metazoa > Chordata > Aves > Passeriformes > Corvidae > Aphelocoma > Aphelocoma coerulescens. The sequence goes on along the minus strand of NC_091019.1, from coordinate 54,795,188 downwards.
CTAGCCCAAGGGTGATAATTGCTAAACCGATTGTTACTTATCATAGGGATAGTTTCCAAGAATTAGAATTGTATAGAAATCTCTCCTATGTTCACTGCCTCTTGTTCCTAGAGGAACATCTTCATTCTCTGAAATACATTTTGGGGGAAATGAAGGAAAAATTGGTCTAATTATGAAAACATACAATTTCTAAGAATTTCTAATGCTCAAGGAGGTACCTTACTTGAGGAGAGTTTAAACAAAAATCAGCAGTGTAAATCTACACCTACTGCTTCTGGAGTGGGAGAATCTAGATTTGAGAGGAATGTAATGTAGGTGAAAGAAAATATGCAGATGGAGTGCTGCTAAGACACCAAGGACAGAGTGAGGAAACAGAAAATCAGGTGCAAGTAATGAATGACAGAAATATAATCCTGTCACCTTTGTCTGGACATCAACATTTTTGAAGGATGTCCAAACCTGCTCCTAAAGCAAAGTCAGTTCGGGAAAGGAAAGGACTACCTTCTATTCCAGATTTAATTTCCCAGTAACTGGCAATACCTACAGGCATCACTATCTAAAATCTGACAGCATCTAGCATCTAAATATGATAGATAAGAGCCTGGCAGACAGGCAGGGGACTCCCTCCCTCTGTTTATTCATGTGAAATTGGGAGGAGAGAAAAACCTCTACAGGATTTCTTTCAGCTCCACCCCTGTCAAAAGCTGAAACTAATGAGCTGGAAATAGGAAATGTGCAAAATAACTGACACTTCCCTATCTGAACTGCATTCCTTAAGAGTTGTTTTTTTATTACTAGATAAATGCTTTGACATGTGTATTTATGTGAAGTCTAAATGTGATTTAGATACCAACTACCTGCTGAGCTAAGAATATTTGCCTTGTACTTAAACCAATATGTTTATTTAAGGGATCTTTAAGTTTTAAAATGCCCTTGGCTTCCAGTTCCACAAATGGGTAACCTTTGTATGTGGAATGCATTGTGCACTCCATTTGTTATTAATATAAAGTAATATTTTCCTTTTGATCTGCTTGATTCTTTTCTTTAAGAGTCCTTTTGCTGTAGCAGACTCAAGTGAAAATATGCATTTATGTCATGGGTTAGCAAAGCATAGTCTTGGAAGTGGTTCTTGCAAAGGGGTTCTTACAGCTCCTCTATGACCTGACAGAGCCTATCAGCTGGCTAGTTTGAATATGGACAATTTTTTAAGCCACTTAAAATTGTGACTGCCTCTGTGGTCCACACTTAAGAATAGACACACCCTGGGCAGAGCTCTCTCTCGTTTCTGGTGCTGGGACAGGTGGCTGAGGGCCCCGTGTGGGACCCGGCGGGCCCAGCCCAGGCCCTGCTTGGGCCAGGCTGGGCCAGGCCACGGCCATCCTGGAGTCGATGGGCCCTGTTCCACCCGCGGAACACCCCCACAGCCCTGCTGTGGGCAGCTGGAGCAGCCCGGCTCCCCCTCTCCAGTGCGGCCAAGATCCAGCTGAAGCTGCCCTGCTGTCTGGCAAAAGATCATGTGACCAACAGCGATAAGCGAAATTCCAGCTGCAAGGCCTAGGTGAGATTAACCCTTTTAGTGCTGTGAAGAGCTGAAAACCTGAGGGAGGAGAAAGAGGAGATGCTTAAGGCTGAAATTCTGTTGTAAAGCTATGATGTATCAGAGTACCTGTTGTAATTTCATGAAGGCATGGGGGGTGGAACGTTCAACTTGTGAGCAAAAGCACCTGCGCTGAGATAGGCAGATTCTGACGCAGCTGTAATTTCATGAGAAGTTTGAACAGGGAGTGATGGAAGCAATGAGGACTCTTACTCCACATGGAAAGGGGAAGACCTCTGTTCCTAGAGATGCTCCCAGAGATAGTCCTAACGATGAAGATGAGGAAGACCCTTTGCTCCCAGGGAAGGAGAAGGGCCTCTGCTCTTAGAGATTAAATGCTCCCAGAGATGAGTGTAGAGAACTTTTGTTTGTGAACGGCTCAACCTTAAAATTGTAGCCCAAAAAAGTTCAAGAGTGGACCCTCAAAAGCAGTTGTGGGAAAAGCTGCAAGTCGGGGGAAGGGACTCACATCGCAAACAGAGAACCAACGCGGGCGGCTGTCTCGTTGTGATAATGTTTTCATAGCATGGGCAAGAGAGACTCCTCTTCCTAAATGGACTGAACAAGGTTATTATGGAAGTGGTAAACTGACTGAACATCTCAAGGGTTGTCTTTTTACATTGTCACTGGGAGAAGGGAGAAAGGTGGGGGGAGGAGAAGAGTTCTGAAGGTGTGGTATGATTTTTTTTTTTTTTTCTTCTTTTAGGTCTGTTAATAAACTTCTTTATATTCTTTCAAGTTTGGTGCCTGCTTTGTTTTTCTTCTAATTCTTATCTCACAGAGGGTAAACAGTAATGAACATTTTGGACCAAACCACTTCAATTTACATGTTTGGAAAAGGATAGAAAAGGCTGATTCTCAGAGCTTCTGCTCAGAGATGATGTCCACCAATCTTGCTTAAATAGCAAACAAAGGGTCTTTGTTGCTACTGCAGCAAAGTATTTTGAGAGGTAGGACAATTCTTTTGTTCTGTGCTTTTGTGCATAGCACAATGAGGTTAGAAGTTGTGGATGTTTCTTTGATGTAAAGAATAAATGGCAATGTCAGTGTGTAGACAAAACAATTTAATTCAAGATTTTTATTAAAAAAGGCCTCATAACTGAGCTCTGTATTTTCATGGGTGAATTCCTTGACTCTCAACTCCTTAGTTATTCATTTTTAATGCAGGTATGGCTTTGCTCGACTAAAGCTCTTCCCAAAATAAGTGGAAAATTTGTGTAAAAATATACAGCCTTGTCTTCAAATACAAAACCTAGTTATTTTAACATCAAAAAATAAAGCACTATTTTCAGGTCTTCTGATCAGGAAATGTTTGGAAAGCTGCCAGCAGTTAGAAGGCATGGTCATGATTTGAAATTTCCAGCCAGAATCAGGACACCTTTTTCAAGAAAATTAATCTTGTAAATCAAGCCATCAATATAATGCAGACTTCTCTCTTCTAGAATGAAATCCTCTGAATGTAAATGTATACAATGGGGTATTTGAGTTCCTGAAAGCAACACCACCAACACATGTGCTTGAAGAATTTCACTTAATGTTTAGAAGAGGCCAGCAATCTGCAATGCAAAGTTTTGAAGGCAATTACTTTTTAATTTGAGCCCACATTCAGTTAAGTGGATCAGAATTGCTCGCATCCTTTCAGCCAATTAGTCACAGGCTGAAGTTTTTGTTTTGTTTGTGCTTCTTCCCCTATCCTACCTCACCCCCAGCCAAGAAAAAAGTCCTTGGGCTTCCAAACGAACTCAAGCTGTCAAAACAAGTTGCTGGGTGTTAAGCTTTCAGACAGGAAGCTCTAAGGACCAGGTTCACAGCAAAACAGGTGCACCCTTTGGAGAACACGCAACACTTGGATTTGGGATGCATTCTTGTGGGCAAAGCATGCCCCAGCCTTGGGGTGATGGAAAGTAGTGTGGCAGCGAGCAGGATTTTTGTGCTGAGGACACAACGGCATTCACAGCTGAGCTGAATCAGATTGAAAAGGAACTGTCAAGTGGTGTGTGTGCCATAATTAACCTTTTCCAGGTTTCCTTCCTATGTTTTAAACAAGCATCCTCACAGGCTATTATGCCCTACAGCCCGTAATGATTTAAAGCTGTAATGATGGAGCACTGACCTCTCCACTCTGCTTGGATCTGACCCATAATATTTTGAGTAGTGGAGATCTGAACATTTGCTAATATTTTCATACCTTCATGAGAAATAAAAAAGAAAAACTCTCTTGTCTTTTCTGTTACATATTTCTTCAACAATGAATGTTAAATGATATTTATTGGGGTGGGGGTGGGCTTCAAGGGCTCATTTTTAATATTATGGTTAGTGTAATAATTCCTTGAAACTGTTCCCCGGTGGTAAAATAATGAAAATTAACTGAAAAGAGCTGCAAGTGAAACCTCTGAGTGAAGGATTAATTTATAGTATTCCTCTCCTTGTGATAGCTTCAAATATTTGTATAATAGAATTTGTTACCCTGTCTAGAGATATAAATTTTAAACTTAGCTGTACCAGTATCCCTGAATAAGAGCCCTTAGGTTTTATGTACTGAGTCCACAGAAACAGCATAATATTGAGCAGCACATTAGTAAGAGATACTCATTGTAAACCAAATATCTCATCAGTATTTGAATCCATAATCTGATTAAAGAGATTATTTTCAAAGACGTCATATAGAGGGATAAAAAAAATAGGATGGGATAGGAGGCCATTTTAGGGCTTTTGCCTTCTCAGATTTTATAAAGAAAAAAAAAAAAATAGCCAACCTGCATGACATACTTCATTGTAAGCCACTAATTCCAGTGAGACAAATCACAGAATAAGCTGAACAGCCTCGCTGAATTGTACCTAGAAAGCTCAAGCAATTTAAAAACTTAGTGTGTGCACAAAAAGTACACTATAAAAAAGTAATTCAAAGTGAACAGAAATGTTAATCTGTCCACTTGGGCTTCACTGTTGTTTATAATGTAAAAGTTAATAATACTTCACTAAAAAAATCAGCATTTGTCATTATAGTCTTGAAATTCACACAAACTTTGTATAATAAACCCTTTTATTTTTGTAACAATTCCTTTCCCTTAAGTCTTTTCTTTAAGGCTAGTTTGGAAAAACACTGCTATAATCACCTCACTTAACTTTAAAATCCCTTCCTTGACTCCTTTTACCACTACATCAAATAAAACTACTAGTTCTCTTCCTGAGCCTGAGCACACACTGAACTCCACATATGCGAGTAATCACACACATAGGGCCATTCACATCCACGTGGTTTTGCACGTCTGGGGTGTGAGCTATTCATTAGCTCCTGACCTCACTTCATGGCTCACCCTGAACTATTCCCCAGCCTTCCTTTTGGTTGCTCGTGTGCAGGCTGTCCACCCAGAATTAGCTGGGAAAAGAAGCACTGTTATAAAATTCTTTCTTTGAACTCACTCCTAACACAATCCCTGTATGAAACTGCCAGTTAATAATGTCTAAATAAATGGCCAGGAGGAATTCGGGGATGAAGTCTTAGTTCCACTTAATTTACCAGGGCATCCACATCACTGTCACAAAGATTTTCTTCTTGGTCTTACTGTCTTGTGCATGTGTACTTTAATTCCTCCACTCTCCCCCAGCCCCTCAGTATTACTGCTTTTCTTATTAATTGTTTTTACACTCATTATATCTAGATGCATTCAGCATGGCTGAAACTGACTGTATTAGGTCCTTTCATGTCTTCCCCTTTCCCTGATGGAATTAATCATAAATAGCTATTTCAGAGAATATTTTCTCTAAGAAATGCACATGTCTAAGGATAACTTTGTGGCTTTTGATAAAGGACATTGCTGTGATCTGTAAAGGCTTCATGAAATCAGGAGGGCTGACAGCAAAGTCCTTTGTTTTATTGCAAATGTCTAAGACCACATAACTGATATATGGCTGGCTTCACATATGGCTTGTCTTTCTTGCCAAGTCTACTGGAAGACAAGAAGACTGATCCAAGAGTTATTTTTTGCATGTGCTTGGAAGTCCTGATTGCAGATTCCTCCTACAGGAAAGGGACACTATTTCAGTATCAGTTTTCTTGCATTATGTAGAGATTTTATATCATTAACCCTGTATGCTGTGGCACACTTTAAAACAGTAATAATAGTAATAGAGAAAAAAAGAGCCCAGTCAAACAGTCAAAAGTACTTCTGTTTTTAATGTTACAGGCAAAGCTTCCATTCACTAAAAAGGGACTGAGATTCCACTACAGTCCCTGAAGGGCAGTTAAAAATGACAACTTCTTTTGATAATGCTCTCTTTAAACTGGATGTGTTACAATCTTCTGTGCTTTGCCTTCCCCCTTGACCTCATGTGTGCACCTTCTGGGTCAGGCCAGTAGTGAAACGCCAGGCGATGAGGAAGATCTGATGGACATTAATTCCCACCGACAGCTCACGTTCTGAGTATGGGAGTACTGCTTACATTGTTCTAAGGAGAGCTTTTCTGTATTATCTGCACTGCAATAGCTGTTCACTGCTTTTCCATATCTGTGCTGCGTGATGGTAATTAGGGAAACAAAGCAGTTCTGTCATGTTTTGGGTTTTTTCTTTGTAGCAATTGCTTTTAGACTGCCCTGCTAAAGTTTGAGGTGTGAGAAAGAAAAAGAAAGATCTGTGAGCCCAAAAATGACACAGAAATATAAAAAACCCAAAAAAACCCCCAAAGAATCAAAATAATAATAACTTATTCCTTACAGTCAGAGTGCAATTTGATGCATTTGCATCCTTTTGTCTTACTTTTGTATGAATATGAGACAGACTTAGAAAGACTGAAAGACTTGATTAGATTTTTCAAAAGTTTTTCTTAGACTGCTGGACGTTTCACTGATGTGAGCTCCCTAGCCAATCTTTTAAGTAATCTGAACATTTTAGTTATGTCCAGAGTTCCTAATATGCTGAGACCCTTCTTTGAACCCTGTATTTGAATGGCTGTCCAGGTGAATGAATGCAATGTCCATATTTTGTCTCCTTTCACTGATAAAAAGAGAGGTTTGTCTTACAACACAGAGGACTATTTCTAGCTCCCAGAAGTTTTCTACTCCAGTTATGTGGTCCTGAAGAAAAGGACACAGACACATTGCAACTCTGAGAACTGCACAGGGGTAATTTGCTATTGGTTTTGTACTAACACAGGATAAGAAAACTCTCAGAAATGCAAGACTATTAGGAACAGTGCTTGTTTGCCCATCTGGGGATGGACAGCATCAAAACTTTTTATGACCATGTGTTTGAAGTCACACAAAATTTGGGGTTTTGCTTTCATAAACAGCACTGTGCCACAGACAAGGCTCCTGCAACGCGACTCAGAGACATCATTCCTGTGACTGGTGCAAAAGGCCACAATATCAGTGGTAGAGCTGGAAGCACATTCCCAGAGACCAAGATGCCTTTCATCAAATTTCAGCACAGAATTATAGAAGAAAATAGGGATTTATTTTATTCTTTTTAGTGGAGAAAATTATAAGGGGCAAGAGATTCACACAGAAGAAGAAATGGAGAGATAGTGAAGCTGACACTAACCACTATCGCTTGTGAAAAGGAGCAGCAGGAAACACAGAAGACACTTAATGTCAACTGCTGTGGGAAAAGAAAACTACAGCCACTCTTAAAGAGGAGGATGTACAGTTATACTTGGCAACTGCTGTGGGAATTGCTAATATGTGTAGCTGGCTGAGTCAAGAATGAACCATCTTGTTGGCACCTTTTCTGTCAGGGAAGGCAACAGAAGCCAATATAAAATGGATTAAGGGTACTTAAAATACAAAAAAATCCTAAACCAGCAAGGACCACAAAGAAGCCCACAACAGGCTTTAAAAAAAAAAATACACAGAAACAATAACTCAGAGACACATTAATTGAAATTTCTCATTTAAAAGTGAGTGTCTCAGTGGAAGAAGAATGAAGAACAGAGATTCTTGACTGAGCAGCCCAGCAGACACAAAAGCCAGTGAAGTGCTCTGTCAGACAGGATACCTGGATCTCTGCTGTCACCTCCTCATTTTGGGAAAGGAGTTAATAGCTTCCTTGCCAGCATTTAAATGAAAACAGCTCTATCCAGAAGACATTCTGCCTATTGGCTGCTTAGGAAAGACAGAACACCTTCCTGGGATGAACTCGTCCATGATCTATTAATTATTATTATTTCTACAAAATCTGATTCAGGATATTGATTTTTTTTTTTTTTTTTTTTTTTTTTTTTTTTTTTTTTTTTTTGCAAAAGTGGTAATGGAACTCACAGTAAAATAAGGCTTTTGGGACAGAGGGGAAAAGGTTGTATACTGGAAAAAATCCCTACAATTTTTTACTAGCTCACCGGAAGAGTTTGCTGCAAAGAGCTTACATTAAATAGGGACAGTTGGTTAGTACTAATTATGTTCTTAAAGGAATTTTGGCTTGATCCTATCTTCCACTCATTCCCCCTCCCCAAATGTCAGTTATGACTGTATTTTTGGAGAATGATGCTTATTTCGTTTGATTAGACTTGGAATAAGCAAATTGATATTGCATCATTGTTGATTTCTTTCCCCTTTTTAATTTGAATGCCTTATAAAGTATTACATGTTATAGTTCATTAGGTTCTCATTGATTGGACACTTATTAGCTTCCCAAGCCTGTTTCATTGTTCTGCTGCCATGCTTTCAGCATTTGGTATTCGGCACTCTGCATAATGAATAAATTACAGTTGAGAGAACGGACATCACCATATGGGGGTAATTTGTACTTTGACAGAAGGACAGGGCTCCTGGACTGGTCCTAAAGGGAAGCTCTGCAATCTTCGAAAATCCCTCTAATTTTTCCAATTATTTACTTTCAAAAGGCCTTTTCCATCCCCAGTGTATGCAGATAGGAGCTTTGAATAGCAGCAAGCTGGGGATCAGACATAAAAGTTCTAATTTTAATTGCAGAGCTCCTTAGATGCAGATGAGACAGTATATACACTGATTAGCACCTTCATGGCTAAGGATACTTGTAGGCACTATGGCCTCTTGGAATTCTATGATTATGTGGGCTATTTTCAACCTTGGGTAGTTTGTATTTCTTGCATACTGTCAGAGATTTTGGGAAACAAATTTTGGAAAGCTAAATTTAACAATGGTACTGACATGTAGCTGCTATCTGGTCACACATTTTTCCACTTGAGAAAAGAATAATTTAGTCTTTAAAAAATCATTGATTTATGTTGTTCTTAATACAGAGAAAATATGTACTCTATTCCACTTAGTTATATCATAAAGTTCTTTCTATAGATAAAAAAAAAACACTCAAAAAAGAACAGAAAACTATGGTCAAACCTGGAATTCATAGCCTGGTCCTAGGAAAGGTCATGCACAGTGAATCTAAGCAGGCATTTTGCTTTCATTTGTCCTCCACCTGCTTTGTCAAGTCCCTTGAAGCTGCTGTATTCAGTCCCGATTAGACCTGTTTGGGTTCTAAACCAGTGTATTTAGAAAGGGGACTTAGCAATATTTTAAATAAAGTCTTTCTCACAACAATTTCTATACTTTTTTAAGATATTTTTTCTTATTCAAAGTGTCTTCATTTTGTGTAGTTCTGACACTGTCTTCCTAGTTAACATACTGAGGATAAAAATAAATAGTGAACAAAAATATCTGAGCTACTACATATCGAGCAAGTTTTCACACCAGCTACTTCATGACATCAGAGACATATATTTTAGAGGAAAGTCTCCTTTACCTTTCGGATGATCTCATCTTTGCATCTAATGTACTTGGCATGCTAAAGATAGCCTTCTGCTTTTCTTTGCATTTTTCTTCCAGCTTGGAAGTGGGTCCCAAGTTCCTTCTCACTTGGTGGTATCCCAGACGGTTTCACATGCAGTCACCCTTACCTCCTGTGATGACAAACTAGGCTTTTTTCTAAACACAAAACTGGGAAAATTTGAACTCCAGACTTTGCTTTAGGTTTGCATCTTATCTAATTTTGACTGTGGAGTCTCAACACAGAAGGAGAAAATGTCTCTGAAAAGTGAAATCACCCATTCAACCTTTAAAAAGGTTCCTTGGAACCTGTTCAGATCCAAGGGAGAATACTTGTGCAACAATCTTTCTTTTTCCCCTTACCACTACCCAGGCCACCAGCAAGAAGAAATTGGCAAAGTAAGTCTGCATGAGCAATTCCTTTAGCTCTTCATACAAGCAAGAAGAAATTCTCAGAAATTAAGAATTGAAGTGTTTAATTGCCATCTTTTAAACATGGGATAATCCAGATTGACCCCAAGTGTTAATACCACTGGAGCATGATCAGAGAGAGCAAATCAAGCAACCCATATTCATATCCATAAGCTCTGGGTGTAATCCACTGCATAGTAAAACAGAATCTATTCAAGATTGACATAAATGACAGCAGGGGAGAAAAGGAATGCATACTTACAGCCAGACAGGCCTCTCTCCAGGCATTTAGTAACTGATGTTCTGCAGCTAATACTTTGTTTACTACCCTTTGGTTATTGGCAAATATTGATGATTACTTGTATTTCATGTTTCTGACTGAATTTTCTTCCCAGGTAAACAATAAGCTTTAAAAAGCACAGTAAATAGGAGAAAAGACACAGAGGACAATATGGGAGGCATGGAGTCCTAGAAGAGTGTTCTGGATCCAAATTCTTTGTAAGCTGTTCTTCCAAAGACCTCCCTTTTGCTAGCTAATGCAATTAAGGGCCAGTTCTGTATTTTAACAGTCTCCCTAACTGCTATGGGTGTTGAAGTTATAGCCTGTAATGGAGCAGTAAATCTATACTGGAGGCTGTAGACAGGCACTGAGAAGTGCTCATCAACCTTCTGGTCAGAAACAAAAAGTGACCAGCAGCCAGAGGAACACAACCACTGTTTACTTGGAAGTAGTCAAGAATTTTACTCACATTCAGAGCTGCAGATTTAATTTTTTCGTCTAGGTTAAAGAAACTATAGATGTGCGTTTTCTATTTTTAACACTGTAGCCATTTTAGTTAAAAATGGAGGGAAAGTGAAGAGTTCTATATTCTCTATAAATATTGTTTGAGGAAAAAGAGACTTGGTGTAACTGTATTGATACCTTTTTTGTAACTTTTTAGAGATCTGCTTTACATAATGTGTTCCTTTACATTCTTTATCTGTCTCTGTGGAGTTCAAAGCTTTCCTAAGCCCTATTTACTAGGGCAAGAGAAATATAAGCCCTGCAGCTGTTGGCTTTTACACTCATTGGACTAAGTTTTAATCCAAAGTGCAAATCTTGTGCAGTGCATTGAGGTGATAAAATGTGAAGATGCACTATTGTCTCATTTCTGGGCACCTAATGGTAGGTACCAGTATGATGTTACCAAAGGAATAAGGAGGGCCAGTGTGGTTTATACAAGAGAAGATCAGAGGGTGTGAATTGCAAAGGCGTTCTGAATAAATTAAAAGATGAAGTATAAGAACTGAATTTGGGAGACAGGTCGCCCACATTGAACAGATCTCCCCCATACAGCCTTCTCTCATACTTTAAGACTCCTATGCACTGTCTTCATTAATATAGTGTTTATTGAAAGAATAGAAACGTAAAATTAAACTAATATCCTCATCTCTAATATTTAGAAATAAGAGAAACCAAACCTTGTGTCAGATTCTCTCAGTTGCTTGCTGCTGGAGGAGTTCTTAATAACTGTAAGTATTGGTTAGAATGATGATGATAGATTTTTAAAAAAGGTCTGTCAACAAAGGAAATATCTAATTCCTTGGGAATTGTATCAAAATCTCTTTTGATTCTTGAGTTCTTTCATCTTAATATTCTGCTTTATTTATAGGGTCTTGCAGATATTGATTATTTATCAGTCACAGCTCTCTCCTCTGAGTTACTAAGAATGTTACAAACAAGAACAACATAAGACAGTACTTGCTTAAAATGACCACACTCCCACACCAAAACTATCTTTAGACTGTATTTTAAATCAAATCAAATATTAAAGTAATACTAACCTTTCTTTTACTTTTTCTCTCAAGAAATGTTTGATATTACCCCTTCCTGCCATGAGGAATACCTGTGAGTTATTGAAAAACATCTGAAGGACAACACAGTCATTGCTCACAGCCAGCACGGCTTCATGAGGAAAGTCTTGCTTGTCAAGCCTAATTTCATTTTATGACAAGGTAACTCACCTGTCTGATCAACAGAAGCCAGTAGATACAATTTTTTTAGATTTCAGTAAAGCTTTCGATACTGTCTCTTACTGTATCCTTCTGGACAAAATGCGCATCCCACAGCTGCATAAATACATCGTGTTATGGGTGAGCAGCTGGCTCACAGGTCGGGCATAAATGGCTACATCAGATTGGTGACCTGTCACTAGTGGTTTTCACAGGGCTTCATCATCAGCCCGGTGCTTTTCAACATCTTCATAAATGACTTGGAAGCAGAACTCAAAGGTGCACTAAGTTTGCAGATGCTACGAAATTGAGAGGAGTTGTTGACGCCCTCAAAGACATGGAGACCCTGCAGAGAGACTTCGACAGATCAGAGGACTGGGGAATCATCAGTTGTATGAAGTTTCAGCTGCATGAACTGTATGAAGTTTGACACAGACAAGTAAGTGCCAGATTCTGCACCTAGGATATGTACATACGGAAGTGTGTACTGACTGGGGAATGAGATGCTGGAGACCAGTGCTGTGGAAAGGGACCTGGGTTCTTTGTTGATGGAAAGTTGGATATGAGTCAGCAGCGCCCTGGCAGCCAGGAGGGCCAGCTGTGTCCTGAGGGGCATCAGGCACAGCATCACCAGCTGGGCAAGGGAGGGGATCGTCCCTCTCTGCTCTGCACTGGGGCAGCCTCACCTCGAGTGCTGGGGGCAGTTTTGGGTACCACTATACAAGAAAGCCATAAAGCTGTTAGAGAGCATCCAAAGGAGGGCAACGAAGAGGGTAAAGGGCCTTGAGGGGAAGCCGTATGAGGAGCAGTTGAGGTCACTTGGTCTCTTCAGCCTGGAGGAGCCTGATTGCAGTTACAACTTCCTCGTACGGGGAAGAGTAGAGGCAGGCACTGATCTCTGTGGTGATCAGTGACAGGACCCAAGGGAATGGCCTGAAGTTGTGCCAGGGGAGGTTTAGGTTGGATATTAGAGAAAGGTTCTTCATCCAGGGGGTGGTTTGGCACTGGAACAGGCTCCCCAGGGAAGTGGTCACAGCACCAAGCCTGACAGAGTTTGAGAAGTGTTTGAAAAATGCAGATACCTGCTGTGACTCTTGAGGATCGTTCTGTGCAGGGCCAGAAGTTGGACTTTGATAATCTTGATGGGTCCGTTCCAACTCAGAATATTCTATATTCTATGAAATGCTTCTATAGAACAGGTTAGACCATCACAGAAATTAATCTTTTTTTACAGATTAGAAACTCTAAATCTATTGTGACAGGACTTTGTCTTCTGGACATGTTTTACTTTACAAAAGAGCACTGTCTGCTGGTACAACATTCTTTGGCACATCAATGCTTTAAAATCATCTTAGTTTGTGTCTGGGCAAATGGAATAGAATACCTTTGCAAGTAGTGACTCGGTTGTAAGGTTGTTGCAATCAAATATTTATGGGTTTGGACAAGTGTCATTTCACCAAACTGAAACCTCATGCTATGTCTTTAATAAAAATATGAAACCTCAATTATCATGTCATGTTATGATAATGCAATTTGCTTTAGGTTATATAGGCAGTCATATATAGTTGTTCTTAAAATACAAACAATTTTGATGAATCTAGAAGATGCTTGACCCAAGCAACATTGCTTGTCATGAAGAAAAATCTGTGTCACATGTCAAGCCGGGTACCAACTGTAGCATTTGAAGAGGTCATGCTATAGTAAAAGTATCAGTTTTTACTGCAACACAGAATATCCTGGAAAAGCTAGTAATTAAACTGTTAATGGAGTTTCCTCTTTTACCAAAAGGAAACGTAGAATCTAATCTGCAAATTTTGAATAAACTATTAATTATGACTTGAGTATGAACACACAAATATAGTTGATAAGATATGTAGTGGTTTTCACTTAAAACCCATGCTTTTAGCTTCACTTGGTACAATAAACTCAGATCAGACTAGACAATGAAATACATGACCTACTCTGCTGAAGCAGCCCACTTCTTCTCTTACAGATTATGTAGTATTTTATCAAAGATTGTTATAAATTCAAGCATTCCTCCAAGACAGAGATTTGGCTTTTTCAAAGGCTGGATTGCATTAAGTGAAGCCCTCGCAAGTGCCTCCTCTGTAGCAAACTCTACATTTTAGGGTCAGGGGTGAACTCTTATTTGAGTAGGAGGAAAATTGTTAATGAAATTTTGCTCAGTGAGCTGTGTCATCCTTTATTCTTGCTGTGCTCCAGGCAGGTCCACACTGTCAAATATCAGAAGAGGCTGGAAATGAGTGACACATGTCTTCAAGACCAGAAATGACAGTGACCTTCCAGCTCCTTTTTGTGAAGGAGCAGGGGTGTTGTACATAGCTATTAAGAACAGAAATGAACACTGACATTTTAATAATGTTCTGTTTGGTCCTTTACTTCTTCTTATGGCAGTGGTTCAAACTCTATTCTTAGTTTTTCCAGCACAAACTCACAGCAGTCCCTTCCAGGACATAAAACCAGATTTATGTTGGAGTGAGTGAGGGGAGGAATCACCTGGTCACCTCCATAATTTGGATTGCTACATATGCTGCATACTTAATTGGAAGCAATGTATCTCATATCCTGAGGAAGGGAAAGATAAGTTGCCTTTTTATCACTATGTTTGGGACCAGAGAGTATCACAGTTTATAGCTCTGAGTTTGTTTTTCTACTTTGCTTTCACAATTTCATCTTTTCTTTGTGACAGTTTAATTTTTCAGTACTAAACTCATTTGTGTATAATATTATCCATATGGAAATTATGAGACAATGGAGAATTCAGACATTGCAAATTGGTAGGGATAGGAGAAGGAAGGTAAAGTGTATGTCCTGGCTTATTTACATAGACAGAAGGACATAAGTAGTTAAATTTTCTCTCTCTTTAGCCCTACAGGTCAGCATGGTTTGCAAAACACCTGCAGAAGCTCAAGAGGATGGCTAGAACAGTCCAGGAAGAAATCTCAGCCAGAGCCTGATGCATAAAGACAAAGAACAAATGATATCTTAAGATACAGAAAGGATGAAATGAGAAGAAATACTCCTGATTTGAAAGCCTTGCTTGAGCACAGGCAGGAATTGTTGATTTGCATAGCAACCCCAGTCAGGTTAATAGAAACAAAGAACCATAGAATGGTTCCGGTGGGAAGGGACTTTAAAGATCATCTCATTCCAATGCCTTCCAAAGCCCCATCCAAACGGTCTTGAACACTCCCAGGGATGGGACATTCACAACTTCTCTGAAAAACCTGTCCCATTGCCTCACCATCCTCATGGTACAGAATTTCTTCCTTACCTCTAGTCTGAACCTACTCTCTTTCAGTAAAAGCCATCCCCCTCTTGTCCTATCACTGCACACTCATGCAAAGTCCATGTCCAGCTCTCTTGTAACCTGGAAAGTGCTATAAGGTTTCCCCAGAGCCTTCTCTTCTCCAGGATGAGCAACCCCAACTCGCTCAGCTTTTCTTCTCTGGAGAGGTGCTCCATCCCTCTAATCTCTGGATTTGTCTAATCTCTGGTCTTGCTTCACAGGTCCATGTCCTTCCTGTGTTGAGGACTCAGAACTGCATGTGGGGTCTCACCAGAGCAAAGCAGAAGGACAGAATCGCCTCCCTTGTCCTGCTGGCCACATTGCTTGGGATGCAGCCCAGGACACAGTTTTCTTTCTGGGCTGCAAACACACATTGCTGGGTCATGTGTAGCTTCCTGTCAACCAAGCTATTTTTTTTCACTTGCATTTAGAACAGGTGCAGGCATTTCTGTTATGTGTGAACTGCACTGCAGTTACCCTTGCTCTGATTACATTACAAATGAGGATATTGCAAAGAGGTGTGCATGATGCTGTATCTAGAGAGCTCCTAGAAGCTGAAAACCAGAGCAGAAATTAGCAACCCATCTGAGAATCCACAAATTAAAAAATTAGCCAGAGAGGATAAAATAGCTGTGCCCATTTGTCTCATTACAGTACTTCTGGCAGCAGATCTGAAATCAGCTTACCAAACAGTTAAAACTTTTTTCCCTTGGCAATCCTTCTGGAGTATCTCCTTAGTGTACAGTAGGCTGGAAGGGAATGCTGGAAGTTTTGCACTGGTGTCTGTGTTACTTTCAAATGTATTCTGGATAAAATGTGCTCTCATGTATCCTGTCTGGCATGGTTGGAGACAACCACAGTGTTCACAACAACTCATCCCCTCAGAGGAGGACAGCAAGTCTTGTTCTAGGGCTTGCTCTTGGTCTTGTTCTATTAAATGTTCAAGAAGGCACTTGTCAGAGAAGCTTCCATGCAGCCTGTGACTGTCCATGATTGAACAGAAAGGGAGAAAGAGGAGGAGACAGCAGCGTCACAAGGAGGAGTGGTAAAAGAACATGGCCAGGACTAAAAATCTGGTATTATGCTAGGAAACCCCCCCTCAGGGTGCCACTTTGCACTGTGCTTACTTCTGGACTTGGCTGTGCAGTGGGTGTACACACAGTGCCCAGGCTGGGGTACTCTCATGGGCAACATCTATGAATGACCTAACAGGGACATGAGCCCTGTGGTGAGCACTGTGGCATGTAACTTTCTGCACAGTGCAGGATTCTGCTACATGACAACAGTTCCGTGCCAGTGAAAAAAAAGTGAAAGCTGCACTGCTTTTTCTGACAGAGACTGATCTTTGGCATAGCATTTTCCAAGGAAATGCTTGAGGTTGGAGCTCGCTTTTCCCTGTGGTTTGCCAGAAACCAGACATCAGTTTTTCAGTGCTTTAAATCAGGGATGTCTGAGACGAAAACGGGATCCTGGTCACCTAGGGGCCCACAACAAAGAGCAAAGAAGTTTGGCATATCAAAGAGCTCTGTTCTGAGAGCAATAAAGAAGCATGTGCGCTGTCCACTTGGTCTTCTTGTTGAATTTTGGTTACCGTGTATTTTAGTTGTTGCAAAAACACATCAAATGTCATTTTCTTTGTTTGCTGTGAGTAAAATAAAACACTGTTTTGTCATTTATATTTGACCAATAACGTGCCAAAACTATAATGTAATACATTACTTTATAACAATGCCTACCTTATTACTTGCACAAGTGATGGATACATAGACAACATGGAAAAAGGGGCCAATGTGTGTTAGTTTCTTAGGAACACAGAAAACATTTTGCTACTCTCTTTTACTCAGATTTCAATGGCCCTGGAATATTTTCTGTCTTTTGCTGGAAAGCAAATCCTTTCCTGAAAGTGTTACATCCAGTAGCCACAGGATGAAGTCCTGCAGCAGCGTGACAGGACTGGAACACCTGAGATTCACACTTGAGAATCAGTGCCAAGTACTACAACTATGTACTAGAGTAGATTTACGTGAATTTTGGGGGTGATTTTTTGCTCCAGTTAACAGTCATGTATGTGATGCAGAAAGACCTCTGATTGGTGACTAACCTTTTTTATGAGATTTGGTTGATTTCAGCTTTTAGTAAGAATATATTTATTTTGTTGGGATTACTTGTTTACAAACAATGTCCCATTTCTACTTCAAGAAGGAAAAAAAATTACAGTTCTATGATAACTAAAATTAGGATGTAATGCAGCAAAATTATATAAAACATACACCAGCAAAAGTATTTAAATCATTCTAAAAATAAAAGAAAAGTTTTGCTTCCAAAAGATCTCTTGGAAACTTTTATTTTTAATAAGCTGATATTTGGGGGGATAGAGAGAAATGCAAATTTAGACTTTCAAATGTAAATTTTATCCAGATAACATCTTTTTAAAAAGTATATTTAGATTCTGTTGATTTGTTCTTTAGTATTTGGCAAGATTGTAAGCAGAACCTCTGTTAGACATGACTAGGGGGAAATTGTAATATAAATAAAATATTAACCTAATTAAATTGCATCTTTTTAAAACTTGATCAACCTTGTGAGGTCCTACACATGACTGTAAAACAGATCCAAAATTCCGTGGAAGGAATGGGTGCTAAGATTCCCCAAAAGGTTGTCTTCTAATGCACCAAGCATATCTGGTTTTTCCTTAGCAAGTATCAAGACCCAGTCAAGAGTACACTAAATTTTATTTCAGTGAAAGGAGCTAAAACTGATTGTTTTAAACAGACTTTGCCATTCTTACTTTACTTGCTGCACCATTTAAAACTTGGTGTGTTCCTTAACCATAACATGGTATTTCAGATAGTTTGCTTGGCCTGGTAGCACTTCAGAACACCAGAGAAGCAGGTCTATTGCCCAGACAGCTGGGTTCTCATATATTTCCATTGGTATGTCCTTTTGCCTGTGTAGCACATGCTTTCATTTCCCAAAGCCACTGTGCACTGTTATCGTTGGTATCCTTGGAAGAAATCTGTGTTTGTTGCTTTAATTTTTGGTGGGAAGCTGGCATTCTGTCATTTCAGCTCATCATATTATTATGCATGTAATAATGTGACATGCTTAACTGCTAGCTTCAAGCTGAACATTTAATGTGGGATACACCTACAGTGTTTTCATTTCAGATAGCTCCAGTCAGACCTCAGAGCAGCTTTCTCATCTGGAAAGATAAAGTCCATGGCATTCACTTTTTTGACATGGACAGATTTGTTTTAACATGTTCAGAATATATAAAAATGTGAATGATAGAAGTCCAGCCCACCTCGAGGTAGGGTGAAATAAAAGATCACTAGAGATTTTCACATATGTATGAACTGGTGTGTTTTTGTGTGCTTGAATTGATGCATTTATGTGAAAGAGATAAAAATACATTTAACCTTAATTATTGTAAAGTATGTTATTGAGTTAATTTGTGACTGTAAATCTATAAATACTGTATATATACATTAAGGTGTGAGGAAATTCCAGCCTGTAGCTATGTCGAAGAATCTGACAGTCTTTGAAAGGAAAAAAATTAAAACATGCCCTACACAAAATCTAGTTTATCCACTTTGTTTTTTTCTTTGCAATTAGCTTACTAAATTCCAAGTATGTTCAGTAATCTGCTGATCAGAAATTATTTTAAGCACACTGAAAAAAGCATGAGTGTTTATTACATTAATATTTGCTATGTGGTGATAATGGGAATATTAATCTTAAAACACCTCTCAAGTTGATTCTGGTGAACACAAACTTACATGCTGATCTTTCCATATCTCTGGAGCTGCTGCTGCACGGAGCCATTGAGAAATCACTGCAAAAGTTCCAGGGCCAGAACACAGCAAAAGGCATCCATGGGCACAGGTGTGTGTAGTCTTACAGTGATTCAAATTAATTTAGGGCTATTTAAATCAAAAGCTGATTCCTGTCTAGGTTTGTGCTTGCAGCTCGGATAAGTATCTGCAGCTGGCTATATTGCTTCATGGAGGAGTGCTATGAGAGAACAATAAAGGCATCAAAATATTAGAAAAGCCCTCTAGTAGGAAACCAGAGATACTGTACAAGTCTATTGATATGATTTTGCAGTCACTGTTGTTGTCTGTCTAATATGGCAGTGCCAACCACAGTCCATGAAAGACACACAGTCTCTTATGCTTGGTTTTTGTTAAAACAGATACTTCCAGGCTTGGGTAATTTTCTGAGCTGGGTGTGAGGTTTTCTCCAGATTTCTGCTCCTGTCCAGATGGCACTCTGAGCTGCACATCTGCAGTACACCCTCCCAGACTCTCTTTTCTGGAAGTGCTTTAGAGATGAAGATAACCATATCCACTCCTTCACCATAGGACCTTTCTTTATCAACACTGTCTTTTACATTCAGAGCAATGCTAATTGAGACACCTCATTGCAAGATTTTAGCTGAATCTTATAACCCAGTAAAGGGTGAAAGGGTGAGAAGGAAAAAGCTCAGACTCCCACATTGACTGCAGTCCAGGACCCAGCTGAAACTTTCTTTTGATAGCAAGGGGAAACAAGTATGGCTAAAAAAGTCTATGGCCCTTTGCCTGTCCTGCTAATCATCCAAAGAGAAGGATAAACAAGCTATTGTAAAATCTGTGTGGTCTAACACTGTATTTGCCTTTTTTGTCAGTCACTTGTGGTTGGTCACATCTAGCTGAGGTTCCAAGCACTGGTTTAAAAGTTTACCTTGACAAATGTGTGCCAGCTACTTTAAAAATATCTGTGAATTATAATCCCTCCATGTCTATTTCTTAAGTCGATTTCTTCCTTCCCCCCACAATCCTGTTTGATTTGATTAATCTATGTTGAACAGTACAATAATTCTGGTAGTTCTTTTAAGTAAAATAGTTCCTATATTAATGAGATCCTGTCCAGTTCAACTTAAAAAAATACTTTCCTTTTTTTTTTTTTTTTTTTTTGAGAGAAAGAGAAAGAGAAAGAAATTTCCTTTCTCCTGTTATTGAGTGCGTGCAGTGAGATGATTTTTAAGGGGTTTTTTTAGACTTGAATTTTGCTCATCTATGGTAGGCTATGTTTTCTCATTGTAGAAGCTCTTTCCTGGTAAAATCATTCCCTTCACTAATGAGATCCATCCTGATATGACAGGAAGACAGCTCTTAAAACACCCACCGTTTTCTCCCATTCATTTGAATAGCAGCAAAGGGACATCTTTTAAAGTAATTTTTATCAGCGAGATTGGGCTGAATCTCATTAATAAAGAAATGATTTTACTCAAAAGAGCCTTCACAGTTGAGCTATAACCCAGATTAGTGAGATCTAACCTGATTATAACTTTATAAGACATTGTACTTCTGCCATTCAAAGCATGCAACTCAACTTTACAGTAGAGACCATCAATTCAGTAGAGGCTGTTTAAGAGGGAGAGGTATGAAAGGTGAGGAAGGTGCCTGGAGGTGTTTTTCTCATAATTTCAATGTAGCTTGAGCACAGAAATTCGATTCTTGCTTTGGAATATTAAGATTGGTTTTCACTATATGTACTTTTATTTTGCAGAGCATAAGAGGCTCAGATGAGTGCAGGTGTTCCAGAACACTGCTGTTTGACTTCACCAGACATTTACATTGGCTCTATTCAAGTTACCACTTCTCTCTAACTTTGTCTCACAAAAAAACCAGAACAAACACATTGCTTGTCAAAGGTCAGTGTCTAAGCAAGAACATCTGACATTTTGTTTTACAATGCATTTGGCTTTTCTATTTTGGCAGGAAAATAGGAAATAATTGATAAATGAGAAAGAAAAAAAACCCTTAGCAAGAACTCATTGTGAATTGCTGGATCTGTTAGTGGGCTAAACAGTTTGGGCACAGTACAGTGCTGGAACTGGAGATGAAAGAGTTGTCTTTTATTTCAGAGGATAAAAATAAGTGGTCACCATAGTTCCCTTTGCAGATTATCAAAAATGGTCTTTTGCAAATGGATAAAGATTCTTTCCTAAAGTGACTTTTCAATTAAGTCTCCTTTTTTAGATACTATTTATGTCTCTTTTTTTTTTTTTCTCCATAAGACAGGCAGAGAGAAGAGAGAAGGCACAGGGAAGAAGGACATATTTTTATATTTTGTTTCAAATAATAAAAAAAAAATATTTGGATTTGATAAAATATGGAATGAAAATCTATGCAAGATTTAATTTCAAAAAATTTCCTTCTTCACCGAATAAAGAATTGAATCTAACATTTCAAGTAGCTCTCATGGAAGGTAAATTTCTGGGAACTGTTGTTTCTCAGGAGACCAAAAAGTTGGTAATTTCTGAGTGCAAGACCTTAATCACCAAAACCAGCCACTTCATTATCTTTAGCAACATAAAACCAGGACCACAGAAACCTGGGAATAATTACTTTTTTATGTTAAGCAGCTTGTGGGTGTAGCTGCCTATTTGGACAGTAAGGATAACTCCAAAAGGAGTTTCACAAAAGCTGGACGTATACTGCAGTCAGTTCAAATACCTCACACTGAAAGGCAGTAACTTACAGGGAAACTCAAAGGTATATTTCAGATGAATTGTAGAAGACTGGGCTGTGTAAGGTACGAAATAAAATGCAAGTGTAAAAAGAAAACATTTCAATTGGACTTATATGAGTAGTTATTTTGTTGGCACTTTTGCACCAAGAGCAGAGGTTTGCAATAAAGACACACATTTTGTTTCTACAACACCATAACTCTGATTTTCCGACATTTTATATAAACTACCTCATTTTCAGATATTGCTTTCCAAAGATGTCTGAAGACAGAGCTGAAAACCTCAATACCAGCCTTTCCCAGGGCCAATAGCTCTCCCTGTATGGCTCCCCTGGTTTTAGTTTCCCAGGGTCTTTCCCAAGAAAGAGGCAAGGCTCTATTTACTTTTGCCTCCTTGCTTGCAACATTTGATTACCTCAGCAGAAAGCTCATATTAATTCATACCATCCCAAACTGCATTTTGCCCCCACCTACTCTTTGCACAAGTACAAAGAGCTGCAGCTGAGAGCGAGGTAAGAGTGCACTGAAGCACTGGGAAGAAAGGAGCACAGAAAACTGCTACCAAATTTCACTGAACAGTGTCCTATTCCAAACTGGCAATGTTACTGTGAGATAGGATGGCATCTCTTGAATATTAATAAATAGCAAACCACTGAACACTCAGTTGTCCTCGGCAGAAGACTAAATAGGTCACCCCACTATCGGAAAGTAGCATAAGTCTTCTAATTAGACTAATGAAAGACAAATACAAAAGGAAGAGACATCCTAGCCTCTTGCTGGTAAGGGACTGCCTAGGTGCCAGACAACCTTTGTTTCATGCAGAACTCATTAAATTAGCATTTAAATCTCTATAACTCAGATAGGACAGGGAATGTTGAATATGCTTGGTAACGCCCAGCCTGCAGAAGCCAAGCAATCAGAACAAAACATCACCAGGGTGGGGTAAATCACACCAAGACACATCAAAAAGGAGTGGTGATTCGTGTTTTCTTCCAGCCTTCGGGCTACTGAAGGGTGAAACAGCTGCATCAAGATGGAACAGGTTAAGAAGGCCCTACTAATACTATAGCACAATTTACCTTAAGGAAGGACAACTATTACCTTAGCAAAGCCTTGAACAATATTTTGAGAGCACTATATTCATAGATACACTCTCCACCTTGAGATACAGCTGCTGTTCAAAATCCGGGGTAAACAAGTATGGCTGGAAGAGCAACTGCCTGCACCTGGGAAAACATAACCGAAGGGCCTAACAGGAAAGGACCAGAAAGGAAGGAGGGACTTGTTCAGAATGGGCTTCAGGTGTTACATGGTAATTGAGTTTCCAGTAGTAACAAATTGGAAGAAGCTTAAGGAAATCTCTGTAGCTCAAATCAACTGCATTTGAATAAATGTAGGCAGTGGGTAGCTCTAGTGTTGTGTGGCAAATGAGGCCTAGGTTTGGAGTTAGTTATTGAGTGGCTTAGCACTTGTATAGCAATACTTCTACCAGAAAGTCTGTGTTCCAAAATGTACCGTGTTGCATACCCTATGGAGAACGCGGAGCCTTTGCAGGGATTTTCATAATTTCATACTCCCTCCAGGAGAGTGAATATCTCTTTGTTTTGCTATATTTAGCACATCCTCCCCCTTTGCCCTCAAGTCTTAACTAGGGCTGAAAGATTAATCCTGAAACTCTTTCATGAGCTCATAAAATCTAAAAAATACAATACGGTCTAGATGGCTCAGGTTATTGCTGTTAGGAGCTTTCATTTCTTAGGTGGAGGTCTCTGTTCTGGCTAGAGTAAGCACCCCAGAGAAATAAGCTGGTCCGTCCTGCACACAGCTGCACATATCCATGTTCTTTTCCAGAGAGACCTGGAGCACCTGAGAAGGCCTCTGGCAGTTATGAAACAGAGTGTGTTTGACTGAAGGTTGCATAGCACCTCCTTGCTTTATCAGCTCCTACCTTCGGCCCACACTAAACTCACACACGCATTAAAAAGTGAAGTGTAATATTCTGCTCCCTGATCTTCTTAGACTGCAATGCCTTTGTTCAATTCTCAGTCATTGCTGGAATGTGCCAAGCAATGAAATGTCAGTCTTTGAAACACAGTTTTTAGGAGAATTTTTTTTTTCTACTAAGTAAATTTATCTCATAATAATATTTAATGATGTCCCATTTAGTATTGTTCCTATTTTGCTTCTATCAGTCTTCGTTATGAATGCCATGTTGCATCTCAACCCTTCTGCCTCTGAAACTCATGTCAATGCCAATATGTGGGTATTACTAAATACAGAGAATGCATAAGAATCTATTCAGCCAGCACTCCTCCACTTTCTCTGAATTCATTGTGTCACCTCCGCCTCCAGTGGCCTGTCTTGAAGAGCCCCAAGGTAATTCTTGAACGCATGGCACTGCTGCCCCCAGGCTCCCTCCGATGCTGTTGTGCAATGTACCCGTTCTTTTGTGTGTAAGAGGGAGAATATTTGTAAGCCAAGGAAAAAGAAAATGCCTGATGTTTTCATGAGTATTTGAACATTTCACACAGAGGGAAGGTTCACCCCTGCTTTTTAAAGTGGATATTCTCATGTCTGGGCTAAATAGTTATTTTGTTGGGAACTGCTGATGCTGTTAATTAGGCATGGGGTAGCCTTAAAGGGCAGGCTTAGGTGAGTATTGTAAAAGACTGGACATTAAACTGACATTTGAATGGTTTTCTGCATAGAATTTTAACAGAGAGAAGTACTATGTCCCTTTGTACTGCCCAAGCCTAAAAATCCCACAGGGTATTTTCATTCCCACCTACCTACTGCTCAGTCTGCCAGTGTCACAGTGGATGATACAGATCTTCTATCAGAGACACAGAAAATGAATGCAGAAAATGTTAAAGAAGATTTAATTCCTTGCCTACTATACCCATCACAGTTTTCTTTTTTTTTTTTTTTAAGCAATAATGCCTACCATCAATAATAACACTTAAAAAAGAAAATAGAATTAGAACAGGTGACATCATTCTCAGAAAAGGAAGGTTTGGGGATGGTTTCTCAACCTGCCTAAAAATCCAGCAACCTTCTCCCCATTTGTGAGGTCTGTGGGCAGTGACCACTGTATGACAGCTAGTGCAAGTTGTATCTGACAAGTTCACTGAGCCATTAAGATTTTGATGATCTTTAGGGTGCCTTCCAACCCAAGCCATCCTATGATCCTCTGATTCTATGATTATTTCTAGAAACAAAGAGTAGGGCATAATCAGGAAAGAAACATATACTTCCCAATGCTTTAGCTATCCCTTATGAAAAAGAAAAATATTTCAACAAAACTGTAGGATAATTTTCTACATTCCCTAGGCCCCAGTCTTGAGTCAGGGCCTTTTAAATAGCTTTGTGATTTGAGTCTTCATCATAGATGAAGATGTTACGCTAGTTACCAATTAGCTTACTCTTTTCTCCACCAGTGTTTACCTCAGACCATGAACAAGAAGTGACTGAACACATGAATTACATTCCCTTCCTCATTTGTTAGGTAAGTTTTGCTTGTAGTTTTTAAACAAAGCTGATTTTTAATTTATTTGAAAGGAATTCAAATCCCTGTTTTTTACAATCTTGATAAAAACAATGATTAACAACTGCATGATTAATGGAGATTAAAAAGCTCATTTAGGGTCTAATGGAAGTTAACAGGCCTTTTTTTATTAATGTTTCTAATTGATTCTTGATTTAAGTGGTAGCCATTTTTTTAAAGTGGCTTGTTATTGGAATGTACTTCTGGTAAAAAAAATGGACATTAAATCTTTGGGAAACTTTCATGTATAAATCTATGCTTGATCTATACAATTATTCTATTATTGATTTATAATGTCAGAGGTGTAAAATCTGTGAAAGATAAAGAACAAAGAAAATGTCCCAAGTAACATTTTCTTTGCACATTTTCCTAGGTTCCACCCACCATCAGAATCAAAGGCCTCTCCCAAATATTTTGTTTACTAATACAGATGTTATGACAAGTCACACGTTCTAACATTTGAACTTATGTTGAAATTTTGAAGATACCTCACAAGACGTTTAGCCAGGTTAATTTCTCTACCTTTTTAAGTTATGAAGTTCTCAAACTTGTATGTAAAGGATCTTTTATGGGTAAGCGGCTACTCAGAACAATCCTGATAAAGAAGTTTCAAGGCAGATGAGGCCAAGAATATGAATTCAGTTCTGTATGCTGTAAATAATACAAAGAGATTAATGCACTTTACAGTTTCTATATGGACCTAAACTTCTATGCAGATTGCCTGAGATGCATGAATATATAATATTTTCTACCTGCCTAATCATTTATAATTCAGCATTAAAAATTACGGTGTGTTCCTATTCATACTACTATGAATGTTATTCGTTTTTATTGTGTTTGTTTCCATAGTAATTAGCTCAATGGAACAAGATCATTACACTGGCCCAAACCCCCAAATCTTCAGATGCTGCAAATAATGTCACTGGGTTTCAGTGAGCTCTCCTGACTTATGCTGGTGAGGTTCAAGACAACTACATTGAGGCATTCATTAACATTACCGGTTTATGGAAGAATAGTATTTTTCTGTAATTATCACTGCAATGATTTTAGAGGAAAAAAAAAAAAAAAAAGACACAGGACTATTTAAATAATTTAAAACAGACTTTTTACAGGTAGTAATGAACACACATACAATTAATTCTCATGTGCTTACAGCTATCAGCACGAGGAATAGACATCCTACAGTTTCCCAAAATTATGGCTTGAATGACACAGCATGGAAAGGGGGTGACTGTGCTACAGTGTATTTTTACTTGAAAGTCATGTTTTTTCCCTTCTTCTGTTCAGCTTTCTCTGAGGAAAATCTGGTTTATCTTGATTTACTCCAAAGGATATGGTAGTCAAGTTACTAACAGTAATGTCAGTGATGCCAACCCCAACAATTCAGTAATCTTAAAATGTAATCACACTAGATGATTTATTTTACAGATTATTTAGTTTTTTCATTAAGAAACATGTCAAGGAAGAGCTGAGATTGTAATTTTGACTGTGGAGGAGACAGCCTAAAAGGTAATGGGGAATAAAAATCACACCCCCTCAAATGTTGTGGCTACTTCTGTTATGTAACTGACATCAGCATATGAAAATTAATTGGGAGGAGCTGCAGAGAACACAGACATACTAAGAGATAAAGTGGAGAGCCTTGTGGCAGAGCAGTAATGACCTGACCTCATGTTTTCTTGGTATTCAGTGAGCTCACAGAGAGGTGGAGGAAGGGAAGAAAACATCTTGAAGGATTCACTCTGTAAATATGAAAACTGATGCAAGGGTGAGAAAAAAAAGAAAAAAGAAATAATATGTGTAATAAATAGAAAGGAAACAGATGTGGCAGGAGTCAGAAAGGCTTGAAAACTTCTAAGGTCAGACCTGAATTTAAAGAGGAAATATACCATCTGAGTAAGAAAGCTTTAAAGTAAGGTAGTGAAAGAGAGGAGCATAAAACTCTGAGAACAGCCAAATTCCACCTTCTTCCTTTCCTATGGCTTCCTTCTTCTCTGCTAGTGTAATGAGAGCTCTCCCTCCATGCCTTTCAGTATCCTCTACCACTGTTGGTATGACCATGTTACAACTAGGAGCATCCATGCTACTCACCATGCCACAAAGTTAAAACTCAATGAGTTTCTTTTCTAAGTTGAAAGACACTCCATATGTATGGTGCTTTTTTCCTTAAAAGAAAACATTTGGGGGAATAAAATGGGTTTTGAAATGCTTATAATAAAATAAACATACTTGCACATGCTGTACATTGTGCCCATGGATAAAAACATTGTAAACCAGCTGTACGTCTCAAAGTGTCTAGCACACATATTCTTATTCTTCATAAGTTTATTTTGTAGTGGATAAAGCTGGGACAAAAAGAGGAATTAAATATCTTACCTAGAGCCTGCAGGATCATTGGCTGTTGGACATAAATTCCACTTTCCTTTTCTGACCATGAGTTCACATGACTGACGTGTTCTTTGTATGTGATAGAATAAGGTGAAATCTTGTTTCCTCTTAGAGCTTAATGTGTGATATCATGGCAATGACAAGCATGAATGAGATGCCAACATTTGGCACTCTTTGGTGAACAGTGAAGACATTACAGTGAGAGGTGTCCAGCAGCGTTAAAGAGTAACCCAATCAGGACAAGTCCATGTCTGAGTCAACATCAACTTGATAGAATTGCTGCTTTTGGCAGTTAATGTTGACAATTAGTACAGTGCCCTTATTGATATGTGAGGGACTCGAGTTCCTTTAGTGGACACTGAGTACAAAAGCTAAGGAAACAGCTGCTGGGCACATAAATGTCTTGTTGGAAAGATATGAATACATTTAGAAAGATAGATTTGTGTTGCTGGCTATAATCCCTTGCCTTAAGTGTCTTCTGATGGTCAGAGATAGCAGTGCACTGAATAAAAGGAAGCACTTTTGACTGGCTAGTGTACATCAGGTCCCACACACATACAGACTGAATTCACGTTACTTGTCACTTGATACAGTTATGAGATCTGAATGATTTTCAGTCACTTCACTGAAGGCTGTATTTGAAACCTGGTCTCAAAGCCGCAAGGCAAGTGTATTACATACCTGTCAACTAACAAGACTTGCCAAAATGAATCTACTCATATGAACACATGACCATTATTGCTGTTCACACTGTGAAACACTATACACTGTGACAAAAGTAAAAAGCAAGAGGATTATTATGCTAGACAGTCACTTACTAAATATATTTATTGTGGAGAAATGAATATTCCTTTTAAAACAAAAATTTGAGCTTTTGATAAAATTTATAATATTGAGAAATGTGATATGGGCAATTTAGTAAAACTTGATCTTTTCCTCTTGTAAGGAATAAGAAAATATTTACATTTCCTGCCTGACCAAAGATTTTTATGCTGAAGACTACTAAATATTCTCATACCAAGCTCAAGTAAAAGCAATTGAATTCAGCTAGCAGCTGGACCACACAAGCCAAATTTCTTTACATTGTTACAGAGCGGTTAATCACTCATCAGATGTAAATAATAACCTATTTACCAGTTAACAAAGCCCAACCATGGTCACAGAGGGGAATGTACAGTGTGCTGCATGCATTTTCTAGGTTTGCATGAGAAACATGGATCAGTGAATTGGTAAAGTTGACAAGATGTTCACTGAAAAAGAATTGAAACAGCTCCTTGAAATGGAATTCAGGAATGTACTTTCTAATATGAAACTCCCACAGGAAAGAGGAGACTCTAAGGGTACAGAAGAAGATGTAGAAGTTAGTTCTATTGTCAGGTCTAGAAAATTGACTCTGTCTTACAGGTGTCTTCAGTAACCAAGGGCTAAAGAACTGTCAAAGATTCCATCTATCTGAGTAAGAGCTAATGAGATAGAGATGGAGACCAGGCTCTTGCACAATGTCAGTTGATCACATTTCCAAAAGTTTTACTAAGAGGAGAAAAATACAAAACTATTTAGAATGTCTCAGACAGAATACTAACCCGAGTGTTTTAATTAACCCCATAGTAGGCACAATGCTATTTTATCTGTGAAATGCTGATTTATTTAATACCATTATTCTGTATATATTTTATTAATAGGAAGATGTATGTACCTTCAACCACAAAAACTACAGTAAAAAAGAATGTTGCAACTCATTGAGTTCACTAGCATTCCGTCTCCTCTTTCAAAGCCTCGTTGTGTGCAACAACTATTAGAAACATTTACCCTTCTGCAAGAACAAAGTAAAACAAAAATCTAGTCATTACTATTGGAAAAAGAGATTTTAAATAGTTGCAAATGGGTCTGTTTGAATGACATCTAGTTTGAATGACAGCTTCAAAAAATAACTGCTACTGCTGAGTGTCCTCAGGAGAAGGCAATGCTTTCTCTGCTAAGAGTGTCTGGTGATTAACTCAGAAGACAGAAATTATACAGCTTACAAACTCATTAAGGCTTTGCGCATGTGCAAAAGGTGGAGTGATCTTTGAGTAACCAGTTAAGGATGTAATATGAGACACATAGTAAATGAATACTTTTGATGATATCAGTATTTCAAATTTCTTTCCATTCTGTCAGAGAAAACATCACCAGTTTTCCTGCCTTGTCTCCTATTTTGCAGGACAGTTGTTAATGCTGGCTCAACTGTGACTATACCCTCTTTCATGCTTCAGTGTCCATCACATTAAGATGAGATCCTGGTTTCAGAATTATACTGAACTGGCAACAGTGATTTTTTAAACCCTCTTCATTCTGCTTTGTAGACATCATGTGACCTGATTGGTTTGTGAAGATTTTCATAGAGTTTACTCCTTGTGATAAGAGCTGGATAAATTTCCAAAAAGATAGTTCTTCTCTTTGAGATCTTTCCAATCCAGTCAACTGTGTTGTCCAACACTCCTGCAATCCTTTTTCTTAGTGAAAATGGTGAAAAATGTATCTGCATAGTACAGATCAGTAAGCTCCCCAGATTTTTAAGATACTTATTCATGGTATATAAATAAAGGCCTAATCACTGTTGTAATAAGAGTTCTATACATGGATCTAATCTATCAAGTAAATACAGAAGATTCCCATTTTATGTTCCAGAGGTCAATTATCATATTGGTTTTGAGCTGGAGGCAGGAGAGGATGGGAATGGGGTTACAATTAGCTGCTGTTTATCATAGATTTTTTTTTTTTCTCGTCATCTTTATAAATATTTCAATGACTTCTTTTTGTCCCTTTTCATTTGCACCTTTTGAGGACTATATTTAGGCTCAGAGAATTTGTGTGGCAAATCAGATTTAAAACTTTTATAAATAGACATCTTGAAAACTTCCAAGTTTCAC
Source organism: Aphelocoma coerulescens (assembly GCF_041296385.1). Classification (NCBI taxonomy): domain Eukaryota; kingdom Metazoa; phylum Chordata; class Aves; order Passeriformes; family Corvidae; genus Aphelocoma; species Aphelocoma coerulescens. Next base: position 54,764,780 of record NC_091019.1, on the reverse strand, counting down.
TATCTATATATTGCATTAGACAGGTCTGTGTAGGGGGAGAGAAAACCAGTAGAATTTATAAATAATTTAAGAACATGAAATGATTTTAAATTGGTCCAGTCAACAAGGAAAGCAGGCATTTTTCCCAAGGTATTTATCACATAAGTATTGTAGATTACTCTTACTTCTACAGGCAGTTTCTCTTAATCAGTCTAGTATCAATACAGGCCCCTTGTTTGTGACACAGAAGTCATTCTACTTTATTTTAATAGGTTTTATTTTCAAAGAAAAATCCAGTGTGTACTTTCTTTCTCCATATATTCATAATCTCTGTGAAGAAGGCTTTCACTTAGCGCATTTTTTTTTAATTTCACATTTGCTAATAACATGCTTTTCAGAAAAAGCAGGTGCTTTTACAGCATCATACAAGTGGTATGTTTTGAAGGAGCAATATGTAGCTTGTTGCCCTTTGATGTAAATTTGTGAGGAAGATAGATTATAGCATCAAGATGTTTCTCTGTGCATAATAAACTGCAGAGGACAAAGTTCATGGCTGAGAATTGTATGGGATACAAGTGACTACCTTCACTACAATCAATTATTAGGATGATTATATTGTGTCTGGAGAATATGATGCTAATGACTAGCTAACGCTTAGAACACACACTCTTGACTAGAAAACCAATGACAGTGAAAAGAAGCAAGGGGAAAGGCCTATATGTTGAGCTAGCAGCTCTCTAGTGTTGCTAATGAATAATTAAAAATAACAGTCTTTATATGCAGCTTGACAGTATACATGTCCTTTAAGCATATTCTGCTTTGTAAGGATCTTGGCACAATGACAGCCCAAGAAAGGCATCCTACTGCATCCTGTGCAGGCACAGTGTAAGGAAGCAGGGAGTTAAACACCCTCACGGTTAGGAGGGCCTAAGCAGGATTAGCTGTGTACTTATTTCTAACCTTCTACTCCCCCGTCTTCCAAACAAATAAATAATTGAAACCCATTACCTCTTTTAGGGGTTTTGCTCACATGCTTTCTATATTCACATCAAAGCTGAGATCAGTGTCAAAGAGGCAGCCACATTTAGCTGAGTCTCTCAGAGACTACTGATTAATTAGTTTTGCATTTTGGAAGTGCATCCAAAGATGTTGTAAAATAGTGTTTGTTTTTGCTTTTGCCAAAACTTGTTTAGGAGCGCTCTGGAGGATGACGGTGATGTACTCAAGATGGTTGTGAAAGAAAAAGGCAATCAATTCAGGTGCACATGTGCCAGCATTTTTTTTTCCCCTTATGAAGTTTCTGCACCAGTTTTCAGAGGAGTGACTAAATGAAACATACCAGTGTACTAATAGAAAGTGAAGGATGGAGTAGGAATGGAAATTCTGATGTTCCCCTTAACTGAATCAGTGTAAAATGAAAGGTACACCAAGGCTAACAATTCAGTTCTTAAAAAATATAAAAAGTAAAACAAACCTGACACAGATAAGGGAGATGCAAAGACTGTAAATCCTGCATAAAATATTGCCTTTTGAAAGCCTTTAAACCCTGTTTCTTACACTGACTTTTTTTTCTCCTTCATGAAGTGTGGTAATATGATGTATGGGGGGATACTCAGTTATGGCAAATACTGCCTACAAAAGTGTGTTCATACTGTTATTTGCCTTTCTGTCTCTGTCTATATCAACTCCACATGCTGCTCTGGTGGCCTGCTTTGTACTTAATATAACTTGTCAAAACACATCTATCAGATATATGAAACGGCAAACCTGGGTGGCCAGACTAGTCCAAGCCTAGCGTGGATTGCATTTTACCAAGACCACAGAAATCTTCTCCTCCATGAGATTAAGATGAAAAGCAGAGTTCATTGTTGTGCAACCAGATTTTAAAATAATTACACACACGTTAGTGCATTAGTAGGCCACTTGTGTTTATTTGAATCCCACATACTGTACTTTTATGTGGATTTTAAGTGATTTTTAAAACTGTCAGTACAAAAAAAAAAAAATTAAGTGATGTTACCACTTGTTTAAAACTGCCTTTGTATGCCTTTTTTTTTTCTTTTTAAATCCTTTCCTTTATTTGCTTCTGCATAGTGAGCTGCTACTAACCCAGCACTTTATCTATTTCCAGGAAAGAGTGTATGTGGTTCTCTTTGGCTGTTGACTGAAAGGCATCTGTATCTTCTTTGAACCATGACCAATGCCACTGAAACCCCTCATCTGTGGTATGCTCAGTGTTCACCCTCCGATTTCCTGGGAGCTTGTGTTAAGTGCTATATAAAGAAACACACTTCTGGATACAGACTGAAACTCACTTGTTGATCCGTGGATATTTGCTTCTGCTCTGATTACCTTTTCACATTGAATGTGTATTGCTCTGCAACATGTAAATATTTTTTGTTGGTCCAACATATTCACTGAATTTTTTAGATTTCCTCCTCAAATTTCAAGACTAAAGTCCTTCTAGAAAAATCAAGAGTTGCAAAAACATTTTAAAAACTCAATCTATGCAGCTTCATTTGCAACCTATTTATGCATACCTACTACATGCATGAGTGAAACAATCTATTTTAAACATTGTTTCTGAAGAAAATTTTCCTAGAATTTCTCAAATGTGGACTGAAAATCAACATGGGACCAAATCATGCTATATAGTTGTTGCAACCTGGGATCTCCTTGGAAGTGCAAAATGTCCAAAAGAATGACCATGAAAATATATTAACATTTTTTATCATGTCTGGGCAGTTATTACACTTGTATTCAAAGAAATCACTGAAGCAGGACTGTTCCAGAACAGGCAGAATTCTTATGGCTTTAGCTTTCCACAACATCTATAGGTTATTTCTTTGTCTGCAGAGTGAGAAGCCTTGAAAAACATCAGTTTGCATAACAAAGAGAACCCTTACCTGCCAGGTGGGTTATACTGATTTGCTGCCAGCTGCAGGGAGAGGGGACTCCAGGAGCACAGCACTCGGTGCTAATCGGTGCTTGGGAACAGCTCCACATCCTGCTGCCTCACTGGGTGTCTTCAGGAGCTGATTGTGAATTTAGGGACTATCATTTAAAGCTCCATAATTGTATAAGGGGAAGAAGAGGAAATTGGAGGCATACTGCCAATATCTTTAAAGCCTTTACGCTAACCCCACTGGAGGACAGCAATGTGAATAAGCTGCATGTCATTACATGACACCAAAAATAGGAAAACACTCAGAGGTAACTTTTCTAAGCTTAGTAGAGACATAATAAAGTAGAGCTTTTCTGGCTGTACTGGCACTGAAAGAGTCAGCAGCAATCAACTTTCTTCTAATAACCAAATGTGCTGAACACGAGCTAGTTATTGCAAACACAATTATTCGGTAATTGGATAAGCCTAAAATATCTTGGATACATCCTTGATCCAAGAGCTGGCAGCTTATTGATTATATCATTGTTTGGCAAAGAGGCATGCAGGCTGCAGGACTCACAAGATACATACCCAGAGCAGACTGCTGGACCCACTATCATGGAATTGGCTCCAAGTTACTGATTCAGCTACATTGTTGGGGAACTGGCGCACAGCCTGCTAGAAGTAGACACAAAACACTTTAAAGATCTAAATATTAAAGATCTAAACACTAAACAAGAGCTGTGTAACAGCATCCTTGTAAGGCTTGCCTGCCTAGGAACATGTAACAGCCCAGGATGTCAAGGGGAAAGCGCTGAAGGATAGGGCACTGCTGGTACAATTAATTTTGTCAAGAATCAGCATTAGGACCAGTTTGATATCTAAATCAAAATGTATATTAAGGGAAAAAAAAACCCCAACCAACCAACCAAAAAAAAACCAACAATCTTAACTTCTTTTCTGATTTTCCAATCTAGGGTAAAGCAAACATATAAGAGCGCTAGAACTAAGCATAGGCAAAACCTGAAGCTAGCAAAGATCAGCAATAAGGTAAGGAAATCAATGAAATCTAGGCCTTTTCAGAGCAGTGTAACACCAAACACTTCCCCTTTTAAGAAATTGTGCTGCTAAAGGTGAACAATGATTACATAGATTGAAAAGGCTGGATTGGGAATTTATTATTATAACTGACTGTCACATTAGGCAGATGTGAACAGGTGTGTATGAGGTAGCACTTAAAATTTTGTTTTACTTAAACAAAACATATATCAAAGTATCTCTTCCAGATTTATTTTACCTTTGTGACTGAGGGAAGATAGCTCAAATTCAACAAATATTGAGGCTATTTAATTACAAACAGTCGTTTAATTACGTAAGGTGGTTGACAATATTTTAAGTCCTGCCTGTGTAAGAACCACAAAAGATTCAATGAATGAGCTCAATTTGGATAAAAATTCAAATGCCTAGGCAAAGTTTATCCAACGTAGACAGCACTGTCTTCAATATGCCTTTATTTATTCTAGGCTCAGACCTCAATTACGATGTGTGAACACAGGAAATGGGTCTCCTTGCCAGGCAAGGGATAGTCCCTGATGTAAGTAAGGTTGGCAGGATCAGAATTTTAGCACGATGGCTGAAAACTGATAATAGCACAACTTTATCTGACTGCTGGAGTGATTCAGGCCTATCGTGCTGTGGCTTCAGTAAAGGCTTCTAAGCTTTAATCACTGTCTTCCAGGCTGTAGTCTCCGACTTATTTGAAACAGCTGAACTTCCCCTGAGTGACTTGTCTGGTTACATTTGTGGTACCTGACCTACTTTGCAGCACTTCCCTTGGTACCACCTCATCATATGATGTCCCATGAAAGCACTCAGAATCGGAACTCACTCCCAATAAAGGCCAATAATTAAATAAAAATAAAAACACATTTGACAGCCCACAACAAAGGCAAATCTCAGTGGCTTTTGCATGTGTTTGCCTGCTGAATCAGACAGTAGTTCCTGTCCCCACAGAGCTGCAGGATGATGGATCACCAAAATGACAAAAATAAGAATAGTGTTTTGCACTGTATTCTTTCTCTTCTCCTGAATCTCAGAGAACATCAGATATGTTAATTAATCCTCTCTGTTTTCCTGAGGTTGACTGTTAGACCTGTTTAACAGGTGGGTAAACCAATACTAAAGAGTGTTCTGACTTGCCTTCTCTGAACTCTACACCCACTTTGGGTCAAGATGCTTCAGCACTCGAGGCTTTATTTAGAACAACACCATCATTTCTTTAATGGTAGGGAATTTCATTTCCTTTAGGATGAATCTTATATCCTCTCTATTTGCAATTTAAATGTGAGAGATGAATGAGCTCATGCTAAAGCTCCCATTGAGTTTAAGGAGTGTAAGAATGATGCCTTAGGTTTTAACTTTTATATTTTTCAAATTCTGTACTGCTTGGTGTGTGACTGAAGTTTCTCATAGCCTGTTAACTTCTGCTCTCTCATGCTAGGTAGACATAACAAAGCCTCTCTGGCCCTGCTTTCCAAGGACACCAAGACTGTCCTAGGTCAAAAGTATGAACCAAAGGCCCGCTAAGGTGGGGGGCAAGCTGAGGGGAAAACTGAAGCTTTAATTGGAGAATGAACCCTGCTATGCAAATGAACCAAACCTGTAAAAGAGTGAAGAACTCGTGACCTGGGGTCCATCTTGGGGTCCATATTGAGAATAGCTTCAGGCTCCACAGGGTACACCTTTGAGGGCCTTTCAAATAAATACCTCTTTTAATCCTTTACTCCTGTCTAGTCATTGTTGTGGGAGGCCTCTTAAGGCATCAAGAACATGAAATTTAGTCCTGAAGAAGAGCTTGTGTGCTTGGAAGCATTTAAGATTTTTGAAACACCCCCTTCTCTTTATGTCAATAACCAGTTTATTAACATACATTACTTCTCCCTGCAGAGCTATCTCCTTCCTTGAGCTCAATGCATCCAGGTTTTCAGCCACTTAGCACAAGACTATATCACATTCAGAGAGGAAAGGTTACTGCCATGTTTATGCAATATGGTAAAATAATTTCCAGTTCCAACTGTGAATGCTGACTTGGACACTTAAACCTTTAACCTGTGGGCTCATATTGCAGTATGAAAAAATAGTCCTGTGAAGGTGAGTTTTCTAAACTTCCACCTGTACCTGACATGATAACTACTATGACCCCAAATTATGTCTGCTGATTGCAACCTTGTGGCACATACAAGTGGAAATTACCCTAAGCTTTCCCAGCTTCACAGACTTTACTATAGTGAGGCCATTCTATTAATCAGGGGACAATACAGTAGTTGCTGCCCACAGACTGGGAGCTGCAATCAATGGCACACATGATTTCAAAAGTCATCTCCCAGCAGCTTTCTCACCAGTCCCCAATGAATGGGGATAAATCCCATCCCCTTAATCAAACAAATTAGTGAGGTAGATAAAGGAGATTTTATTTCCATTCAGCGCCAGAATTTTGAGGACATTGGCACTTCCATTCTCCTTCTGTTGTCTTTTTGGCTCATTTTCATGTGCCCAGTGTTAGCTGATGGCAGCCGCCAGTTTCAGCTGACAGCCTCCTGGACAGTGCCTAGGACAGCTTCCACAAATAGGAAGGGGGAAGGGGAAAAGCTTACATGCTGCTGCCTTACCCTTCCTCATCCCTCTGGGATTGGCTCCTGTTCTACTGCAGACCTGAGAGGCTGCCTTTTCACTCAGTTGATTTAATTTAATTAGCCTCTGTGAAGCAGAGGCTTAAAGTTGCTAACCCAAAGCTCACAAGAATCCCATTGACAAAATGCAAGGCACAAAATCAAAAGCTAATTTTTTGAAAAGTTCACTTGTGAACCAGTGTGAAATACATGGTAAAGATCAAGACGTCTTAGACATTTGTCAAAAATATGAGGCTTGAAATACGCAGTAATTTAGCTTAATTCTGAAGAGCATTAGCAGGCCCACAATAAAGAATTAAGCCTAGTCTCTGATGCTTCAGTAAGATTTTCAGATATGTGGTCCTGTAATTCAACAAAATATTTCACAGTATGTACAAAATAATAATAAAAATATTCCTTGACCCATTTTCTTAAGCTTTATTCCCAATTATCTTTAGTTGTTTCTGAAAAAATCTTCTTTTTTCCCAGTATGAAGTAGCTGCTGTTGTACTTTAAAGTTTCTCCTATTTTGAAAGAAAGTATGCTATCTAGAAGTATTTCACATTTAAATCTATCACTCTTTGACTATATTCAGTATGTTCTCTGCACTTTGATTTTAGTTGTTTGAATCTGTTTCACCTGACTTTTTAATAATCTTGCTATCTTCTGAAGTTTGCAGCAGGACTGGATGGTCAATCAAAAGACAGTAGGAGTTAAACTCCTCACCTTCTCAGCTGACGTTCCTTCTCCTTTAGAAGATGCCAAATACTGGCACAAAATAGAATTTTTACCTGTACCTTGACAAGGTTTTTGAAACAGTGTCTATAATAATGTATTCCACAGAACCTCACAGAATCATAGAATATGTTGAGTTGGAAGGGACTCATCAGGATCATCAAAGTCCAACTCCTGGCCCTACACAGGACACTCCAAGACTTACACTCATGAGGCTGAGAGTATTGTCCAAAGGCTTCTTGAACTCTGTCAGGCTTCAGGTTGTGGCCACTGCCCTGGGGAGCCTGGGGAGACAATATTCAAGGTTAGGATACACCAACGCAGAGCAGAGCAGGACAATCACCTGCCTTGACTGGCTGGTGATGCTATGCCTCAACAATTCCTTATCTCTAACTTCACTAAGGATGATTTTTGGCTCCTCTCGTATGTCTACTTTGCAGATTCAAATGAGCTTTCTTCAGCAGAAAAATCATGCTCTGAAAGATGTCTGTCTCTCACTATACAGTCCTTTTCATGTTACATTTTACAAGAAGACATAGTGAATGGAGTGCCAGTGCCAGTTCAGTAGCCCAAAAGCATGATAAAGAAAAAAACAATTTACAATTTTTTATATTTTAAATACACTTGTCTGAAATTCTGGAAGCTGAATGATCTGCTTTTTGTACATTGATTACCTTTCACACTAATTGATTACCTTTTTCTGTCACACTCTTCATTGTGGAACCTATCATGCTCCATCTCCTAACTCTGGATGTGGAAGTGATCGTAAAAGTAACAGGTTAGACCAGTTGCACAGCAAACCTGTCTGTGCCTCACAAGCTGCTGCACTCAGTCACTCAATGGCTTTGTCTTTCACTAAGCTGAATTATGCAGTGGTCAATTCTCCTCCATACAATGGGTTTTGCAAGACTGCTGAATGGCTGTTTTGAGTGTAGTCTCATTTAGCAGATATTCCCATGTGGCTTCCACGCATCCCCATGCTAATACTGTTCTCTGTGTAAACACATGGATTGAATTACTTACTGCCCTTTTGATCTAAACATAAAAAACCCAAAAACAAACACACCAAAAAAACAAACTAATAAGCAGTCAGATTTCTTTTCAAGCTACTGGGCAACAGCACAATTCCCCTCTTCTGTCTCTCACCTGTGTCAGCTGTGTCTTGTGGGTCATTTTTGCAATGACCTGGTTACATTCTGAATCTCTGCTTTCTCTTTCACTGGCTCTTCCCTTGTGTGTGTGTGCATGTGTGTGTGTGCACATTTTTCCCCTTTCTCTAATCTTTTGGCCTCAGAACCTCCCTTAAGTCTGCAACTATTGCTTAAACACAGTTCATCAGCACTTTCCTGCTTGCTCCCACTGAGTGGGAAAGCATTAAAACTTTGGGAGGGATGGTCAGTCTCTCTTTGCCAGCCTGTTTTTTTGCGGTAAATTCCCCACTGGTGTAAATAGCTGAGCTTCTATGAATCTGTTTTGCTTAAGCTGAGGATCTAGGCCTTTGATTTACTTTCCCCAGCTGTAGCCATACTGGTTTGTTCAATTACTTTTATAACTGTGCCATTCAATTCCATCTGAGCACTACTATGGCACTGTGATTTAGCTTAGACCCTACTTAACAGAGAATTTACTGTCTCAGTAGATAAATGATGACTGTATACCATTTCTCCTAATAACTTGAATACTACTGATAACATAATGTGTACAGCATGTTTGATGCAGAAGGGTCCCAGGTGCTTTATAACATAGTATATGAACTATATAAAAAGATAACTTTGCTCCCTGCTGAAATGCAGCCATCTCTGCTGTGAAGCAGGCATAACCACACTGCAGAACAGTTTGGGATGCAAAGTGGTGTCCAATTGAAACTGCAAGGGGAATTTTATGTAAGTAGAATATAATTACCCAAGCTGGATGTCAGCCAGGACTCAGGGAACACCCTGGATCTTGGAGGAACTGCCAATGGGAGATGGAGATGTTACTACAGGCATACATGCTCTTGTTTCTTGATCAATTCCAAGTGGATAACTTGTTGTCTTTTAATTTCCTCTTCAATGCTTATCTTTTTTTTATCAGCTGCTCTTTCTGTAGCCCTATTATGTGTCATGTTCTGATCTCTCTCTTCTTACATTTCCTCTCCTACATTTCACACATGCCAGTATTTCCTCCCCCCCACCCTCTTTCATCCAAAGCACTCCTAGTCCTAGCAAAAAGAACAAAAATAGCTATTTACATCATGTTGTTGAATAAAAAGTTTGCTATATGAGGGTAATGCATTTCACTGCATTTGTACATACAGAATTTACACAGTCAAAAATAGCTAAAACATGGATGTTTGTTTTTTCCCTGATACTTAAGCAAATATAAACAAAATTGGTTAGAGCCTGGTGCTAATAATGCCAAGGTTGTGGGCTTGACCCCTGTATGGGCCATTCACTTAAGAATTGGACTTGGTGATCCTTGAGGGTCCCTTTCAACTCAGAATATTCTGTGATTCTTGGAAATTACACACACACACACACCCTCACACCCACACTCCCCCCCGCAAAGGATCCATTGAGGAATGGAGAAATTTCCTAAATTGAGTGTCTGGACAAAAACCCCCTTCACACAAAACCCTCCAAAACTCCTTAAAGCTTACACTAAAATCAGTGTCAAAAGTCTTCAACCAGAAGAGGGTTTGCTCCTGGAAAGACATGAGATACTGAGGGACTTGAGCAGTGCTGAGGTGAATGTTGGCAGTCATAAAAATGAATATTTTTATTTCTCAACTCCCTTTATAAACCATCTCTCCACTGGCTTCTGAGCTGCCACACAAGTGCCCATAGCAGAGACATCTTGGCACCATATCCTGGTGCAGCTGCCCTTGGGCAAGGCTTTCTCTCCAAAACAAGTCACCGGATGTCAAGGGCTATACTTCAGTGTTTGTAACACATATGCTTAGCTGTTCAGCATTTCACTGGGGGGCCTTGACCAACATGAGAGATGTGGATCAGTCTTCCTACTGCTCTGGGCTGGGAGTCAGAGTGTCTTGAGTCTAGTCAAAACATCTGGGAGTGTTGGTTGTTTCCCCAAAAGGTCTCTCCTTTGCATGAAACAAAATTTTGGTCAAATGGAGAATCTGCTCACATCTCTTCAGCTATTAAACATGTGAACCACTTAGAGAATGGTGGGCTGTCTGAGCCTTGTCTCTCCCTCTCACTCTGGCATGCTCACCTTCTCTCGCTCTATTCTTCATTCAGCTAAGTGAAATCGAATGTCAAAATTCACAAAACAATGCTGTGTGAAAAGTGATATTTTTTCCTGACTTTGTTGCAACATTGTCTCACTTTCTTTGTGAAATGTTCCACTCAGCTCCACTCTGTAATCAACGGCTGATGAAATATCAAGGCTCAATTAATTATTATGGTGCCTAGAAGCGCTGCTGAAGTTGGTGGGTGGAGAACTCATTCCTTTTAATTTTGCATTGAGTTCTATCCTGCCACATGAGTTCTCAGGTCAGGATCTCAACATTTACTTTACGGATAGTTTAATTTGAACTTCATGAATCAGGAAACATGCTTTTCCATTTTGAAACAGTGTGAAGCTAAAAGTTTATTTGTTTTACTTTGAGTACCATAATCTTTTTCCCCTGACCTGTGCAACTCAGATCACTTTGAAATGTTAGTGTTATTCTCCCTTTCACTGAATTGAGTTTGTTTCTCAGATGGTTTTCTGTGCACATGATGATTCCCTAGTAAATTGCCAACTAACTATGCAACTATGTGAATGAGGGGGATGGTGGTTACAAGAGTTGTAGTGTTTCAGAATAAAAAAAAGAGAAAATCTTCCCTGTCAGTCTGTCCCCTTTCTTTCTTGAAGCAAGAAAGTATCAGAGCTTTCTTGGTACTTGAAATTTTGCAGATGTTCATTTTTGTATATTTAATTGGATGCATTGTCAGTGACATGAACTTTTGCTAAGGGAAACTAAAAATACTTGAATAATAAGCAGAAATGGAGTGTAATAATTATATGTGTTATTCACTGGAAAGTGTTGAATTTATTATCATGGACATCATTGTCATCAGGGTTATCACTGTTGAAATACATCATTCAAAAACCCAGAGGAGCTGACTGTGCTATGCACTGGGTGAACACAGAATAAGAATCTGGGCCCTGCTTGCAAAGAGCTTACAGGCCAAGGGAAGAACTGGTAGCACAGTGGGTTTTTTTTCTAAAAGAATTAATTTGTGATTAAATTCCTTTTTTTTTCTTCCAGATGAATTATAGATCATTTAAAAAGTCTAGGACAGCTCTAAATTCCATTGAAGTCTATGCAAAAGCACAGCTAGGACTGATTTATTCCTTGTCACATGCAAACCAACAGCTTATACGTACATACCAGGATCACTTTGTGCAGCACTGAAATGCAACCACTTCTTGTGTGTAATATAGCAACTTTTACAATTTCTTTTAATAATAAAAATAATGAGCTTGACTATTTAATGATAGAAAACAAAGACTATCTTTATCTCATCAAGGTTCTTGGCAGAGTGTGAGCAGATCTGGCCTCATGCAATTATTGTCTTCTTTTGAGTTTGCTGAGGATACTGGTGTAATATCTCTGTTTTTTCCATCTGATTTCAAGTGACCGCAACTGTTGAGGGCTTTGGTTTTCTCTGATCTAAATGATTGCAGCTCAAGCACCAGAGTGTCCCCAAGCACCATGCTGGGAGGCTGGCTCCACACTGACTCAGAGGGAGCATTCCCATCTATCTGACTCACCAGCACTCAAGTGCACTGCCAGCAATCCAGATATTAAACCGATCCTCCATCAACATGGGAAGGGGAAGGGAAGAGAACAGATTAGTTTTTAAAAATGAAATACTGATGGTATTGAGTGCATCAATTGGATCATTTTGCCATATGTAATAGACCAAACAAAACAACTTAAATGGCCAAGTTATTTAAGTTTGCAAAGCAGATGCTGTGCAAGCTTCTGCCTTTTTTTTTCACAGGGTTGTTTATTACATATTGCATCCAGACAAATTCATCCTCCCTTCAATGGGACTTCGCAAGCAAGGCTTGTGAACTTAATTTTCCCCTCTCTGTCTCTAGCTAGACTGTGTGAAATGTTTTTAAGAGAAGGTTTGTAGAGTCATTATCTTTTATTAGATCAACTGATATGGTGGGTTAAAAAACAAGCTTTAAGGCACACAGACTCTTCTTCATGTTAAGGAAGCAGTGATAAAAAGCATGCTAGATAACTTATTATTGTTTGGGGTTTTTTACATGCTGCTTATATAAGATTTTCTCCAACATAGCAAATAATGCATTTGCAGTAGATCTGTCACTAGTATCGGAGGATGTAAGCTTTTATTGTCTTCCCCAAAAAGTTCAGATTACAGTTTGCTTTTATTAACATAGAATCTGAAAAATAGTACTACTGATGAAAATTCTGGAGACAACAAAGTTAAAAAAATGTTCAAATGAATAAAGAAATTTTATTTCAATAATTTTGACAATTTTTAATTTTCCAACAGCTTTTACTCTAGTGAACTTAATTCCATAGCAGAAACTTATTTCTAAGAATAATTCTGCTATGTCAAAAAACTTTTTGACTAGAAACAGCTGACAAGATTGACTGCTTCCCTTTTTGGTTTCACAGAGTTACATACTCAATTGGGAAAATGGTTTTCCAGGAACCCCTGAGGAGTGCTATGCATGACAGTTTAACTCTGAATTCAGTTTTAAAAACTTTCAGAAGAAAATTGCATTACAAGGCTGTTCCTGCCTTGATGATCAAGGATTATGGGGTTAGGCTTTTTTCAGTGGAGGGAAAGTCAATCCTATTTTTGCAAATGAAAACATTTAAGGGAATGTATAGGAAAATGTGTTAGCAGGGGAACTGGCAATCCTGAATTTCATGGGGGTTACCCTT